>NC_083414.1:87855609-88155609 GCF_020745735.1 Hemiscyllium ocellatum | reverse complement strand
CTTCCTTAGCTGTGAAAAAATTGTAATCACCTTATCCTTCTCCAATTCTTTGATCTTTATCTTGTTAAATTTCACCCTCATTCCCGACACCATACCCCTCGCAACCACAGGACCCTCTTTCAGTTTGTGCAACCCTCCCCATTTGTGAAACTGTCTCCACCCCAGTAACCTGGCATTCTCCATTGCCTTCCGATCTATGTAGCCTCCAGAGCCTAGAAACCTTCATATATCTGTAAACGTCTTCAGACACGACAACCTTCCATATCTCTGTTAGTATACATAATACTCTCCTAAAAGAAACAGCCCCCTGTCTGTGCCTCTCAGTCTGCCTACCTCTTCCTTTCTCCATCCCTATCCCTATCTCCAGAATCTAATCCAGCTCCCTCTATCTCTGTAAATTCCTCCAATCCCCAAACCCCTTTGTCCCAATTCTTGACCAGATGTAACTCTGTTTATCTCTAACATCCTTGAGTCCCTGTAAGCCTCCCTATTTCTGTAACTCAACCCATCTGTTCAACCCCCCACTGCTGAGGAATGACTCCCTGCATTCACCATAAGGCAGATGGAATGACAGTGAACAGATGTGATGGAACTGTCATTCCGGAGATGTAGCTGCAGAATGACCATCGCTGGGAAGTGAATACTGAAGGCTTGTTGGGATAGAGTCATAGAGTCAGAGAGATGTACAGCATGGAAACCGACCCTTCGATCCAACCCATCCATGCTGAGCAGATATCCCAAACTAATCTAGTCCCAATAGGCAGATTAGGTAAAACGCCAACAAGTTGTGAAGGAAGGATGAGGTTAATGCATTAATGAGACAGTCATGTGGATCTGAATATGAAAAGTGGAGCTGAGAATAAGCAAGCAGCAGCAACGTTAGCAGGAATTCTTTTGTAGGCACCAACCAGTGATGAGAATGTCAATATGGTTACAGTCAGGACACTGAATGTACTTGTAGCAAGGGCTGTACAGTAACTGTGTGTGACAGTGGTCTCCATGCCGACTGATACAGCAATGAGTATCAGTGCTGTAACGGATAGAATCCTGGATTGTATGTGAAATGGTTTTCTATAACATCATATCATATTTGTAGATCAAGTGCTGTGTACTAATAAATATCCAATAATCCCATTATAAAGGAGTTTTGTGAGCAGAAACCCATAATATTATGCAGGACGTATTGAGTTTGTGCTCAGACCATGAGATGTAGGAGGGGAATGAGGCCATTTGGCCCATTGAGTATGCTGTGCCCTTCAGTCAGATCATGGCTGATCTGATACTGTTCAACTCTACTTTCCTGCCTTTTCCACAAAACCCTTGTTTCCCTGATTCATTAAAATCTGCAGGAGGTTACAGAACAGTCGGAGAGATAGACAGAAATGGCAAATTGGGTTTAGTCTGGACAAGTGTGAGATGATGTCAAATTCAGGAATAAAGTTCGCATACTGAGGGATATTGATATACAGAAGGATCTTGGTGCAATTCAGTAACTCCCTGAAAATGGCAACAGAAGTGTTTCAGATGGGAAACAAAGCAAATGGAGCACTGGCCTTCATCGCTCACAACGTTGGGTAAAGTGGTTTGCATCTGATGCTGTAATTGTATAAAACGTTTGTTTGGCCACATTTGGAGGACTGTGTGCAGTTCTCATCTCCACACAATAGGGAGGATGGGGAGGCTTTGGAGAGGGTGCAAAATGGGTTTATCAGCACGTTGCCTGTGTTAGGGTTTTTAAGTGTGTGTTAGGTGTTAAGAGGAAATTAAACAAAGTTGAATTGCTTTGTGAGGGTATCAGAGGCTGACAGGTGTCCAGGTACAGGGATATAACATTAGCACAGGGATAGATAATGTAGATAGTCAGCATCTCTTTTCCAATGTGTAAGTTTCAAATACTAGAGCGCAGAGGTTTAAGGTGGGAAAGAGAAAATTTAAACGAGATGTGTGAGGCAAGTTTTTTTTACATAGAGTGGAAGTTGCCAAGCGAGGTCATAGAAAGAGAAATGTAAGTAAAGGTTTGAAGTGGGATTTCAACAGAAACATGAACGGGAAGAGAATAGAGGGATATGGACCATGTGCAGGCAGATTGTATGAGTTAGAATAGCATCATGGAAAGCATAGACGTGGTGGGCCGAAGGCCCTGTTGCTGTGCTGTGCTGGTCAGTTTTCTAACTTCACAGCATCTGCCTGATCAGAGCCCCTCAGAATGGATGTTTCATTCCATTTCTCTCTCATTATCTAAACTTCAATGGGTTCAACCTCAACCTACTCCATCTCTTCTCATTGGAAAATCCCTCCATTCCCAGGATCAGCCGAGTGAACCTTCTCTGACCTGCCTCCAATGTGACAATATATTTCCTTCAGGCACTCACATTGTTCATAATATTGAACCTTGCATCGTTTTAGCAAGACCTCCCTTTTTTAGACTCCATTCCCTCTGTAATAAATGCCAGCATTTAATTTGCCTTCTCTATTCCCTGCTGACCCTGTAAGCTCCCTTTTTCAGATTGATAAACAAGAACTCCCACAACCCTTTCTGCTGTCAGTCTGAAACCAAATAGAGTTACCCTGTCAGTAAGTCGGGACCATACTGACATTGTTAGAAAGGATATGTCAATATACAATAACTGGCCACTTAGAAACACATTTGATAAAAGAGAATTTGTTTCTGAGCCTGTTGGATTTAATTTGTTGGTGTGAATATAAATGGCAGAATTGTAAGGGTGTAGGCGGGGTGTCGTGGGAGAGGGGATATGGTGTATTTGAATTATCAGAAGCCTTTGTGCAAGTTTCAGTCAGGGCTAAAGAGTAACTTGGTAGAGAATAGGGTCCCTTAAAGATCAATCAGGTCACCTATGTGTGGAACCAGAGGAGATGGGTGAGATATTAGACAAAATAGCCTTGTCAGTATTTACTGTGGAGAAAGACATGGAAGCTCGGGAACTTGGGGAAATAAATAGTGATGTCTTGGAAAGAATCCTCACCAGAGAAGAGAAAGTGCTGGAATCTTAAAACAAATAAAGGTAGATCAATCCTCAGTAGCTCATTGGGTCGATACTAGAATATTGTGGGAAGCTAGGGAAGAGATTGCAGTGTCCCTAACAGAGATATTTATATTATCAACAGACACAGGGAGGTGTCGGAAGACTGGAGGGCGGCTAATGCTGTTCCATCACTGAAGGACTGCAGGGAAAAGCCAGGAAATTACAGCCCTGTGAGCCCAGTGATGGGGAAGTTGTTGGAGGAGATTCTGAGAGAAAGGAGCTGTGTATATTTACAAAGGCAAAGGCTGATTTGAGGTGGACATCATGGCTTTGTGAGGGGAAAACCACGTTTCCCAAACCGGATTGACTCTTCGAGGAGGTGGCCAAGAGATAGATAAAGGCAGAGCAGTCAATGTTGTCCACATGGACCTAAGCATCTAGTCAAGAGGAAGAAAGAAGCTTACTGAAGGTTGAGGAAGCAAGGATCAGACAGGGCTCCAGAGAGTTACATTGGATGGCACGGTGTCTCAGTGGTTAGCACTGCGACTTCACAGCACCACGGACTCCATTTCGATTACAGCCTCAGGCGCCTGTCTGTGGGGAGTTTGCACAGTCTCTCCGTGGGTTTCCTCCAGGTGCTCCGGTTTCCCCCCCACAGCCCAAAGATGTGCAGATTAGGTGACTCAGCCATGCTAAATTACCCATAGTGTCCACGGATGGGTAGGTTTGGCGCATTAGTCAGGGCAAATTGAGAGTAATAGGGTGGGGGAATGGAGCTGGGTTGGATACTGTTTGGAGGGTTGATATGGAGTTATTGGGTCAAATGGCCCGTTTCCACACTGTAGGGATTCTCTGAAGGTACCAGGAAGGACCCGAGGAATGGACTTAGGGCAACTAGAAGGGTGCATGAAAAAGTTTTGTTGGGAAGGCTTAAGGAAAACTGTGAGGCATTCTCCACTGATGTGAGGAACAAGAGGATGGTCAGAGTGAGGATAAGGCCACTCTGGGATAGTGGAAGGAACTTGTCTCTGGAGTCAAAGGAGATAGGGGAGGTCCTTAATGAATACTATGTCTCAGTATTCACTGCTGAGAAGGGTCTTGTCGTTTGTGAGGACAGCGTGAAACAGGCTGATGTATGTGAACAGGTGGATGTTAAGAAGGAGGATGTGCTGAGAATTCTGTAAAAGATAAGGATAGATAAGTCGCTGAACCAGACTGGATGCGTCCAAAGTTACTGCACGAAGCGAGGGAATGGATTGCTGCGCACCTGGTGATGACCTTTGCACCCTCACTATCCACTGGAGTCGGACCAGATGATTGGATACTGGAAAATATTATTCCCTTGTTCAGGAAAGTGAATAGGGATAATCCTCGGAATTGCACACCTGTCCGTTTTATGTCTGTGGTGTGCCGATTATTGGAGAGGACTCTGGGAGACAGGATTTATTATTTCTTGGAAAACCATAGTTTGATTAGAGATAGTCAGCATGGCTTTGTAAGGGGCAGGTCATGCCTTCTAAATCTTATTGAATCTTTTGTGAATGTGTCAAAACACCTTTATGGCTCATTCAGAAAGTACGGAGACATAGGATACAGGGAAACCTGTCTGTCTGGATAGAGGAATACTGGCCCACAGAAGACAGAGGGTGATGATAGATAGAAACAATTCATCCTGGAGCTCAGTGACCAGTGGTTTTCTGCAGGGAGAGGTGACAGAACCTCTGCTCTTTGTGAGTTTATGAATGACTTGGATGTGTGAGTGGAAGAGTGGGTTAGTAAGTTTCCCAATGACACGAAGGTTGGTGGAGTGGCTGACAGTGTGGAGGGCTGTTGTAGGCTGCAAGGGGCATTGACAGGATGCAGAGCTGGGCTGAGAAACGGCAGATAAAGTTCAATCTGGAAAAGTGTGAAATCATTCATTTTGAAAATTGAATTTGAATGCAGAATACAGGGTTGAAGGCAGGATCTTTGGCAGTGTGGAGGAACAGAGGGATTTTGAGTTCCAAGTCCATAGATCCCTCAAAGTTGCCACTCATGCTGATAGGCTTGTTAAGAAGGAATATATTGTGTGGGATTTCATTAGTTTGGGGATTGAGTTTTAAAGCGGTGAGGTTATGCTGCAGCTCTATACAGCCCTGGTTAGACCCCACTTGGAACTTTGTGTTCAGATCTGGTCCCTTCATTACAGGAAGAATGTGGAAACTTGAGAGAGGGTAAAGAGGAGATATACCAGGATGCTGCCTGTCCTGGAGAGCATGTCTTATAAAGAAAGGTTGAGGGAGCTAAGGCTTTTCTCATTGGAGTGAAGAGGGGTGAGGGGTGACTTGGCAGAGGTGAACAAGGTGATGACAGTCATAGATAGAGTGAATATAGAGATTTTTTTCACCCTCATATAAATAGCTATGACAAGGAGGTATAATTTTCGGGTGATTAGCGGATGGTTAGGGGAGATTTCAGAGGTAGGATCGTTACATACGGAGTGGTGGATGAGTAGAATGTACTGCCAGAGGTGGGCAGTAGAATTAGATGCAATAGGGACATTTAATATACCTCTGGGTAGGCACGTAGATGATAATAAAATTAATGATATGGAAGTTAGAGTCAGAGAGATGTACAGCATGGAAACAGACACTTCGGTCCAACCTGTCCATGCCGATCAGATATCCCAACCCAGTCTCGTCTCACCTGCCTGCACCCGGCCCATATCCCTCCAAACCTCCTATTCATGTACCCATCCAAATATTTCTTAAATGTTGCAATTGTACCAGCCTCCACCACTTCCTCTGGCAGCTCATTCCATACACGTACCACCCTCTGCGTGAACAAGTTGCCCCTGAGGTCTCTTTTATATATTTCCCCTCTCACCCTAAACCTATGCCCTCTACTTCTGGGCTCCCCGATCCCAGGGAAAAGACTGTGCCTATTTACCCTAACCATGCCCCTCATAATTTTGTAAACCTCTATAAGGTCACCACTCAGCCTCCGACCCTCCAAGGTAAACACCTCCAGCCTGTTCAGCCTCTCCCTACAGCTCAAATCCTCCAACTCTGGCAACATCCTTGTAAATCTTTTCTGAACCCTTTCAAGTTTCCCAATATCTTTCCGATACTAAGGAGACCAAAATTGCACGCAGTATTCCAACAGTGGCCTAACCAATGTCCTGTACAGTCACAACATGACCTCCCAACTCCTGTACTCAATACTCTGACCAATATACGAAAGCATGCCAAACACCTTCTTCACTATCCTATCTACCTGCGACTCCATTTTCTAGGTGCTATGGACCTCCACCCCAAGGTCTCTTGGTTCAGCAACACTCCCTGGCACGTTACCATTAAGTGTATAAGTCCTGCCATGATTTGATTTCCCAATTTCAGCACCTCGCATTTATCTGAATTAAACTCTATCTGCCATTTTTAAAAATATCTTCCGGTCGGATAAAAGATTGGCATATCATCATGGCCGAAGTGTCTTGTTCTGTACTGTTCTGTGTCCTACGTGTCGTATGGTAAACTGGGTAATAAGCTCAGATCAGTTTAAAAGGTTATCGCATTCCTGAGGAGCAAGTCAACTGGACAGATAATTGGACTTGATGGTAGGATACCGAGGGTGATGGGGGACATGTTGTTTTTCTGACTGGAGGCATGTGACTAGCGGTGTAGTGGGTCCCCTGCTGTTTGTCATTTGGGTAAATGGTTTGGATGGGAACATTGTTAAATAAGTTAAGTCAGTTTTTTTGGGTGACATTGGTTGTAAAGTGGACAGTGAAGAAGGTTATCTGTGCTACAACAGGATGGACAGTACTGCTGGGATAGTGGGCTGAAGAATAGCAGATGGAGTTTAATTAGATAAATGTGAAATGTTCCATTTGGTGAAACAGACCAGGGTGGGACTTGTACAGTTAATGTTTGGGCCCTGGGTAGTGTTATCAGTCAGTGACCCAGGTACACGTTTCTTTGAATGTGGTGTCACAGGGAGACAGGCTGGTGAAGCAGGCGTTTGGGATGGTTTCCTTCATTGGGCAGAGCATTAAGAGTAGGAGTTGGGACGTCGTGTTGTATCTGTACAAGACATTAGTCAGGCTACTATAAAAGCGTTGTTGATCAGGAGGAAGAACTCATCTGGTTCACTGACCTCCTTTTGTGTAGAACATCTGACATTCTATCCTGGCCTGACTAAAATGTGGCTCCAGACCCATTGCAATATGGCTAACTCTGAGCTGTCCTCTGGGTAATTAGCAGTGACACCCACCTCCCATGAATGTATAAATAAAAATACATATGCCCCTCCCTACCTCTGCAAACCCCTCCAGCTGCAGCAATCCGTTCTGGCTTTGTAACACCGTTCAGACCCTGACCACTCTCTGTAACTCTCTCACCACCTCCAGCAACTTCACCTCTCCCTGTGCCTATTGTGTCATTAAACCCTGACACTCATTCCCCTTCCCACTGCCCTCCCCCTGCTAGCAGACCCTTTGCAATCCCTTTAACACTTACTCCTAAAACACTATCTCACTTCAGGATTTTTATTACTTTGTGGTGATTGTCTAAGCCTCATAATCTAATATGATATATTTTGTCCTGAGTGAGGGACCGGTGGGAATTTCTTGCTGAGTTTTTGTCTGTTTCAATGGAATGTTCTTTTGTTGAGTGATTTACACTGCTCCTTCAAATGTTTTCAATTGTTCATTTACAGACACTTGTTTCAGTTTGTTTTGCCTCTTTACCTTGGTCAGTTCTCATCTTAAACCCAAGTAATTGGCTGTTTTTGTTTCTAGTTGTAGCTTGTCCTTTCTGTGATTCACTTTAAAACTTTATATTTCTTTAAACTGCACATTATCACAATTTCCCTCATGATCTCTCCAGGTGACATTCCTCATTCACTAAGTTTTATCACACAACGGTCGCTCTGTGATAGTTATGTCCCCAACCAGTTGCACAATTTGTTATTCAAAAGTACCGGAAAAAAAATCTCTGAACTCCTCTTCTAGTATCACTGTTGTCAGTGTGACTGTCCCAGAATATGAGAATATTGAAGTTTCCCAGAATTATCACAATGTGTTTGTTAAAAAATTCCAATGAGTTCCTGTGTAATGCAGTGATGAGCAAGGGAATGCTGTTCGGTGGCTAAAACTGTTCTGCTGCTTGTGTCCTTGGCAAGTAGTAGCCAGAATTTACATTCAGACTGACTCTACTTCATGATTTGAGGCCAAATGCTTTCTCTGTGATGCCTTTGTTATCCATTATTGTTAGTGTTACCCATTTTGCCTGAGTTTCCGCAAGGTTGTGATCCACTGAATATTCCTGTCAACCTTTTGGTCACCCTGTAACCACATCTCTCTGGTTTCTAAATTTCTTCTATCTTTTTGTCAAAAGTCAGTCTACCTTATTGAAGAGACATTATCCATTCCAAAAAAAAACATAATTTACTCTTTCCCGCAATTTCCTGTCACAAACCGATTCCCTGATGTACAATTTTAGTTAATCGCTGTCCCTTCCTGTTCCTTTCTGCTTGTCTTCAGCCACATCCCCATGCTGCTCCCATACTTCACCTTTTCTCTTTGGATTTGGAAAGCTGCTTTCACCTGAACCCTGTCCCTGCATCCTCTCTGTCAGTTTAAAGCCCCATCCATAAACCTACTGTCATGATTGGCCAGGACACTGCTCCCAGCACAGTTCCAGGGGGACCATCCTAATGGATTATTTATTAAATCAGGTATGGGATGTGGGTGTCTCTGGCTGACCAGCCTTTCTTGCCCAGCCCGAGCTGCCTTCGAGCTGAATGACTTGCTCGGCCATTTCAGAGGGTCATTGAGAGGCAAACACTTTGCTGTGGGGATGTCGTGCAGACCACGTGAGGATGGGCAGATGTCCTCATCTAAAGGACGAGTGTTTGGGTTTTTTTGTACATCAGCAATGGTCTCATATTTATTTATGGATTGTTAATTACTATTCTTAAAATTAGTGATTTCAAATTCCACCATTTCTGATGGTGGGATTCAAACCCACTTCCCCTGAACATGAGCTGAGGTTTTGGATACATGCTCTAGCAATAATACCACTCGGCCATCACTTCGCCTGCTCACAGGTTGCTCATCCCTGAGCACTGATACCAGGGCAACATGAAGCTAAACCCATTCTTCCAACATGACTCTGTGATCCTGAGGTCTTCCAGCACTCTGGTGATATCACTCAGTCTCCCTCCATGTGGTATCCCTCACTGTGGGGATCTAATTGCTGCCTCTGTCAGTGCCTCCCGCTCTTGCAGTTACTCCAGATCCTGTGCCAACAGAATTCTCCACTCCAGAGACTCGCAACAGCACAGGCCAGGGATGGAGTGGGATTTTCCAGATCTCTGTGGGGCTCATTTCCATTCTCCATGTATAACCCTCACTGCATTAGTCTAATTTTCCATTCTGTCGATTTCCCTGTATCCTGTAGGTACTCAGGAAGTTCCTGACTCAATACACTTCCCAATTGCTGGTTGTCTTGACCAACACCTCATTGAAGATGGTTGGTCAGCCAGAGAGACAAAGGGCAGGGAGATGTGGAGCCTTCAATAAATCCTGCACTGAGGTAAGATCACTCGGAGTGCACAGAGCAGAGAGCAGTGTGAGGGCTCCTAACATCGCTAACAAGACATGACATAGATACAGTGCTGGAGGGGGAGCACAGCACAGTCATACCCCTGGCTCAATCACCAAGTCTACTTTAACTTACATTGCACTGACATAGCATTGGGAGTTCATAGTTATCAATCCAGGCCTGTGCTGTCTTAGTGAGCATCAGGACAACAGAGGGGAAAGCAGGCCTCCCATGAGCGGGTGGGAATGCTGCCTGGGATCTTTTTGTTCTGTGTTCAGACTCCAACACTGTACTTAGTCTCACCACTCTGCAACACTGTAACTATGACATGGTTGTGCACCAGTGTCTTCAGTAAGTTTTAACTCCTATAACAGTTCCTGTCCCTGTAACCCCCTCCCTTACCGATAGTCCCTCCACATATTTGAATGATACTGCATTCCGGACTACCATCCCTATCGCAGTAAATTGCTTCAGTGTTTACAACATGCTTTATTTCGGTACTGTAATCCTCTTCAGCTATATACAGAGTGATACCGC
The DNA here is from genome assembly GCF_020745735.1 of Hemiscyllium ocellatum. Taxonomy (NCBI): domain Eukaryota; kingdom Metazoa; phylum Chordata; class Chondrichthyes; order Orectolobiformes; family Hemiscylliidae; genus Hemiscyllium; species Hemiscyllium ocellatum. Next base: position 88,145,504 of record NC_083414.1, on the reverse strand, counting down.
ACGGAAACAGAACCTGTGGTCCAGCTCCTCAATGCTGCCCATGTTCCCTATACTGAATGAGTCTCATTTGCCTGCGTTTGGCCCTTAGCTCTTCAAACCTTCTCCACTCCATGTTCCTGCCCAAATGTGTTTTCCATGTTGTCATTGTTCTTGTTTCTCCCATGAGCCACTGGCAGTCTGTTCTATCTGTGCACCATCCTCTGTGTATAATTTGCCCCTCAGCTCCCTCTTTAAATCTTTGCTCTCTCACCTCCTGTTTGGACTCCCTTACCTTTGGCTATTCACCATTCTAAAGCCCAACCCTTGTGGCACTCCACTGGTCACAGGCCTCCAGTCTAATAAGCAACCCTCCACCACCACACTCTTCTACCTTGGAGCCAGTTCTGTATCCAAATCGCTAGTTCTCCCTGTATTCCGTGAGATCAAACCTTGATTATCAGTGTCCTATGGGGAAACTTGTCGCATGCCTTACTGAAGTCCTTATAGATCACATCTACAGCTCAGCCCTCATCAATCCTCTTTGTTACTTCTTCAAAAAACTCAATCAAGTTTGTAAGACATGATCTCCCACGCACAAAGCCATGTTTACTATCCCTGATCAGTCCTTGCCTTTCCAAATACATGTACATCCTGTCCCTCAGGATTCCCTCCAACAACTTGCCCACCGCCGAGGTCAGGCTCACCGATCTATAATTCCCTGGCTTGTTTTTACCCCCCTTCTTAAACAGTGGCACCACGTTTGCCAACCTCCAGTCTTCTGCCACCTCACCTGTGGCTATCGATGATACAAATATCTCAGCAAGAGGCCCAGCAATCACTTCTCTAGCTTCCCACAGAGTTTGAGGGTACACCTGATCAGGTCCTGGGAATTTAATCATTTTTATGCATTTCAAGACATCCAACACTTGCTCGTCTGTAATATGGACATTTTGCAAGGTGTCACTATCTATTTCCCGACAATCTATATCTTCCATGTCTTTTTCCACAGTAAAAGCTGATGCAAAATACCCGTTTAGTATCTCTGTCTTTTAAACGTTGTAATTGTACCCACATCCACCCCTTCCTCAGCAGGTTCATTCCACAATCAAACCACCCTCTGTGTAACAATTTGCCCCCATGTCTTTTTTTTTGAACATCGCTCTCTTCTAACCTTAAAAATGTGGTCCCTCCTCTTGAGAGTCCCCCATCCTGTGGAAAAGACAACTACAATTAAATCAATCTATATACCTTATTTTTTAAAATAAACTTTTATAACCTCACGTCTCAACCTCCAGGCTCCAGTGAAAAAAGACTCAGCCTATCCAGCCATTTTGCAGAACTCAAGCCTTCCATACCCAGCAATATCCTGGTAAATCTCTTCTGAATCCCCTGCAGCTTAATAATATCCTCCCTATAACTGGGCGACCAGAACTGGACAGAGTATTGCAGAACAGGCCTCGCCAATGTCTGTGCAATCTCAACATAACGTCCCAAATCCTACACTCAATGGACTGAGCAATAGTCAGGCATGCCAAGCACTGTCTTATCCATCCTGTGATGCAAACTTCAAGAATTATGTACCTGAACCCGGAGGTCCCTCTGCTCTAAAACACTAACTGAGGCCCGAACATTAATTGTATAAGCTCTACCCTTGTTTGTTTTACCAAGTGCACGACCTCGCATTTATTCAGATTGAATTCCATCTACAGGTTTTCAGCCCATTCACCCATATCATCAAGATCCCTTTGCAATCTCAGCAAACCTCCTTCACTGTCCACTATGCCACCCTCCAGCCTTCCAGCCCATCACACATGGCTGTCAATGGTGCAAATACCTTTGCTAAGGGCTCCACAGTTCCTTCCCTAACATCCCACAATGTCCTGTGATACACTTAATCAGGTCCTGGGGCTTTCCATACCTTTGTGTTTTAAAACGTCCAGCACCACCTCTTCTATAACATGCCCTCTTTTCAAGGCATAGAGATGTACAAGGGAAACAGACCCTTCGATCCAACTCATCCATGCTGACCAGAAGATCTAAATAAGTCCATCCCATTTACCAGCATTTGGCCCATGTACCTCTAAACCCTTATTATTCACATACCCATCCATCCCTTAAATGTTGTCACAGTATCAGTATGTGTTACTTTCTCTCTCAGCTCATTCCATACACACATCACCGTGTGCATAAAAAAGCTGTCCCTTCAGTCCCTTTTAAACCTTTCCCCCTTTAACCTTAAACATATGCCCTTTAGTTTTGGACTCTCCAACTCCTGGGAAAAGACCTTGAATGTTTACCAATCCATGCCCCTCATGTTTATATAAACCTCTGTCAGGTCACCCCTCAGTCTCTGATGCTCCAGTGAAAATAGCCCGAGCTTATTCAGCAACAACCCGACAACATCTTTTCAATCTTTTCTGAACACTTTCAAGCTTCACAACCTCCTTCCTATAGCGGGGAGACTGGAATTGCAGCGAACTCCAAATATGGTCTAACGTATTCCTCTTGTTCCCTGAGTTCCCCATTCTTTGTCAACAGTAAGTTCTGGAGTCACAAAATGTGTGTAAAGTCTTAGCCATATCCTGCGGTTCCACACATCAATGGTCTCATTGATCTTTAAGGAACACTATTTTGTCTCGAGTTACTCTTTTACTCAATATATTTATACAATCACTTTTGGATTCTCTTTATCCTTCTCTGCTGAGGCTATTTCATGTTCCCTTTCTGCATTCCTGATTTCCACCCAAAGTGTATTCCTACAGCCCTGTATATCCTAGGGGATTCCCTTGATCCAGCTGGCTATACCTGACATGTGCCCCCTTTTCCTTGACCAGACCCTCAATAGACAGCCAGTGTTTCCGAATGCTGTCAGCATTGAGCTGCACACAAACAGGAACATGCTGGTGGTGATCGCTCAATTTAGCTCACTTTTAAAATATTCTCAGTAGCCAGACTTCCCTTTTCCTGCAAATAGATTCCCCCATTACCTTTTGAAAGTTCCTGTCTAATACTGTCAAGATTGGTCTGGTCCCATTTCATAACTTGAACTTGTGGACCAGACCTGTCCTTTTCCATCTCTATTCTTAAGCTAATAGAATTGTGGTCATTTTGGCAAAATGGGTTCCCACTCACTCCTCTGAGTATGACTAACTTCATTGAGTCTCCCCAAACATCCCTACCTCTAATTGTAGAGAGAATCCACAATCCTCCCTATTGCATTAACCTCATCCAGTCCCTCTCATGGACACCATCTATGTAAACGTCTCCTGTTCCTGACTATATTCTCCTCCTGTTCCAATAAACCCTTGTGAACTTGTAACCTGGTTCGATCTCTGCAGTGCTCTGTATAATGAGCCTCACTGTGCCTGGAACCTGGCTTCAATTCCAGCCTTGGCCGACTGTCTGTGTGAACTTTGCATGTTCTCCCCCCTGACTGTGTGGGTTTCTTCCGGGTGCTCTAGTCTCCTGCCACAGCCCAACATTTGCAGAATACGTGGATTGGCCATCATAAATTGACTGTAGTATCCAGGCAAGTGTGGTTCAGATGAGTTCACCATGAGAAATGCAGAGTTTATTGGACAGGGAGAGGGATGGGTCTGGTTAGAATGCTGTTTAGAAGGTTGGTGTGGACTTGTTGGGCCGAATGGCCTGTTTCCACACTGTGGAGATTCTATTCAGTTTATTGCACAGTCCTGTCAACCATCCCTGTCTCTTGAACCTTGCCTGATCCCCAATACTCTCTTTATATGTGGAGTCTCCAACAGTCTCTAAAACACTCCTTGGCGATGTAAGCTTCTCCAGTCCTTACCACGATCGATATGACTGTCACCTCTTCCTGCTTTTAGAACAATCCCTGTTGTCATTTGTTACATCACTCCCAATCACTGTTCCATCCTGAAATCCCCAAAAACATTTATATCTCTGTAAACTCATCTGGACTATCTATACTTCCTTTTGACAGTCCCGTTCTGAGACTTTTTCTATATCAAAAATGTCATTAAATGTAGGTCACCCTTATTATTGCAACCTCCCTCCAGCCTTACAACACTGAGGATCTGTAGAAGCTCTTTTCAAACTGACAGCCATTTCTGTGTCTGTAATCTCCTCCACTCTCCATAATACATTCTCTCTGACTTCTTCTGTAGTCCATTAAACACTCCCTAACGCTGTCTGTATCAGTGTAACCTTCTCCAAAAACACAACCTTCCCTATCTGTGTAAATTCCTACACTGGTCCCTATTCCTCTCAGCTCCGCCTAACAATACAACCCTTCATGTTTGTGTATTCACCTTCAGTCCCAACATTCCTCCCTATCTGTGTAACCTTCCACAGGCATTTTTGCTTCAGTCTCTTCAACTGTCCCGGTCAGTGTAATCTCTTCTGGACATGAAAACTCTCCCTCTCTTTAACTTTCTCAGGCCACACAACGCTCACTATCTGTGACCTACTCCTGCCGGAGAACCCTCCTTCTGTGAACTGCTCCTAATCTTCAACAATCTATGAGCTCCTGCAGTCTTACAGCCCTCCCTGTCTACAAAACCTCTTCCAGTCCCGAAAATGCCATCAGTCTATGGAGACCCGACCACCATCCCTATCTGTGTAAACATCACTCTCCACTCGAACCCTCGCGACCGCAGGAACTTCCTCCTGTTTTTGTAATGCTCCCTTATCTGTGAAACTGTCTCCAACCAAACTTGCCACCCCAATCTCTCAAAAACGAATCCAGATTCCACAGCCTCCATGTCTAAATAACCCCCAGAACCTAAGCCTTCCTAGATCTATAAACATCTTCAGTCACGATGACCCTCCATATCTCTGTTTGTTCCGCCAGATGTAACAAACCTTTTACTCAGCTGCCAAAAACAGTCCCTGTCTGTGTACTCCAGCCCTGTCCTACCAACAACCTTATCCCTGTAAACTTCGCAATCGCTCGTAGCATTCCAACTGTTTGTAATTTTTATTAATGACTTGGAAGAGGGCATTGAAGGATGGGTCAGCAAGTTTTTAGATAACACAAAGATTGGAGGTGTCGTTGACAGTATAGAGGGCTGTTGTAGGCTGCAGCGGGACATTGACAGGATGCAGAGATGGGCTGAAAGGTGGCAGATGGAGTTCAACCTGGATAAATATGAGGTGATGCATTTTGGTAGGTCAAATTTGAAAGTTGAATACAGGATTAAGGATAGGATTCTTGGCAGCGTGGAGGAACAGAGGGATCTTGGGGTGCAGGTACATAGATCCCTTAAAATGGCCACCCAAGTGGACAGGGTTGTTAAGAAAGCATATGGTGTTTTGGCTTCCATTAACAGAGGGATTGAGTTTAAGAATCGTGAGATCTTGTTGTAGCTCTATGAAACTTTGGTTTGAACGCACTTGGAATACAGCGTCTAGTTCTGGTCGCCCTATTACAGGAAAGATGTGGATGCTTTGGAGAGGGTTCAGAGGAGGTTTACCAGGATGCTGCCTGGACTGGAGGGCTTATCTTATGAGAAGAGGTTGACTGAGCTCGGACTTTTTTCATTGGAGAAAAGGAGGAGGAGAGGGGACCTAATTGAGGGATACAAGATAATGAGAGGCATAGATAGAATCGATAGCCAGAGACTATTTCCCAGGGCAGAAATGGCTAACACGAAGGGTCATAGTTTTAAGCTGTCGGAGGAAAGTATAGAGGGGATGTCAGAGGCGGGTTATTTACACAGAGTTGTGAGAGCATGGAATGCGTTGCCAGCAGCAGTTGGAGAGGCAGGGTCATTGGGGACATTTAAGAGACTCCTGGACATGCATATGGTCACAGAAATTTGAGGGTGCATACATAATGATCAGTGGTCGGCACAACATCTTGGGCTGAAGGGCCTGTTCTGTGCTGGACTGTTCTATGTTCTATGGTCTAATTAGAGACAGTCAGCATGGGTTTGAAGGGACAGGTCATGCCTCACAAACCTTATTGAATTCTTTGAGGATATGACAGAATACGATGATGGCTCATGCAGAAAAGAAGGAAAATTGGGATACAGGGAAATCTATCTGTCTGGATACAGGATTGGATGACCCAGAGAAGACAGAGGGTGGCAGCAGATGGACAGTATTGAGCCTGAAGCTCAGTGACCAGTGGGGTTCTGTAACAATCGGCTCTGAGACTCTGCTGTCCTTGATTTTTGTCAATGACTTGGATTGTGGGTTAGTACGTTTGCTAATCACATGAAGGTTGGTGGAGTGGTGGGTAATGTGGAGGGCTGTTGTAGGTTGTAATGGGACATTGACAGGACGTAGAGCTGGGCTGGGAGAAGCAAATGGAGTCCAATCTGAAAAAGTGTGAAGTGATTCATTCTGGAAGGTCGAATTTGAATACAGAATACAGGGTGAAAGGCAGAATGCTTGGCAGTGTGGAGGAACAGAGAGACCATGGGGTCCATGTCCATTGATCCCTCAAAATCGCCACGCACATTGGTAGGGTTGTTAAAAAGGCATATGTTGTGTTGGCTTCCCGAAGAAGGGGATTGATGGTAAGAGCCGCGAGGTTTTACTGCATCTTTATAGCATCCTGGTGAGACCACACTTGGAATATTGTGTTCAGTTCTGGGCCCCTGTTTACAGGAAGGATGTGCAAGTTTTCGAGAGCATACACAGGAGATTTACCAGGATGCTGCCTGGAATGGAGGGCATTTCTTACAAAGAAAGATTGAGGGAGCTACGCCTTTTTTCATTGGAGTGAAGAAGGGGGCGGGGTGACTTCATGGAGGTGAACAAGTTGATAAGAGGCACAGAGAGAGAGTGAATAGTCAGAGACTTTTTCTCTGGTGGAATAAATGGCTATTACAAGGGGGTGTAATTTTAAGGTGATTGGAGGATGGATAAGAGGATCGAGAATGGTAGGCGGTTGGATGGACTGCCAATGGTGGTATTAAAATTAGACACATTCGGGACATTTAATAGACTCTTGGACAGACACATGGATAATAGTAAAATGATGGGTATGTAGGTTAGTTTGATCTTATAGTTGGATAAAAGGTTGGCATGAAATCATGGCTGAAGGGTCTTGGGCTGAACTGTTCTGCGTTCTGTGTTCTGTCTGGTAAACTGGGTGATAAACTCAGATCAGTGTAAAAGGATATGGCATTCAGGAGGAGCGAGTGAACTGGATACAAAATTGGCTTGATTGTAGGAGACAGAGGGTGACGGGAGACATGTTGTCTTTCTGACTGGAGGCATGTGACCAGCGGTGGAGTGGGTCCCCTGTTGTTTGTCATTTAGATAAATGGTTTGGATGGGAATATTGGTTTCCTGGTAAGTAATTGTTTTGGGTGACACTGACATTGATGGTAAAGTGGACAGTGAAGAAGGTTATCCATGATACAACAGGATGAACAGTACTGCTGGGAGAGTGGGCTGAAGAATAGCAGATGGAGTTTAATTAGATAAATGTGAAGTGTTCCATTTTGGTGAAACAAACCAGGGTGGGATTTGTACAGCTAATGTTCAGGCCCTGGGTGGTGTTGTCAGTCAGAGACCCAGGGATGCAGGTACACAGTTCTTTGAAAGTGGTGTCACAGGTAGACAGGCCGGTGAAGCAGGTGTTTGGGATGGTTACCTTCATTCGGGAGAGCATTAAGCGTAAGAGTTGGGATGTCATGTTGTGGCTATAAAAGACATTGGTGGGGCCAGCCTTTCTTGCCCAGCCCTAGCTGCCGTTCAGCTGAGTAACTTGCTCGGCCATTTCAGAGGGTAATTGAGAGGCAAACGTTTGCTGTGGGGATGTCATGCAGACCACGTGAGGATGGGCAGATGTCCTTCTTGAAAGGCGAAGTGTTTAGATTTATTGTACATCAGTGATGGAATTGATGGATTGTCAATTACTATTTTTAAAATAATTTATTTCAAATTCCACCATTTCAGATGGTTGGGGTTCAAACCTTCCTCCCCTGAACATTAGCTGGGGATTTGGATACATGGGGTAAAAAGTGAGGTCTGCAGATGCTGGAGATCACAGCTGAAAATGTGTTGCTGGTTAAAGCACAGCAGATTAGGCAGCATCCAAGGAATAGGAAATTCAACGTTTCGGGCATAAGCCCTTCATCAGGAATGAGGAGAGTGTGTCAGGCAGGCTAAGATAAAAGGTAGGGAGGAGGGACTTGGGGGAGGGGCGATGGAGATGTGATAGGTGGAAGGAGGTCAAGGTGAGGGTGATAGGCCGGAGTGGGGTGGGGGCGGAGAGGTCAGGAAGAGGATTGCAGGTTAGGAGGGCGGTGCTGAGTTGAGGGAACCGACTGAGACAAGGTGGGGGGAGGGGAAATTAGGAAACTGGAGAAATCTGAGTTCATCCCTTGTGGTTGGAGGGTTCCCAGGCGGAAGATGAGGCGTTCTTCCTCCAACTGTCGTGTTGTTATGTTTTGCCGGTGGAGGAGTCCAAGGACCTGCATGTCCTCGGTGGAGTGGGAGGGAGAGTTAAAGTGTTGAGCCACAGGGTGGTTGGGTTGGTTGGTCCGGGCATCCCTGAGGTGTTCTCTGAAGCGTTCCGCAAGTAAGCGGCCCGTCTCCCCAATGTAGAGGAGGCCACATCGGGTGCAGCAGAGGCAATAGATGATGTGTGTGGAGGTACAGGTGAACTTGTGGCAGATATGGAAGGATCCCTTGGGGCCTTGGAGGGAAGTGAGGGAGGAGGTGTGGGTGCAAATTTTACATTTCCTGCGGTTGCAGGGGAAGGTGCCGGGAGTGGAGGTTGGGTTGGTGGGGGGTGTGGACCTGACGAGGGAGTCACGAAGGGAGTGGTCTTTGCGGAACGCTGATAGGGGAGGGGAGGGAAATATATCCCTGGTGGTGGGGTCCGTTTGGAGGTGACGGAAATGACGGCGGATGATACGCTGTATACGGAGGTTGGTGGGGTGGTAGGTGAGAACCAGTGGTGTTCTGCCTTGGTGGCGGTTGGAGGAGCGGGGCTCAAGGGCGGAGGAGCGGGAAGTGGAGGAGATGCAGTGGAGGGCATCGTCGATCACGTTTGGGGGGAATCTGCGGTCCTTGAAGAAGGAGGCCATCTGGGCTGTGCGGTGTTGGAACAGGTCCTCCTGGGAGCAGATGCGGCGGAGACGAAGGAATTGGGAATATGGGATGGAGTTTTTACAGGGGGCAGGGTGGGAGGAGGTGTAGTCCAGATAGCTGTGGGAGTCAGTCGGTTTATAGTAGGTCTGTGTTGAGTCGGTCGCCTGATATAGAAATGGAAAGGTCTAGGAAGGGGAGGGAGGAGTCTGAGACAGTCCAGGTGCCTGAGATAGAAATGGAAAGGTCTAGGAAGGGGAGAGAGATGGAAAGGTCTAGGAAGGGGAGGGAGAGGAAAGGACTGTATCGGCGCTGCCTCGTGCTCCCACGAGGAGGTTGAACAGTTCATCAACTTTACTAACACCTTCCATCCCGACCTCAAATTCACCTGGACTGTCTCAGACTCCTCCCTCCCCTTCCTAGACCTTTCCATTTCTATATCAGGCGACCGACTCCTCTACATTGGGGAGACGGGCCGCTTACTTGCGGAACGCTTCAGAGAACACCTCAGGGATGCCCGGACCAACCAACCCAACCACCCCGTGGCTCAACACTTTAACTCTCCCTCCCACTCCACCGAGGACATGCAGGTCCTTGGACTCCTCCACCGGCAAAACATAACAACACGACGGTTGGAGGAAGAACGCCTCATCTTCCGCCTGGGAACCCTCCAACCACAAGGGATGAACTCAGATTTCTCCAGTTTCCTCATTTCCCCTCCCCCCACCTTGTCTCAGTCGGTTCCCTCAACTCAGCACCGCCCTCCTAACCTGCAATCCTCTTCCTAACCTCTCCGCTCCCACCCCACTCCGGCCTATCACTCTCACCTTGACCTCCTTCCACCTATCACATCTCCATCGCCCCTCCCCCAAGTCCCTCCTCCCTACCTTTTATCTTAGCCTGCCTGGCACCCTCTCCTCATTCCTGATGAAGGGCTTATGCCCGAAACGTCGAATTTCCTATTCCTTAGATGCTGCCTAACCTGTCGATTTGGATACATGCTGTAGCAATACGACCATCACTTCGCCTGCTCACAGGCTATTCATCCCTGAACACTGATACCAGTGCATCATGGAGCTAAACCTGTTTTTCCTTCATGATTGTTTGATCCTGATACTTTCCTGCACTCTGGTGATATCACTCAGTCTCTCTCCATGGTATTCCTCATTGTGGGGGTCCAATTGCTGCCTCTGTCAGTGTCTCTCACTCTTACAGCTACCCTAGATCCTGAACCAACAGAATCCTCCACTCTAGTGAGATACAACAGCACAGGCTAGGAATGGAGACTGGGATTTTCCATATCTCTGTGGGACTCAGTGCCATTCTCCATGTGTAATCCTCACTACATTAGTTTAATTTTCCATCCTGTCTATTTCTCTGTCTCCTGCAGGTAATCAGGAAGTTGCTGACTCAATAGACTTCCCAACTCCTGTGTGTCTCATCCATCGCCACATTGAAGATGGTTGGTCAGCCAGGGAGACAAAGGGCAGGGAGATCTGGAACCTTCAATAAATCCTGCCGTGAGGTAAGATCACTCACAGTGCACAGAGCAGGGAGCAATGGGAGGGCTCCAAACATCGGCTAACAAGACATGACACAGATACAGTGGTGGAGGGTGAGCAGAGTACAGACACACCCCAGGTCAATCACTACCCCTACTGTAAGTTTTGTTGTACTGAATCAGTATCGGGAGTGTCACAGTTGTCTATCCAGGCTTGTGATATCTTAGTGAACATCAGTATAACAGAGGGGAAAGAAGGCTTCCCATGAGTGTGTGGGAATGCTGTTTGGGATCTTTCTGTTCTGTGTTCCCCTCTCCAACACTGTACATATACCATGTCTCGTGGACCAGTGCCTTCAATAATTTTTAACTCCTATAACAGTTCCTGTCCCTGTAACCTCCTCCCTTCCTGATAGTCCCTCCACATATTTGAAATATACTGCATTACAGACTACCATCTCTATCGCTGTAACTTGCTTCAGTGCCTACAACATGCCTGATCTCAATAGTCTCCTCCTCCAATAACTGGAGAAAGAGCCATGCAGAACAGAAACGGTTCCTTCGATCCAACTAGTCCATGCTGACCACAGTTCCTGAACGAGTCGCATTTGCCTGCGTTTGGTCTATGTCCCGTCAAACCTTCTCCTCTCCATGTAGCTGCCCAAATATCTTTTCCATGATGTAATTGTACTTTTCTCTTCCACTTCAGTGGCAGCTCATTCAAGGTGTGCACCATTCTCTGTGTGGAAATGTGCTCCTCTGATCGCTTTAAGTATTTCCTCTCCCACCTCATATTTTTGCCCTCTAGTTATGGATTCCCCTACCCTTGGGTAGAGACCTTCATTATTCACCCTATGTATACACCTCATGTTTTTATAAACCTTTAGAAGGTCACCCCTCAGCCACCTATACCCAATGGAAATAGAAGGATAATGATACAACTATCTCTGCCACGGTCCCCACTGTGACTTTGCCACAATGTTCTGGGACACAGTTGTTCAGGACCTAGGACTTTCTCTACCTTTATGTTCTAAGACCTCCAGCACCACCTCTTCTGTAATGGGGACTCTTTACAAGACATCACTGTTTCTTTCCTTTTGTTTCCTAGTCTTTGTCGACAGTACGTTCTGACATGAAATATTCATTTCGGATCACACCCATTTCCTGTGGTTCCAGGCATGGATGCCCTTATTGATCTTTGAGGGGCTCTATTGTCTCTCTAGTAGCCTTTTTGTACTTGTGTGCTGTAGAATCTCTTTGAATTCACCTTAACCTTATCTGCCAAATCTATCTCATCCCTACCCCCCATGGTGCTTTCCAGCTTATCCAGCCTCTGTTTCTGTCAAACCCTCCAGTATCAGTAACATCTTTGTCAATCTTTGCTCTATTTACAGTTTCAGGATATGCTTCCTAAAGCAGGAGGATTGGAATTCTTCACAGTACTCCTAAGGGAGTCCCAGCAATGTCTGATACAGTCGTATCATGATGGACCAACTCAGGTACTCAAAGCTCTGACCCATGAAGGCTAGTGTGCCAATCCACTTTCCTAACCTGTCCACCTGTGACGCCACTTCCAAGGAACAATGTTACTGCACCCCTTGGTCTCTCTCTGTTCGACAACATTGTCCAGAGCTCTGCTATTAATTGTATTAGTCGTCTCTGGTTTGTCTTTACAAAATCTAACAACTGAATTCAGCTCCATCTTTCTTTTCTTGACCCACTGGCTCAGTTGGTTTAGATCACCTTTGATAACTGTTTTCACTGCCCACTATAACACTTACGTTACTATCCATAAACTTACTAACAATAATTCATATGTTCTCGTTTATGTCAATAATAAACATGCGTGGCCCCAGCACCAATGCTTATGGCACACCGCTGGTCAGAGGCCCCCAGTCTGCACAACAACCCTCTCCCACTACCCTCTGTCTCCTAATGTCAAACCCATTTTGTGTCCGTTTGTCTTGCTCCCCTTAATCCCATGTGGTCTAACCTTACTAACCAGTGCACCAGGCTAAACCCTGTCCAAGGCCTTGCTGAAGTCAGGATAGATGATGTCCACTGCTCTGCTTTCATCCACCTTCTTGGTCACCTCTTCAACAAACTCTATCAAGTTTGAGAGACATGACCTTTGTACGCGCAACGATGCGCTGACTATCCCTAATCAATCGTTGCCTTTCCAAATGCATGCAAGTCCTGTCCCGTGGAATTGCTTCCGACAGCATTGGCAACACTGACATCAAGGTAATTGGTGTTTATGTCCCTAGCTTTCAGTCGCAGCCTTTCCTAAATACTGCCACAACATTAGGCAACCTCCAGGCTCCGAGCTCACCACCCGTGATTGTCAGTGACAGAAATATCGTAGTAAGTTTCTTCCCTAACTTACCCCAATATCCTGGGATATACTTGATTAGTTCCCAGGGAGTTGTCTAATTTTAATGTGTTTGAAAACCTTCAGCACCTCCTGTTCTCCAACGTGGACTCTTTTGAAAGCATCACTGTTTATTTCCCTGCTTTCCCAGTTTATTTCCCACAGTAAGTTCTGACGTGAAGTGTTTGTTTCGGATCTCACCCATTTCCTGCGGGTTCACACATGGATGGTTTCGTTAATCTTTAAGGAGTCACATTCTGTACAGAGTTAATCTTCTAATATAACAGAGTTGCTAATATACTGGTAGAATCTCTCTGGGTTTTCCTGAGCCTTCTCTGCGAAAGCTCTGTCAGGTCCCCTTTAGGCCCTCCTGGTTTCCCTCTTTAGGGTATTACTACACCCACAGTATTCTTCAAGGGATTAACTTATCCAGCTGGCTGTATATGGCATGTGCCCCCTTGTGTCTTAAGCAGAGCCTCAATATCCCCAGTCATCCAGTGTTTCCCATTTGTGTCAGCATTGTCCTTCACACTAACAGGAATATGCTGGCCCTGAAATCTTAGTTCATCTCTCTTTTGAAAGAATCCCACTTTCCCAATATCCCTTTACCTGCAATTAGCCTCCACGACTTAACTTTTGGGCGGTCTTGTCAAATACCTTCTAGATTGCGACAAGGCCAGTTTTGAACTTTAACTTGTGGACCAGGCCTGTCCTTTTCCATTGCTATTTTCAAACTAATACAATTGTGGTGACTTTGCAGAAGTGATCCCCCACAAACTCGTCAGCCCCTTTCCCTACCTTGGTTCCCAAGGGGAGGTCAGGTTTTATCCCTTTCTCCAGTCGGACCAGTTACATACTGACTGAGACAGTATGTCTCACAGTGCCAGAGACCCAGATTCAGTTCCCGCCTCTAAGAATGTGCATGTTAGGTGAATTGACCATGATAAATTGCCCGCAATGTTAGGTGAAGGGGTAAATGTAGGGGAATGGGTCTGGGTGGGTGCGCTTCGGTGGGTCAGTCTGGACTTGTTGGGCCGAAGGGCCTGTTTCCACACTGTAAGTAATCCAATCTAAAAATAAAATTCCTCCCATCCAAGCTCTGAACACGCTGGCACCCCAGACTAAGTTTGAAAAGTTAAAATCCCCGACCATTACAACCCTATCATTCTTACAGATATCTGAGATCTCTGACAGATTTGCTGCTCAATTTCCCGCTGACTACTGCGGGCCTATAGTACAGTCATATCAAACTGTCCCATGTTCCCATTCATGCCGTGCATTCATCTGCCTTACCGTCAGGCATTTTACATCAAAGTAAATAAGTAAATGCAGCTTAATTCATCAGTTTTCCCTCATTGCCTGCTGTGCTCTTGTCTGGCTTATTAATTGAAATTACTCTGTTGAAATTCTGTCCCAGCCTCAGCCTTCAGTCTGTAGCCTGAGACCATCCTCCTCACTGTGGGCAACACCCTCACCTTTCATGTCATCTGCAAACCTACTTATGATACCTTCTGCTTTCATATCCGAGTGATTAATGCCCATAAGGAACAGAAATGGTTCCTGCACAGATCCCTGTGATACACCCGCTGGGCAAAGGCTTTCAATCACAAAGTAAAAAGTGAGGTCTGAAGATGCTGGAGATCAGAGCTGAAAATGTGTTGCTGGTCAAAGCACAGCAGGTCAGGCAGCATCCAAGGAACAGGAAATTCAACGTTTCAGGCCAGAGCTCTTCATCAGCCCTTTCCTGATGAAGGGCTCTGGCCCGAAACGTCGAATTTCCTGTTCCTTGGATGCTGCCTGACCTGCTGTGCTTTGACCAGCAACACATTTTCAGCTTTCAATCACAAAACCAACACTCCACCAGTTGTGGATCCAATTTCCCAACTTGCCTTGGATCCCACGAGCTCTTCCCGTTTGGACCAGCCTTCTATGTGGGACCTTGTCAAAGGCCTTAGTGAACTCCATGGAACCCACATCATCTGCACTGCCCTCATCAATATTTTCAGACACCATTTCAAAAAACTGAAATGATTTCATCAGACAAGACCTTCCTGTATCACATCCATGCTGACTAACCCTAATCAATTCCTGCCTTTCCAGTTATTAATTCAAACTGTCCCTCAGAATTGTGTCCAATAATTTCCCTCCCCCTGCTGTCAGACTATCTGCTCTGTAATTCCCTGGCCTATCCCTGCTGCCCTTCCTGAACAAAGAAACCACATTAGTTATCCTCCAGTCATTCGGCACTTCACCTGTGGCCAGCAAAGTATTAAATATATCCACCAAGGATCCAGCAATCTCCTCCCTTAGGTCCCGTAGTAGCCTGGGATACATTTCATTGGGCACTGGGGATTTCTCCATCCTTTTATGCCGGTGAAAACATTAATTGCCTCCTCCTTATTGATCTTACCATGTTCTAAACTTCACCATCCCAACTGAAATCCCCAGCTACAATGCCTTTCTCCTGTGTGAATACAGATGGGAAGTATTCATTGAAGACCTCACCTACTTCCTCTGGCTCCAGGTACTGATTGTCCCTTTGGTTTCTAATAGGCCTCGTGTTTCGCTGGGAAGCCTCTTATACTAACAATGGTGATGAAATATCTTGTGGCTTTCCCTCAGTTGTATCTGCCAAATATATTTTAAGATTATTGTTTGTCCCTCATTTTCTACAATCCTCTTGCCCTCTCTATACTTGTGAATGGCCTCACCTGATTTTATCGAATTGTATTTTCTTTATCAAACTCACAATATCACTTGATCAGTAATCGCTGGACTTGCTGCCTTTACTATTCACTCTTCAAGGAACACACTGGCCCCGAGTCTTCGCAGCATCACTTTTAAATACTCCCACTTTCCTAATATCGACCCAACTGCAGGTAGCTCCTCCCTGTCTCTGTTTGCCAGATCCTCTCTAATGATCGTGATACTGATAGGAGACTCAGTTCTGAGGGGGACAGACAGGAGACTGTGAGGCTGCAGAAGAGACCCCAGGATGGTGTGCTGCCTCCCGGGTATCAGGTTCAAGGCTGTCTCTGAGCGGTTACTGAACATTCGGAAGGGAAGGGGGAACAGCCAGAGGTCATTGTGCACATCGACCCAAATGACAGAGGTAGACAAAGGGATGGGTCCTGTGAAATGAGTACAGGGAGTTAGGTAAGAAGTTAAAAAAAACAGGATATTTAGGTGAATGATCTCCAGATTACTACCAGTGTCACGTGCCAGTGAGGATAGAAATAGAAAGATGGATGTGAGGCCGAGGCGTTGGTATAGCGGGCAGGGATTTCAATTCTTAGGTCATTGGGATCTCTTCTGGTTTAGAGGTGACCTGTACCAGGGGGATGGTTTGTACTGGAAGCAGAGGGGCACCAGTATCCCTGGAAGGAGATTTGCTTGTTACCTGTCAGGATTTAAACTAGTTTGGCAGGGAGTTGAGACTCTGAATAAGAGAGGGGCCATCAGCTAGTCAGGGGAAAATACACCAGTCATCGAGAGCAAGTTTCCTATCCAGGATATCCAGGGCACAGTATAGGGAGGGAAAAGACTTTGAGACAATATTGTTAAGCGACCCTCAAATGAGGCCATACATTTAAAAGTTAGAAACAAAAAGGGGATGGTCAGTCTGCTGGGATGGTGTTCTAGATCCCCAAATAGCCAGCGGGTACGAGAGGAGAAAATGTGTAGTGAGATTTCAGGTACCTATAAAAATATTAGAGTAGTCTTGGATGGAGATTTTAACTTCACCTGGATTGACTGGGTCACCCAGAGTGTAAAAGGACTGTATGGGGTGAAATTTGTCAAATGAGTCTAAGAAAGTTTCCTAAACCAAGTTGTAGAGGGCTCTACGCTCCTCAGGTGGGTGCAACACTAGACCACCCCTCAGAAAATGAGGTCAAGCAAGTGGCTGAATCATCAGTCAGAGAGCACTTTGCATCCAATGACCACAACTGTCTTCGTTTTAACATCGTTATGGAAAAAGATCAGACAGCTCTACAGATTAAGGTCTTAAACTGGAACAGCGTCAATACTGGGGCCATTCAGCAGGATCGAGCAGGGGTTGATTTGGTGAAGGTAAAAATCACACCACAACAGGTTATCGTCCAGCTGGTTTACACAGGAACCTCAAATATCTGAGCGAGATGGGCAGGCAAGACATAGAGCATAGAACATTCCAGCACAGTATAGGCCCTTCGGCCCTCAATGTTGCATCGCCCTGTCATACTAATCTGAAGCCCATCTAACTTACACTATTCCATGTACATCCATATGCCTGTCCAATGACAACTTAAATGCACTTAAACTTGGCGAATCTACTACCATTGCAGGCAAAGCATTCCATATCCTTATTACTGAGTAAAGAAACTACCTCGGGCATCTGTCTTATACCTATCTCCCCTCACTTTAAAGTTGTGTCTCCTCGTGTTTGCCGTCCCCATACTTGTAAAAAGGTTCTCCCTGTCCACCCTATCTAACCCTCTGATTATTTTGTATGTCTCTATTAAGTCACCTCTTAATCTTCTTCTCCCTAACGAGAACAGCCTCAAGGCCCTCAGCTTTTCCTTGTAAGACATTCCTTCCATACCAGGCAACATCCTAGTAAATCTCCTCTGCACTCTTTCCAAAGCTTCCACATCCTTCTTATAATGCAGTGACCAAAACTGTACACAATACTCCAATTGTGGCCGTATCAGAGTTTTGTACAGCTGCAGCATAACCTCCTGGTTCCAGAACTCAATCCCTCTATTCACAAAAGCCAAACACTATGCCTTCTTAACAACCCTGTCAATCTGGGTGGCAACTTTTACTGATCTGTTTACATGGATACCGAGATCTCTCTGCTCATCTGCACTCCCAAGAATCTTACCATTAGCCCAATGCTTTGCATTCCGGTTACTCCGTCCAAAGTGTATCACCTCACACTTGACCACATTACACTCCATTTGACACCTCTTATCCCAGCTCTGCATCCTATCTATGACTCTCTGTAATCTGCTACATCCTTAATCACTATCCACAACTCCACTGACCTTAGTGTCATCCACAAATTTACTAACCCATCCTTCTACGCCCTCATCCAGGTCATTTATTAAAATGACGAACAGCAATGGACCCAACACCGACCCTTGCGGTACGCAGCTATTGACTGGACACCAAGATGAACATGTTCCATCAACTACAACCGTCCGTTTTCTTTCAGCAAGCCAATTACTGATCCAAACTGCTATGTCTCCCACAATCCCATTCCTCTGCATTTTGTATAATAGCCTACTGTGGGGAACCTTATCGAACGCCTTGCTGAAATCCATATACACCACATCAACCTGTTTACTCTCATCTACCTGTTGGGTCACTGTCAAAAAAACTCAATAAGATTCGTAAGACACGACCTACCCTTCACAAAACAGTGCTGAATGCCCTTGATCAGATTATTCTTTTCAAGATGGTTACAAATCCTATCTCTTATAACCTTTTCCAACACTTTACCAACAACTGAAGTGAGACTCGCTGGTCTGTAATTACCAGGGTTGTCTCTACTACACTTTTTGAACAAGGGAATCACATTTGCAATCCTCCAGTCCTCAGGCACTATTCCTGTAGACAATGATGATTTGAAGATCAATGCCAAAGGCTCGGCATTCTCTTACCTTGCTTCCCAGAGGATCCTAGGAGAGATCCCATCCGGCCCCGGGGACTTGTCCATTTTCACACACTGCAGTATTTCTAATGCAGTCTTCCTTGTGAACCTCAATCTCTTCTAGTCTGTATGCAAGTATCTCTGCATCTACCTCGCCAACATTTTCATTTTCTATAGTGAACACTGTCGGAAAATATTTATTTAGTGATTCACGTATCTCCTCTTACTCCACCCACAACTTCCTACTATTATCCTTGATTGCCCCTAATTTAACTCTCGTCATTCTTTTACTCCTGACATATCTATGGAAAGCCTTAGGGTTAACCCTGATCCTATCCGCCAATATATTCTCATGTCTCCCCCGGCTCTTCTGGGCTCTCTTTTTAGGCCTTTCCTGACTTCCTTGTAACCCTCAAGTGCCCTAACTGAGTTTTCACGTTTTGTCCGAACATCAGCCGCCTTCTTCTTCTTGACCAGGGATTCCACTTCCTTAGTAAACCACGGCTCACGCGTTCTATGTCTTCCTCCCTGCCTGACAGGTACATACTTCTCTAGGACACACAGAAGCTTTTCCTTTAATAAGCTCCACATTGTTAATGTGCTCATCCCCTGCAGTTTCTGTCCCCATTCTACGCTTCCTAAATCTTTCCTAATTGATCGTAATTTCCTTCCCCCCAGTTTTAACTCTTGCTCGGTGGAGTACACCTATCCCTTTCCATCACTAAAGTAAACCTGACAGAATTGTGATCACTGTCTCCAAAGTGCTCATCTACTTCCAAATCTAACACCTGGCCAGGCTTGTTACCCAGTACTAAATCTAACATGGGTTCGTCCCTTGTAGACCGGTCTCCATACTGTGACAGGAAACCCTGCTGCATACACTGGACAAAAACTGACCCATCAATAGTACTCGTACTGTAATGATCCCAGTCAATATTTGGATAGTTGAAGTCCCCCATGACAACTACCCTGCCACTCTCACTCCTATCAAGAATCATCTTTGCTATCCTTTCCTCTACATCTCTGGGACTATTTGGAGGCCTATAGAAAACTCCCAGCATGCTGACTTCTCCTTTCCTGTTTCTAACCTAAGCCCATACTAACTCAGTTAACGAGTCCCCAAACATCCTTTCCACAACTGTAATATTGTCCCTGATCAACAATGCCACACCTCCCCCTCTTTTACCATCTTCTCTGTTCTTACTGAAACATCTGAATCCTGGAACCTGCAACAGCCATTCCTGTCCCTGCTCTATCCATGTCTCCGTAATGGCCACAACATCAAAGTCCCAGGTACCATCTCACGCTGCCAGTTCACCCACTTCATTTCGGATGCTCCTCGCGTTGAAGTACACACACACTTCAAACCAGGTTCACGCTTGCCAGTGTAAGATACTTAATTTTGGAACTCCCTACTCTCAACCGATTTATTCAGATAATTGATTAGTCAATTAATCGATTCAATGCCTTTCCTCTAGGGCTCGGGGTTTTCGGTAATGTCTAGTCCCCGTTGAGGTGACTAGGCAGCAGCAAACCACGCGTGAGTTCTCAGGCCCCGCCAGCCCACAGAAATGCCCCACTGCTCACCCGCAAACCCTTCCACCACCGACCCCACCCACTCCTCAACATCGCCCCCCCACCCGCCCTCAAACTGATCCAACACTGACCCACGCCTGCCCCACCACCAAAACCGTCCATCGCCACCCGCACCACCCCCAAACCCATCCAACATCACCCTCAGCCCGCCCGGAAACCTGTCAACCACTGACCCCACCCGCCTCCAACCGTGCATCCCCGCCAGGTCCCAAACCCGCCCAACCCACCGTTCGAGCCCATAACCCTGGCTGCCCTGTCCACTGCATGCCCCTGCCCCCATCGTCTCCTCCCCCTCCTGGGCAGCAGGAGTAGACACCAGCAGTAAGACAACTACTGCCTTTGGTGTTTAGATCTCCAAATAGCGCATGAACACATGCACACACACACGCAAGCGCACATGCACGCACACGCAGCCACGCACACACACACACACACACACACAAATTGTCACTGCAACATTTCAAAAAGTTCTGCCTCTGCACTGTACAGGACAAAGTTTGAGAGAATATCTGGGGAAGGGAAGTTTAGCATTGACCCCTATATAGAACTCCAGTCTAAGTGTGGGAAGAGGGTGGGAGATCAGTCATTTGGAGATGGTACCTGGGCTCGATGTCCGGGACTGTTCTCGGCAGCATTTCAGTCAGCTGAGATTGGTTTGAACCAGTGTCAACAAAAACAAACACAATCAGGGTTGAAACAGCTCTTTGATGTAATGTTTCTATCGGGACCTCGAGATCTCCTTCAGATAATCCGATATTTGGATAATTGATATTTGGATAATCGAGGACCCTCTGTGTTTGGAATCGCTAGATTTAGAAGCGCTGGGGATTATTCTAAAATATAAAAGACTGAATCAAAACTTGTTGTATATTTCATTCCATGACCCTGCCATCCTGTTGCTATAACTTCTGTGTCCTATGACTGTGCTCCACAACCACCTGATGAAGAAGCAGCACTGCGAAAGTTCGTGCCTCCAAATAAACCTATTGCACCTCTAAGCTGGTGTTGTGTGATTTTTTAACTTTGCCCATCCCAGTCCAACACCGGCATGTCCACATCATGGGTCAGTCTGTTTGAAGGGAAAGGAATAACTGTCAAATGGGAGGCTTTTAAAAGTGTGATCTCAAGAATCCAGTATGTCCATGTTAGGGTGAAGGGAAAATCCCCTACAACCCTTCCCACTTTGAAACTGTCTCCATTCAAATTACTCCCTTCTGGATAAACTGTCAGACTCCCCACCCTCCATATCTAGCTAATCTGCAGAGCCTAAACCTTCCTGTATCTATAAACATCTTCAGCCATGAGTACCGTCCATATCTCTGTTTGTTCCTCCAGTCTATACAACCCACTTTATATTTGTAATCTGCTTGATTTGCCTAAAACATTCCTGACTGTGTAAACTACTCCATCCGATCAATATCCTTATCCTTGTCAACTGGCCTATCCCTCCCAACCTCCCCATCTCCATGAACTCCTGCAAGCCATACAGCGCTCCGCACTTCTGTTACCTCCTCTGGCTCTGTGGTCCTCCCTCCCTGTGAAACTACCTCCAATCTCCATACCCATCCCAGTCTGGGTCATCTGCTCCAGATCAGGCCCTTGGTGTTTCTGGTACCTCTGGCTCTCCGAGCAAACCTTCATAATTGTGTCTATTCATTCAGATCGCATCCTGTCTAGCCTCAGAAAACCTCTTCCTGCCATTGTAACCCTCCCTGTTTGTAACACAGAACAGTACAGCAGTTTCTCCTGTAAGCACATCTTTCTGGTGATCAAGTCTTTCCGCTACTTTGACAATTCCAAAAAAAAACTGTAATTGATATTTTCCCAGAATTTCCTGTCAGAGCCTAATTCACTGTCCCTTCCTGTTCCTTTCTGCTTGTCTTCAGCCACATTCCATGCAGTTCCGATGCTTCACCTTTTCTCTTTGGATTTGGAAAGCTCCTTTCACCTGAACCCTGTCCCTGCACCCTCTCTGTCAGTTTAAAGCCCTGTCCATAAACCTATCAACATGATTGGCCAGGACACTGCTCCCAGTAGTGTTGTTTTTAATTCACTCGTGGGATGTTGCTGTGTCTGGCTGGCCAGCATTTCATGCCCACCCCCGAGCTGCCCCTGAGCTGAGTGCCTTGCCAGATCATTCCAGGGGGCAGTTGAGAGTCAACCAACTTGTTGTGCTCGCCGAGCTGGAAGTTTGTGCTGCAAATGTTTCGTTCCCTGGCTAGGGAACATCATCAGTGCTGTTGGAGCCTCGTGTGAAGCGCTGCTTTGATGTTTCGTAAGTGTTTAAAATCTGATTGAAGATTTGTAGCTCGGGTATCCGTTGTTGTGGTTCTGCTTGCCGAGCTGGAAGTTTGTGCTGCAAACGTTTCATTCCCTGGCTAGGGTGGGTCTGAATCTATATGTAGGCCAGACTGGTAGATTTCCTTACTTAAAGTAATAAGTAGTCAGATGGGTATCCCTGTTACCGGCATTAAATTCTGGATGGACAGTTGAGTGAGAGTAAGACTAGGCCATTGCCTGGTCCACTGATTGCTCCCTCATCCCTGAGTACTGCTCCGAGTGCACCTTCCTTCTGACCGTGGTTTGATCCTGATACCTTCCTGCACTCTGGTGCTATCACTCAGTATCTCTCCATGTGGTATCTGTCACTGTGAGGATCTAATTGCTGCCGGTGACTGCACCTTGATCCTGAGCCAACAATGTTCTCCATTACAGAGAGACGGGCAGCACAGGCCAGGGATGGAGACTGGGATTTTCCAGATCTCTGTGGGACTCAGTGCCATTCTCCATGTGTAACCCTCACTACATCAGTCTAATTTCCCATTCCGTCTGTTTCTCTGTCTCCTGTAGGTGCTCAGGATGCCCCTGACTCAGCAGAATTCCCAATTCCTGTTTCGTTCTCAAATCGTTACAGCTCTCCCCTTCTCTGCAACTACTGTGATCCATAGAAACCTAATTTGTACAATCTCCTCTAATCCAATCAACGTTACTAACTGCCTCCTGCCCTGACAGATTGTAGTGTCTCCATAAACTCCAGCCACTGCAGTGATCATTATATCTCCAACTTCCTCCAGCATTAACTTGCCTGCCCATCTCTTTTCTTTGCTCCAGTCCCTACAAGTTTCCCTGTTGTGTAACCGACTCCAATGCCTAACCAGCTGTGTAACATCCTCCAGTCCCGATAGTGCTACCGATTCTATAACCACCTTCTGCCCCAGCACAGCTCTCTGTCTCTGCAACTTCCTGATTCCAAATCCATCCTGATCTGTGGAAACACCCCCAGCCCTCGATCTCTCTGTAATATCTACCAGATGTCAAAACTGAAATAACTCCACAGAGGCCGGTATCCCGTCATCAAATCACCTTTTGTTTCTACGTGCACGGTACATGGCGGTGACCCACACTAGCACAGAGCCGGCTCCTATAGTGAACAGAGTCCCCGATGCTCCTGTTTATTTATGTCAGCCAGGATTCTCTGATTGGACCAGGTTCACAGTTCCAATCAGGGAACACGTATTAATGAGGTTTACCTGGCTGATCCCATTCCAATCACTATAGAAACACTCCACGTATCTCTAACGTTCATTAACACTTACAAATCTCCACTTCTCTGAAAGCTCCTCCAGTTCCGCCAACACTGTCTCTGTAAAATTCTCCAAGGAAAGTCCTGTTCCTTTCAGTAGACCCTTCTGTTACCAATCTCCTGCAGGACCAGTACAAGCTTTACTTTCTGTTTTCTGCGAACTCTTGATCTCAACGTCCTCCATCCAGAACGTCTCTTACTAATCTCTCACCGCTTCCAAAAACTCGATCGCCGTTTGTGTGTGATCTTCTCCATAAGGAGGAAGGGGGTTTTGAAGCAGGGAGCTTCATAGGGCATGGAGACCTTTACACAAATAGGAATGTTTGTAGAAACCAGTGCGTTTACAGAAGTGGGAAGGGTCATAGAAGGATGTTCCAGAGACTGGCAGTTTGTTGGTCCAATGGACAGAATGTTTATTTCTGGTGCAGAGACATGGAGAGCTATATTATGTGATAAATTGTTCCGGTAACATTTTTATCAGGTTTTAGGGAGGGTTTCGCTCTACAAGGCTCTTGTAGCCAGAATATTGATCTGGCTGATCTAGCTCCATTTTCACTTCAACTAAAACCTAAAACTATTCTTATCTTTGTAATCTCCTTCCACCTCTAGAACAGCCCATATCTCTGTAATATCCCCCAGCCTTCATATACCTTCCTATCTCTGTAACCTCCTGTGGACCCTACAGCGATCCTGGGCTCTACACTTGCTGACATCCCTGAATTCATTACGACCATTTCAAAAAGACCAATGAAATGGTAGCTTTAAAAAGTATGAACCAGGTCAGGTATCTCTGTCATTATGGAGATGTGGCTGCAGTGGGACCACGACTGAGAACTGGATAATCAAAGGTTTCCCCATTTGTACAGGAAGGACAAAAATGTCATCACAGTGAACTATCATTGTTTATAAAGAATAGGAGCAGTATTATTGTGATGCTAATCAATTTACACACTGCTCCTCCCTGCCCTCTCCCGTCATCCCTGCGTATTGATCCTGCCAGATATTGGTAACCTTTGAAAACTTCAGAAAATAGCCCTGTATAGAGGAGATCATTGTCTGCATTGGACAAGAAGTAATGTTTTCTAAAAGTCCTAGTTCTGTCTCCCGAAGACTATAGGCCTTCAGGTGCCGATCCAGGCACCTTTGTATAATGTTTTGAGAGTTTCTGCCTGTAATCTGCTTCCATGAGTGACTCCCAGATCCCTACCATATTCTGGGTGAAATAGCAACTTGCCTCACCACTTCTCTAATATTTCAACCAATTATTTTGTGCCTTTGTTCAATCCGGATGCAACAGTTTCAAGTTCTTTCTAACCGATTGTTTGTCACTCAATAACTGCTCCTGAGGATGTTTCACTTGTTTTCTGCACATATGGGAAAACAGTTTATGGTGGTCAAGCCATTGACTCATAATCTAGAACCACAGAAAAATAGTCTGTTGTTACCCCATGAAGGAAATTGGTGGAATTTAAAAGCAACCATTGTGATTTATTATAAAAACCCATCTGCTTGACTCAAGTCCTTTCGTGAAGTCAATGTGTGTCATGCTTCACTAGTCAGGTTTCCGTGTGACTTTGGTGAGGAACATGTGGGTGTACTGTACCTTGAGGAGAATTAAAAACCAGCAATAACCACCTGACAGCACCAAGTGTTCGGAAAAATAGATATAATGTAACATTTGGTCGAACAACTCATTTAGCTCATATTCAGCCAAATAGTTTAAATTGCACCCGAAAGTACCCACCTCCAATCAAGTTTGAATTTAATATATTGACAATCTTAAAAGCTAATGACACAATCCGATGGTTTGGGGTACAAGACTGTGAAAAATTGAACAGTTCAGAGGAGAACTGCCAAGCTATCAGCAGGCAAAGACTGCCTGAAGAATAGCTCTCCTAAAGGTACTTTTATTGATGAGTAACTAGTGAAGCAGAATCCACAAGAAAAAAAAGGCAGGAATATGGAGAAGAACCAAAAGCTTCCTGGTTTTGAGATAAGCAGTTTTGTTTTGTAAATATTAATTAGGAGTCTTATCGGACAAATATTGTGGAGGGGGAAGGTACAAGACAGGTTAGAGGAAGAAGTTGTAAATAGTCGTTCGTTTATTATTCTCTGCTATACTTTAAGAAGTAAAGTTGTTAATTTTTACTTTAAATAGTTTTGGACTCTAGAATGATCACAGATTACTGCATGGGATAAATCTTTTCTCTGTTGCTGGTTTTAATTGAGCAAGAGAATGTATCCTATGTTGTAACCCTACAAACCCACAGCAATGTGTTTTAGTCTTTACTGTCCTGTGGAACAGCTGAACCAGCCACTCACTTCAAGAACAGCATCACATGCTGCCCTGACCAGAGCTGCATACATCCTATGATAGATGACCAGAAGTAATGATAGCTCCCTTCCTCGTTTCCCGTATTCCTACAGCTCATTTCCATTCAAGTAGGTGATCATCCCCTATTTTGGGTGTATTCAATCTCATTGAAATGCTCCCCGAGAGTGATGCACATCTCCATAACATCTCTGGTGCTGCCTTTATTGATACTGTCATACAGCTGTAATGAACTTATAAATTCCATGTCAGTCTTAGGGCATAGAGAAGAAATGGTGTTTTGTGGCACAGGAAAGAACCGGCAATGCATAAGTGAGAGAAGGGAATTATTTCGAACACCCCTGAGAGTATTGTTGAGGCAGGATTTGGGGTACTGTAGATTGACTTTCTCTAACATTTCACCAGACTAATCCCTGGGATGATAGCACCATGAGCAGTGAGTGAAGCTCAGTGAGTGAATAAGAGGTGATTGCATTGAACCTTAAGGGGGATGGACAATCACACATGATGTTCTAAACAGATACTGTTACGGTGATAAATACAATGACTTTTTTTCACTTGGGTTACATGATTATCGATAGTTTAAGAGCCAACCACCCCCACTCCCTATTTCAATTGAGACAGAGAGAGAGGGGTCCAGGCTTTTGAATAAAATCTCCCAACATTACTACAGTCCAATTGGTGCGTTATCCTGCAATGAACTTCCTGTTATCCATAATCCTGACAGCAGCCGCAATACCTTCATTATAAAAGTGTTAACTCTTCCCTGCAGCTTCTGACCTCCATGGAGAACATGGGTGTGCCTTCTCGGAGATGGAAGATGCCTCCTTGAGACTTGACACAAAACAGTTGACTTGCCTCCTCACTGCCAGCAAATTGTGTTAAAGTAGCACACGTTCTACAAACAATAGAAATATGATTAACATCATGGAGCGCTCTATCACTGCAGTCTCGCTTTCATTAGTTAGTCATGTTGCCGTATCACTGAAACCCTCCTGTTACTGTATAACTATCTCATGGGGCTGAATAGCCTCCTCGTGGTCTCATGGATGAGATTTAAGTGTTTGATTGGCCTCTACCTGTTCCTGTTTAACAGCTCGATGTACTAACTAGACCCCTTCTCTTCCTGTGGAACAGGCAGGAGGATTGAATGGGCTGTCCCTCTTCTTGTTTAGTAGTTTCAACTGGCTCAATGGTTTTCACATATCAGTGTATAACCAGCTGGAGATGCTGAATGAGCTCCTTTTCTAACTGTGGAAATGTGCAGCGTCTGGCCGTGCTGTTACATAAATGTTACTGACACTTTAACAGCACAAACCGGAATGCTGTCCGGGTCTTGCTGCACATGGACACAGAATGGCTCAGGAGCTGATGGGGGGCAAAATATTCTGAACATTGTGTGATCTTCAGTCATCATCCCAACTGTCATGTGTGACAGTCTGGAGGGACTGAATAAGATCCTGTGTTACTGTGGACCAGGTATTTGAAGTAAGTGGGCTCCATCTGCTCCTTGCAGGAGCTGTGAGGCGTCGAATTCAGCATAGGAACATAGGACTGAGCAGCAGGAGTGGGCTTTTAGACACTTTGTCACCGCTCCACCATGCATAGGCATCATGGGTGATGTGATTGTGGTCCCAGTAGCATTTTTCTGTCTGTATACCATTTTCCTAAATTCATTTGCCTGTCAAATGTCACCAAAAACAACTTTGCATAAACGCAAACATCTAGGCACCACAAACTTCTGGGGAAGGGAATTTCCACTTGAACAGCCTTTTGCAAATTTCTCATTTGTGTTCCAGCCAATGTTGGAAGGTCACTGTTTCCTTTTCGAGTCCCACTCCTCCACTGGTTACACCAATCTTAAATGTAACCAGCTTAGAGAGGTGGCCAGTGATACAGGTCTCAGAGTAGGTCAATTTCTAGAAAAATATAAGACACAGAATATTGAAATCATAACAAATGATAAAATGATAGAGTGCCCCAAACGTTATTCTGCTTTCAAATTATTCTGCTCAGACAAGTTATTGATAGTTGGATTTCTTTCTGGAACAGTTGGATTTGGCTGAATTCCCTTTGTTTCAGGCAGTGGAGAGATTCCATTGAATCCTTACCAGGACTCCTTCACAAGTGTTACAGAGAACTCGGGGATGTTATGGTCTCACACTTTGCTATTGGGCGGAACAAAGTAAGAGAGAGAGATCAATTGGCTGCTGCTTCTGAGGCAGGGAATATTTTTTATTCCTCTCTATGTTGAAGCATGTACTAATGTCAGTTGAACACTAAACTGGTCCAGATGTGCTCTCCTGGATCATTCTCAGGAAAACCTGATTACGGATTATAGGCAAGTGCGTCATTGCTCTTGTACACAATTCCTTTCGATCACAAAAAAGTCCACATTTTTTTATAACTTGATGACATGCTTACATGTGTCTGTGTAATTTGTAAATATTGGTAGGTGTCTTCATAGTATGTGTGCTAATCTCAATGCATCTTTTTCTTAAAATTTATTCTCTAGCTCTAGTCTCCCTGACAGGAGATAATATGCTGAAATGTGTTGCTGGAAAAGCGCAGCAGGTCAGGCAGAACCAAAGAGCAGGAGAATCGACGTTTCTGGCATGAGCCCTTCTTCAGGCATGATTCCTGAAGAAGGGCTCATGCCTGACACATCGAATCTCCTGCTCTTTTGATGCTGCCTGACCTGCTTCGCTTTTCCAGCAACAGATTTTCAGCTCTGATCTCCAGCATCTGCAGTCCTCACTTTCTCATAAGAGATAATATGCATCCAGCTGATACACTTTTCAGAAAGTCATGGATGGTTCAATACTATTTCTCAGCTAAGATCAACACGGATAATCCCCCATAACAAAAGGCTGGCATTCCAGGAATGAGTAAAGGGAAACCTCTTTGAAAACCTTCGAAAATAATTATTTTTTTAAATTTTAGTTTAGGGGATCAATCCTGCACACAGGACATCGGTGGGGTCTCAGCAATTCCCTGTACAGATGCAGAGAAAACATTCCTGTAATTAAACCTGATACCTTTTGCCAAAAACAGCATCATTCCACTTACCTTCCAAATCACTTGCTGCATCTGACTTCATATGGATTCATGTCGCAAGAACATGGAAACCTCCTGTATCACAGAGTTCGGCAATCTCTCTCCATTTAAATTGTCTACCATTGTTTCATCCTTCATGCCAAAATAGACAACTTACCTTATGTTATTTCTGCTGAAGTTTTGCTCACTAACTCTGTCTGACTGTATCACATTGCAGACTCACTACCTCCATTTGACGACACATTGAATGACCAGCTTGGTGTATGAGCTAATTGAGCTCCAAGTCATTCCCTTCCCTTCCTCCAGATCTTTGATACAGATTGTTGATCATTGATGACCCCACAGTGATCTCTGAGGCACTCCATGAGTTACAACTTTGCAGCCTGAAAATAAACATTTGTCTCTAATCTCTATTTCCTGTTAGCGACAGCTTCCCTGTTCCTGTGTATCAATTCAGGCAGGCTTAATGGCCTCCTCCTGGGCTGTGTTATGTACTCAACGAGCTGAATTACTTCATTCTATGTTCCTGTGTAATTCCATAGATGGGCAGAATGGTGTCCTCCTGTCTCATTGTAACGATGCTACAATGTAACTGCCTTGAGGGGTGGATTGAGCAACTACACATGGTGAGGGACTGCAGTATAACTCTTTAACAGTCTCGAGGGTGGATTGAGGAAGTAAAACATGGGGTAGGGGCAGCTGGGCTATTTGACAGCAGCATTCAGAATGCTCATGGCTTTTCCGAGTGTGTCTGATCATCCGTCTCCTGTCTGTTCCTAATTAACATTGACTCTCCTGTCCAGTAAAGATCAGTCGAGCTCAGCCTTGAATATCTTCAATAACCGAGTCTTCACTGCTCCCTGAGGATGAGGACACCACAGGTAGCACAACACTAAAGTGAAACGGACTTCCTTATTTCATTGTAGGACCTGTTATTTTAAAACTGTGTTAACTGAACAACAAATAACCACCTCTTTTCAGACTTAAGACAGAATAATTAGAAATAAACATAAATCATTCCAGACTCCAAACCTGTCGCACATTGTCACTGACCCTGTCCAATCAAATCTGTATCAAACCAGCCTCTGCTGCTGTCTCGGGAAGAGAATACCTGATAGCATGACACCACATGAGCATGACAAAAGGAGCATAATGAGGCTATTTCACCATCGAGTCTGATATGCCATTCAATAATTTCTTATATGTTCCTCAACCTCATTCTCCTGCCTCCCCCTGAGAATCATTGATCCCCTTATAAATCAAAAACTTATCTATTTGTGTCTTAATGACACTAGTGTTTGTGTCTGTGTGTGCATATGTGTGTTCATCTGCTTGTCATCTGTGCATTTGTGTGTCTACGTCTGTCTTTCTATGTATCAGCCTGTGTATTTCTCTTTGTGTTTGTGTCTATTTATGTATGACTCTATATGCCTGTGTGTGTTTCTACATGTGTGCATGCCTATCTCCCTGTATGTATTGTGTTTGTTCGTATATTGGGGTGTTTACCAATATTTCTGTGTATTCCTGTGTCTGCATCTCTGTGCAGTGAGGTTTCTGTGGTTTTCTGGGGGGAGTGAAAGGACTGTCGTTGGAACTGCCAGTGGGTTTAAAGTGAGAATTGTCTATCAATGAGCATTGCTCCTTAATCGGTCAGTGGGACATGGATGTTTCAGAATCTCCACGTGAGGCATCCCAGTCCACTCCATCCTGTACTAGTGTCCTCCCCACATGGCAGGGTTAGATGGATGAGGGAATGGATATTGGGAACTCCACTACACGGCTTGGACATTTCTGTCATATTCCAGGCTGTTTTTCTTGGAATGGGAGAAAGGGAAGGAGGGAGTGAGGGCAGGAGTGGGTGGCCCTGCTGTTATTGCTGGTGGAGGTGCAGGTGGGGCTGAGGGGAATTTTGAGGTGTCCGAAATGAGTCAGTCGGCAGTTTTGAATGTATATAGTATTATTAGTGCGGGGTGTATTGCATAGGTGACAGAGAAAGTGTGGGAAGGAAGTTGCTGAATTCAATAGTGAGAGTGGTAGTGCCTGAGCCTTGTTTGGAGATAGAGCATGAGGATTGTCTGTGGGGTAGGTGCTATAACAGGTATACAGTGAGTGTGAGGGAGCAGAGAGAATACAGTGACCTTGTCCTGTATTAATGGGAATTTCTTCAGATCATCTCAGCGTCGAGGTGAGCCTCCCCAAATGTCTTGTCCAAGTCTAGCACTACGAATGACAAAGATGTGTCCCTCAGCTCCCACAGAATCAGTTTGGGTAGAACTTACAAATGGGAAGGAGAAGCAAATATTAGTGTGTCATATATTGAAACCAAACGGCTACAGAAAATCTCAGCATCACATGCTCTGGAAATTAGATAGGCAAGTATTGTGCATACCGCAGTCTTACTGGATTGTCTCAGGTTACATCTAAACTGCACTAACTCAGTGATTGCTCAGGCTGTGTAAAATAACTCCCGTAAGTGTATATGAGTTCGGTTGAAGAGTATGTTGTGAAGCAAACTAGAGAGCAGGATATTTCGGATTTAGTGTTGTGTGGTCAGAAGGACGAATTAATAACCTTGTACTGAAGCAGCTTTTAAGGAATAGTGACGTTAATAAGGTGGATTTTACACGGTGTCTGCATACAATATAGAATTCTTGATCATTCTGGCTAAACATCATGGCTGCCTGGAGGCTAGAGGGTCACTTTTGCTCCAGTGAATTGGGAAAGTACAATATAACATGCAGTGGGAGGCAAGCAATGTTTGCTCGAGTTATAGAGTCAGACAGCACGGAGACAGATTCTTTGGTCCAAAATAGTCCATTCCAACAAAATGTCCATCCACGCGAAGCCCACTTCCCTGCCATTGCCCTGTATCCTTCTAATACTCTCCTATCCGTGTATTTGGCCAAATGACTTTTAAAGGTTGTGAAAGTAGCCAACTCAATCTCTTCCACTGGCAGCTCATTCCCTATGCGCAATAAGTTCCCTGTGTAAAACTTTCTTCCTCAGGTTCCCTTTTATTCTTTTCCCTCTGGCCTTAAACTGATTCCCTCTAGTCTGTGATTGCCCTACCCTGGGAAAAAAAGACTGAGTTTATTATTCTGACCATGCCTGTCATGATTTTACACACTTATATCAGACCCCCCTAAGTCTCATACACACTAAAGTAAAAAGTCCTGGCTTGCCCAACCTCTCCCTATAACTCAGATCATTGTGACGGCAACATCGTTGTAAATTTGTCCTGCACTCTTTCCAGCTTAATAGCATCTATGACTCGAACAAACATTACTTGCCACCCAGTGAACAAAACTGAACATTACCTTACCAGTATGGCCTCACCAGCATCCTGTATAGCTGCAACGTAACTCCCTAATTTCGATACTCAGTGATATACACTGATGAATGCCAGTGTGCCAAAATTCTTTCTTCACTGCCCTGTCTACCTCTGAATCATCTTTCAGAGAACCATGCACCTGAATTCCAAGTTCCCTCTGTGCCACTACACACCTTAGGACCCAATCTTTCACCATGTAACTCCAAACTTGATTTGATTTGTCAAAATGCATGAACCTTCACTGATCTGTATTAACATCCATTTGCCACTTCTCAGCCCACTTCCCCAGCTGATCAAGGTATTGCTGCAATTTCTAAATTCCTGATAACCTTGCTCACTCTGCATGATGCTGCCTATTTTAGTGTCACCTTCATACTTAAAAATCATGCCTGTACATTCTCATCTAAATCATAGAAATATGTAACATGTAGTGGTCCCAGCACTAGCCCCTGAGCCATTCCAATAGTCACAAATCTCCAGTCTGACCAGCACTCTTCCAGTAGTACCCTCTGCTTCCTACCATCAGGCCAGTTTTGTATCGGATTTTCCAGTTCCCCCTCAATTCCATATGACCTAAACTTCCAGAGCAGCGTACCATGTGGAAGCTTACTGAAGGCCTTATGGAATCCATCTAGGCTATGTATACCACCTTGTCCTCCTCAACGTTGCTGGTCACTTCATCAAAGAACTCCAACAAATTTGTGAGTCATGATCTCTCATGCACAAAGCCGTGCTGAATTTGATGAAGGGCTTTTGCCCGAAACATTGATTTTCCTGTTCCTCGGATGCTGCCTGACCTGCTCTGCTTTTCCAGCGCTTTTTAAATCTTACTCCGAACCATACCTTGTCATTCCAAATGCATGTATATCCAATCTCTCTGAAACTTCTCAAGTAACTTACCTACTCGATTTTACGTTTACTGCCCTTTAGTTCCCTTTGTAGCCTTTCTTGAATAAGGGTTCAGCATTTGCTACCCTCCAGTCATCCAGGACCTCAGTCGTTGGCCAGCGATGATGGAAAAAAACCAGCCAGGGCACCCGCAATTTCTTCTCTATCCTTCTGCAGTGTTCCTGAATATATCTGGTCAAGACCAGGAGTTTTTAGAAATACTGCAAAGTCTGAAAAATATGTCTATGTATTTCAGGTACAAACACCAAAGAAAGGGGAAGTGACTCAATGATGGTTAACGTAATAAATTAGAAAACATTAATCATAGGAAGTGACTTCAGAAGAATTCCAGATAGTGTGGAAACCTGAGAATTCTCAGAAATTAACGATCCAGACAAGGAAGGCCGTGAAACTGATTAGGAAATCAAAAAGAGAACATGCATGCTAACAAACAGGAACACAAAGAGTGCATCAATCTGCGATCTATATTTCAAAGGAAACAAAATAAAAGCAAGGTCAATTGTGGAAATTTGTAATCGGGAGAGGATTGCTTATTGTGGGGGACAGGGAAATGGCCAAGAAAATAACCAGTTACTTAGCATCAGTCTTTATGCAGGAAGACCCAGAAATACCAAGTGATCATATCGGCCTACTGCAGCTAAAGACATAAAGTCAATTCATACCAGTAACAAGGTAGTACTTGAGCATGGAACTGGATTGGGCATTGCTAAGTCTGACGAAACAGATGTACTTCCTATCAAAATGTCAGAAACAAATCACCAATAGAAGTATTAATTGCACTGTTGATGACTGTGTTTTATTTTCCTGTACATTCTGCAGAAACCGAAAGGTATTGTAGATAAATGGATGTTACTAAACGTGAGACAAACATTGTAGATTTATGGAAGGGATCCAAGCAGCTACAAAGGGAAAAAGACATAGTTTGGAGAACTGCAGACCAACTAACTTGGCATCTCTAGGGAAACTGTTGGAATCTATTACAAAGGATGAGATTTTTGATATGTAGAAATTAACAGCAACAATGGAGAGAATCAACATGCATGTCGGTTAGAAAAACTTGATAAACTTTGGAATCATTTGAAGTCGTTTCTTGCAGCATAGATAATGGGGAAGCAGTAGAAGTGGCATATATTGAATTTTCAGAAAGTTTTCTATAAGAACTCAAACAGTGAGTTGGTAAATGAAATGAATGTGAAGGGAATTTGGGGGAATATATGTAAGTGGAAAGTTAAAGTTTGGTCCGCCTTCATTTAAGGGAGTCAGAACATTGATGTAAAGATATGTTGAAGCAGTTTCACAGCGTGTTGGTGGGACTGTATCTGGAGCATTGCGTACAGTTTTGGTGACTGAATCTCAGAAAGAATATACTGACCACAGAGGAAGTGCAATGGACATTCTCCAGATTAATCCCTCAGATGGTGAGATTGCCTGATGAGGAAACTTGGCCTGTGTTCTCTAGAGTGTCAAAGAATGAGAGGTGACTCACAGTGAAATTTAGAAAATTCACAAAACATATGACAAGTTGGAAATTAGCAGAATGCTTCCCTGGCTGTCTAATCCGCATTCAAGGCAAATAATGCAAGGATCTGGGACAGGAGAAAGTGAGGTCTGCAGATGCTGGAGATCAGAGCTGAAAATGTGTTGCTGGAAAAGCGCAGCAGGTCAGGCAGCATCCAAGGAACAGGAAATTCGACGTTTCGGGCATAAGCCCTTCATTCCTGAAGAAGGGCTGATGCGCTTCACGAATTGAATTGCAGTCAAATCGTATTTAATAAACACGTGTTATTGTAGAATGGCCTGTATATTGAATGGAGGAGCAAAATTGATGGGAGGAAGGCACTACAGCAGTTCTCACTTTATATATCACAATGTTAATTACGATATGAACATTGTATGGGGAAAACTGCATTCAGGAGATGTTTGGCCATGAAAGAGCATGGGAAAATCTCGATGTGTTGAATAGCCTATTCATTTCACAATGCTTCTGTGCAGTCTGTTGGAAAGCTCTGTAAATGTTTCACAAGCTCTCAGATGTTAGGAAGGAGATCACTGCAGGGTCAACAGGATAATGTTTCCCATTCCTTTTTCCGATACTGAGGCTGGTGCCAGGAGTCCTGTCCAGTTTTATACTTTAAGATCTCGGAGCAGTTTTTACAATTGAGTATCTTGCTTGGCCGATTCAGAGACTACTGCAAAAGTTTATCACATGTCAGTGTGTCTGGAGTCACTTTTAGGCCAGACCAGGAAAGCACTGGCGACTCACTTCCTGAAAATACATTGGGGAAGGAGATTGATGTGTGCAATCAATATTGGACACAAGATCACTATTACCGACACCAGATCTTAGGTCTCGATATTTTATTAATTATTTTTAACTTCCACCAGCTGCCAGGGAATTAACCTAGTCTGGATTAGTAATCCAGTGACATTTCCACAACAGCACCATCTCCACATGGGGATCTAAGGCAAACCAGACTGAGCAGATTATTTCTGTGCAGCTTGACAGCTCTGTCAAAAAGAGCTACCACCAATTTGATTATGAGATGGTACTGAGGGGGTGGTAATTGGTCAGATTGTAATTATTCTCCTCTTAGGTAATGGGGCGTCGTTGAGTAATTTTCCACATTGCCAATGAGATGTCAGAGTTGGAGCTGGAATGAAACAGCTGCCCCAGGGACACGGCGTGTTGTGCAGCACAATCTTCAGTCCTATTGCAGGAATGGGGTCAGGGCCCATTGCCTTTGTCGTATCTAATGTGTTCAGCTGTTTCTTCATGTCACGTGCAGCGAAGCGAATTGGTTGAAGACTGGCATCTGTAAGTCTGTGGGCATCATGAGGAGGGTGAGGTAGATCATCCACTCAACGTGTCTGGTTGAGGATAGTGCAGACACCACATACTTGACTTTTTCACTGATGTACAGAGCTGTTCCGATATTTAGGATGAGGATATTTGTGGAGTCGTTTCCTCCAGTAAATCGTTTAGTAGTCATCGGCATTTATGCTTGGATTTAGCAGGACAACAGAGCTTAGATCTGATCTGTTAGTCTTGGGATCATTTCCCCCTCTCCATCAGACGTTAGTCCTGCTGTTTAGAATGCAAACAGTCAAGTATGGTAGCTTTAATGGGTTGTCATCAGGTTTAGGTGCACGTGATTCCGACCCTGACATGTTCACCCACATTCGTCACTGTTCCATGGATCGGCTTGATAGTGATAGTAGACTGATGAGTTATCTTTGGGAAGAAGTCACAGATTGCAATTTAATACGATTCTGTTTCTGCTACTGTTGTGGTCTACAACATCAAATGATAACCCAGTTTGAGTTATAATATCTACAATTCAATTCTACTGACTGCCCCCCAGTTCACACCGAGACCCATTCACCCATCAGCCCTGTATTCTATATCTAACCTGGTTTCTGATGTGGTAACACTTGTATTTTCATATTCTCATTTTGCTGAGGGTCCCTCCCTGGTGTCACGCCTCTAATTTGTTACTTTAACTCAATCCATTTAAAGTAATGATCTAAATTCTTTCTCTTCCACAACGTCAACTTCTGTATTTGAAGTGAATGTGTTCCCCTCTGTTATTCTCCCTGACCATGATTAAGAGCTCTGTAGTGTCAGTGATGCCAGACGTACGTACTTTCAGAGTCAAGGAACTTGTGCACCATGCATTATTGTCCAGTTCCCAGTGTCCGGCTCTCCATGTTGGACAGGATGGTTGAGCATCTTTGACGTACTTCTTTGGAAATTGTACAAAAGCAGAAATTGCTGAAGATGTTACAGCATCTTCTGGAATGAATGCAGAGTTAAAATTTCAGATCCAGGGACCCTCTACAAAGCTCCCAGTGTCTCCAGATTTTTTTGTATTTTTATTTCCAGTATCCATAGTTATTTGTTTAGGGAAGATTTGTTCTGTGCTTATTCATTTCTGGAGAAACTCAGTAGGTCTGTCAGCATCTGCAGAGACAGAGAAACAGCGTTAGCATTTCAAGCCCAGTGTGATACTTCTTCTGAACTGAAAAGGATTGGAAACTGGGCTTTTTAATCTCTTGCCAGAGATGGGGGATGGGTGACAGGGGAAAGAGAGCGTGGCAAAGACAAACAGGCTTTTAACAGTGGTGAGCGAGAAGATTATATAAAATGAGTTTAAATTAAGGTGTGAATGGGGTTCTATCTACTGAGTGCAAGATAAAGAAGGCACTACCACACAATGTCACAGGGAGGCCATGAGGGAGAATGTTGGCTATATGGCATTATATAGATCTGTCCATAAATACGTTTTCATTGTCGAGATCATCACCCCCTTTAGACAAAGGATTTCAGGGGCTTGACTTCTTATTGGCACTAGTAAGCGTTTCTTGCTGCCTTAGTATTGTCATAGGGAGAAAAAACAAATCACAGTATGAAGTTTGAGCTGAGTGTTGTTTACCTGTCATGTTTAATATAGTTTCAAATTTGCAGTATTTATCCTTAAATGCTTGTTCTGTATCAGGTGGAGTGTAGAAGGTTTTGGGGCTGGCATTATAGAAGTTTCTAAATCATGAGAGGTATGGATAGGGTGAATAGCCAAGATATTTTCCACTGGGTGGGTGAGTTCAGCCATAGTAGGCAGAAGTTGAAGGTGAAAGGGGAAGATTTAAAATTGACGACGGGGCAATGTTTTTACACCGTGGGTGGTGTGGCTATGGAATGAGCTGCCAGAGGAAGAGTGGTAGATGCCAGTACAGCTTCAACATTTAAAACTCATTTGTACAAACATATGGATGGGAAAAATTTTGAGGCATATTGGCCAATGAAAGCAGATGGGACGAGCTTAATTTGGAACACCTGGCTAACATGGACATTTAGAAAAGCTTCACGCAGAGTCAGTGTGGGTTTGTGAACGGGAAATTATACTTTACCCCGTAAAATCATGCAAAGTATTTCTGGAGTTGCCTGAGAATGTAACAAGCGGACTTGATCAAGGGGATCTGGAAGACACCAGGCTTTCCAGAGATTTTCCACAAGGTATTACAAAACAAAAGTTCTTACACAAGACTGACACTCGTAGGATGATGGATAATGTATTAACATGGGATGATGATTGGTTAACACACAGCAATCGGAGAGTCAGGGTTAATGGAACTTCATGATAAAGGTGTATCTACTGGAGGACCACAGCTATCAGTCCGATGGCATCAGTTATTTACACTCTATACCGATAGTCTGAAGATGGAGCTGAGTGCAATATACATCCGGGTTGTGGATGACACTAAGAACCAAAAGGCGGGCTGTTATTTAATGGAGAGGACTTCCAGAAAGGGACCATACAAAGAGATTGGACTGTGTATGAAGCATAAGGTCAGCATGCTGATGCAGCAGTTAACTAGGTTGGTTCATTAGACGTGTTCCTGGGATAAAAGGGTTGTGTTACTGAGAATTTCAAAACTGTTGAGGTGATTATTCATTGGGGTTTAAATGAATGAGGAGTGATACTGCCGAAAAATACAAGGCACAGAGAGGGCTAGATAAGGTACAAATTGAAAAGTTTTTACCATTCCTGGGTGGAGTCTCGAACTCGAGGACATTGATACCGAATATAGAACATCGATTTCTATCTGAGATGCAAAGTGATGTCTTCTCTCAGAAGGTAGTGAATGTCTGGAATTCCCAAACCCAGGGAAGTGTGGAGGGATACAAGGAGTCGGCAAGAAAGTGGAGTTCGACCTGAAGTAGATCAGCCATGTACATATTAAATGACAGAGCAAGCTTAATTTCACATGTTATGCTTTTGGAAAGTAACTGGTTATTTTCCTGGAAGTTGTGTTATGGAATGCTTCATCCGGATGAGCAGAGGATTTGTTTGAGTTAACCCTGGGTGGGGTATGGGGGCTGTATTAATATCGAATCTGGGACATGACTTACATCTCGAGCAGAAATTGTGGAGGGGAAGCTCGGAAACAGGGATTGGGGGTGAGTTGTCACTTCCTGACCCAGCCTGGAATTTCCAAGTACATTTCCAAAACTATACCTAACCATCGGAGTGGGTCGATCTGCCCCTGTGTAGCAGGTCTAAATGGCTGAATGGAACATCAGAATGTAGGGTTGCGGGACACGAGGGGGGCATTCGGCTCTTTGACACTACTCCACCAGTAAATTAGGTTGTGGTTCATCTCATGGCGTTCCCAGCTGCACTTTGCTCTCCATGCACCATTATCCCTGATTCACCTGTCTATGGAAAATCAGATGAATCCAACCTCGATATAATATAAAGATTCATCCCTCCCAAACTTCTGGGAAGGAGAATTCCCACATGAATGAATTCTCACTTTGTGATTTTTTTTCACTCCAGTTGTGACTGAGGATGGAGGGTGTCACTGTTTCCTTTTCTCGTCCCACTCCTCCACTGCTCATAACAAATGTTAAATGTAACCAGGTTGGTGATATGCTGATGATAAAGGTCTTAGACTAGGTCATATTCAGTGATAAGAACAAGTCAGGCAGATTTCCTTAGACAGCCACAAGTTACGAACAGCACTAGCGGAGGAGTATGGTGGATTTGTGGATAGCACTGCTGCCTCACATCACCAAGGAACTGGGTTCAATTCCAACCTCGGGCGACCCTCCCTGTGGAGTTTGAACAATCTCCCCACGCCTCTGTGGGTTTCCACCCAGTGATCCCGTTTCCTGCCATAGGCCAAATATGTACAGTGGATTGCCCATAGTGCCCGGGGATGTGTGGGTTAGTTATGGGAAATGCAGGGTTATATGGATAAGATTGGGGGCATGTCCAGGTGGGGATGCTGTTGGGTGGGTAAGTGTGGACTTAATGGACGGAACGTCCTGCCTCCACACTGTAGAGATTCTTTGACAATGACAAGTTTGGGCTATACAAACACCCAGTGGGTATATACCTAATCCTCTGTCCTCAAGGTCTCGTATGTTTTTTTTCTCTCTCTCTCATTCTAAGAGTAACCTTTAAAAACCTTCCTAATATAAGCCCTTCACCCCAGGAATACGTGCAATGAAATATCTCTGAACTGCTTCCAATGTAATTATATCCTTTCTCAGAAAAGGAGACACAAAAATCTCATCTCACACTCAGATCATAATGTTTATAACTGTTTTCGCAAAGTGCTGTGAGTCTTTGGAACACTCTTCCCCACAGAGCATTGGCGGCAGAGATACTGAATTTTTTGAGGCACAGATGGAAGGATCAAAGATAATAACAGAGTCAAGGATTATCGAGGAATGGGCAGAAATGTGCAGTGGTATCAAATAACACGGCTTCAGAACCTCCAGGAATATAATGCAAAATGAAATGATAATATTGATAAAATGTTAAGGGGGAATACTAGACGGCGGCGATCCAGAAGGTCTGCTTTGCTGGGCTCTGCATCAACACACGGGCAAAGTGTTTCTCTAACCCACCCCATCCCAGCCATTTACGTAAAATTTAACACTAAAAGAGCAATAGAATCTTTACTGATTCCGATTTGTCAAAAGGGAAATGACAAAACATGGGGAAAGGATCGCCTAAGTCCCAACAAGCGGTGCACCCATCAGCATCGAGCATGCCTGAGACCGCCGCTGCAACCCACTCAGTTCGTTCCATGGACCCAGTTATCACCAGGACTTGGTCACTGAGTTCATCAAGTTACGTGAAATGATTGAAGCCATGATTGAAGAACAGTTCAGCCGTGGCTAGAGCCGCTCTCAGCCGTGCTCCAGAAACATGAGCAGCACCTTGACAGTCTTGTATACAGAACAGACGATTTCTAGAGCCGAACTGCAGTGACAGAGACCGTGATCGATTCATCTCGGGAGAGGATCCTTGCCACTGAAAAATAGGTCTGCACCTTAACTGAACAAGATGACGAACTGAACAAGATGACGAGCTCGAGAACAGGGGTAAGATGAAGAATATTCACGTTGTCGGTTTGCTGGAGCGGACAGATGGTGGTCAGCCGATGAGTTTTTTCAAGATCTGGCTGCAGCGATTCCTTCACTTGGAAACTGAGGAGGGACGGATGAAAAGTGAGACAGTTCATCAGATTACGGCGCGGAAGTCAGACTCAGACCAACGCCTTCATCCTGTCCTTGCGCGATTACTTAGTTATGGGAACAAACAAAGACTGATGAAAGCTTTAGAACCCTGGGGAAAGATCCGATGGGTTTAATTCACGAGGGCTCCAGGATTATGTTCTGTCAGAACTTTTCAGCGGCGGTGACTAGGAACGAAAATCTTTTGATGATATCACGAGAAGTGTAAGGGAACTCGGGATTCAGTATTCCTAACGGTTCCCAGCGGTGCCCCGTATTGCTTTGAATGGATCCGTGAACCCGTCTGACTCTCCAGAGAAAGCGAAAACTTTGTGGACATTTTAAAGTAAGTTGGATAT
This sequence comes from Hemiscyllium ocellatum, assembly GCF_020745735.1. Taxonomy (NCBI): domain Eukaryota; kingdom Metazoa; phylum Chordata; class Chondrichthyes; order Orectolobiformes; family Hemiscylliidae; genus Hemiscyllium; species Hemiscyllium ocellatum. Next base: position 88,103,795 of record NC_083414.1, on the reverse strand, counting down.
TTAGATAATCATGTTTCTCTCTTAAAGAAATTTTGTTGGATTTTTCTGCTATTAACCAGTGTTAAATTATAGCCGGGAATGGGTAGAGTACTCAGTTTTAACTTCTTCATTAGTATTACTACTTTTTTTTCTTTCTTTGCTTGTGTCTGGGGTGCAACTCAAGTTGGAGGGAGTTACAAAGCTAGTTGTGATGACTAAGTGCCGACCGAAGGGCAGTTCACGCCCGATTTTTGTTGTTAATTGCCCTGGACTCCTTATTGGTAGCGAGCACAAGATAAAGTTTTGATATATGTAAGCGTCCCCAGTGGGCGGTGGGGGGTAAATTCCCCAATCGAGTGTCATTGGCGTTTTGGATTTTATTTCGTTCTTTGTTTTTTATGTGTTTAGCTTTGGAACGTTTTGAGAGCTTGTTAGTTGTATTAGTTTTAGTTTGTACAGTTTTTAGGCTCTATGAGTCTTTTCTTCCATTAATGATCATCGATGTGTAATTTGATGTGAAACTCTAGAGTTGAAATGTTGCTACAGTGTGTTATGGAAACTGATGTGCTTAAATTTTGTACCTGGAACATTAAGGGGAGCCATCTGGCAGTCAAGAAGAAAAATGCACTTTCTAATCTTCAAAACGAGAGGGTGGATGTTGTCCTATTGCAGGAGATGCACCTTGATAGCAAGGACCATTTGACGTTACAGCAGGGCGGGTTTGATCAGATTTATTTATCATCTTTTAATACTAGGAGTAGGGGAGAATCCATATTAGTGAAGAAGAATCTTCCATTTAAATTATTGGATTGTATTAGACTTTCACGGAAGGATCATCATCCCCAGAATCTTGAACTATGGGAAATAATACAGTATTTTGAATGTTTATTGACCCCCGGCGCACCCTCTTAAAATCCTAGTAGATGCATTTTCCAAATTCAGTTTTCTTGCATCGTGGCAGATTACTAGAGAAGGAGATTTCAACAGTCTTATGGCCCCACGGTGGACAGAATGTCCAAAGGTCCCCCAATACCCTCATTATAATGTAAGCAATTAGTTCTCTGGCAGAACTCGAGCTGGTGGATGTCTGGAGGCAGATCTACCTCACAAATAGGGATTTTATTTTCTCCTTTTACCCGCAGAAATGCCACACGAAGGTTGATCTCTTACCCATCCCTGCAACAAAACTTAGATACGGTAGCATCCTCCACAATTGGAAATCTTACCCCAACATACCTGCCCCATAAGTAAGATAGAAGTCACATAATATTATGTTGTATGCAGTTGAGGGTCTTATGTTTTTGTCAAATCCCACAGTTTTGGCAGCTCGCGTGATGTAATGCATTAATTCACTTATCATCTTTTCGGGCTATAAGATTAATTTTACAAAGTTTGTGTCCATCCCTATGGGAGGTCTCAGGGAAATACCTGATGTTGAAGGTAAATCCTGGTTTCCTTTTAAGTGGTCACGGGGGTGGTTTCCCTATTTCAGTATATTCATTACATCCGTCTTTGATCATTTATTTAACGTGAACTATGTCCATTTGTTTGACAAAATTAAACAAGACCTTCAAAGATGGGACACACTTCCAATATCCTGGCTAGGTCGAATGGTTGTTCTTAAAATGAATGTCCTTCCTTATTTGCTATATCCCGTGTGAAATATTCTTTTGATGTTTCCCAGATAGATATTTAAGAGACTTAATGGCTGGTTTAGCTCTTTTATTTGGCACCATAAGCGACTCTTTATCAAGCTAACCAAATTGCAACTCCCTCACAGAGTGTGGGGAGTAGATTCCCAGACTAAAATCTATCAATTAAGCTCTTTATGATCCCATGCTAGTGTCTGGGGCACTGAGGGCTCGGCCTCACTATGGTTAGATATTGAACTCTCTCAGAGAAAGTGAACCCTTATTAGTCTGTTTTTCTTAGAAAAAAATGACATTGTGGAGTATTCTCATAACCCAATAATTATTTATACTGTTACAACATGAACGACAATGCGTCAGATCGAGGGAAATACAGCCAAAACCATGTTTCTTACCCCTATAATTGGTATAACGAGGTGTCAACCGGGGATAATGGATTCCATGTTTAAACTGTGGGAAGCCAGGGGTGTAACTTGCTTGAGTGATCTAGAATTAATAGAATCCGTACAGTGTGGAAACAAGCCCTTGGCCCATTCCCCTACCATCCGATATTTACCCTGACTAATGCTCCAACCTACATATCCCTGAACACAATGGGTGATTTATCAATAACCAATTCATCTAACCTGCACATCTGTGGATCCTGGTGCTGTGAGGCCGCAGTGCTAACTAGTGAGCCACCACGTGTTATTTGAGGGAGAATGAATAACATCATTTGATCAAAAAACTCGTAAGTATGGACTACCTACTGAAGACGCCTTCTGGTTTTTTTCCAGATCAGAGATGTGATTTTTAAAAAATACAGCTTTAACAGACTCTTACAGATCCGATAGAGGGAAGTGTGTGCTTATTGCTTAGGATACATTTTCTGTCAGTACCCTTTATCACTAGTTGGAGTCTGTCCCCTCAGCTGAGACTGTGCAGCTTTGGGGTGCCTGCGAGAGAGAGTTGGGGGTTCAGAACACCTCGGAGAGATGGGAGGATATTGGTGAAAATGCTCGAAGGATTTTGATCTGTAATAGGACCCATTCCATGCAGTTAAAAATTCTTCTTAGTGTCTATCTGACCACAGATTGACTCTCAAAATGCAAAATGGGATTATCTTCAGCATATCGTAAATGCGGAATGACTACAGGCACTCTTACTATTGTTTGTTGTCCTGCTGCAGGCTTCATATACATTGGAGCACTGTGGTAGCTCTGATAGAGTAGGTATTGGGGAGTGAATTGGAGATGGATCCGGTTCTTCTTTTCCTGGGCCTGTTCAGGGTTCCTTACGCAGATGCAAATAAGGAACAAAATATATACATCGTTACTTTCTGTGCTAGGAAACATGTTCTGTTGTGTTGGATGTCTGAAAACCCCGGGTCTGTTGGGTCGTCGTAAATTCTTCATGGAGAATATCCCTTTGGACTTTCTCACTAGTATGGTGCATCAAAAAAAACAAAGATAAGACATGGCAGCATTTTTTGGATTACCACGATGCAGGATTATCTGTCACATTAAGAAGGGCTTTTATATAGCCATGACGATATTGTCTACTGGATCTAATATCAAGTGAGGAACAATGGTCTTGAAGAACGAGAGCTACCTTCTTGTTATGCTGAGCTGTACTATTTATTCATTATTTAAAATTAATAGGATCCTTACAGTGTGGAAACAAGCCCTTGGGCCCAACAAGTCGACTTCGACCCACCCATACCCATTCCACTACCATCCTATATTTACCATGACTATTGTTTATTTTTGTTTTTCTTCTGTCCATTTAGTGTTTTTAACTTGTTTTGTATGTACATGTACATGCGTGTAATTTTGTTCAGTTATTTGAGTTGTGTTGTTAATGGGTTATTATAATATTAAAAATCTCTTTTCAATAAAATTACTTTTTAAAAAAAAAATGGTAACATTCATAGAATAGACTCCCAAAGAACTCTCATTAGAGAGACCATGTCTAGGTGACATCCTCAGTGCTTGGGAGCATCCTGTGAAACACTTCTGTCATGTTTCCTCCGGCATTTACAGTAGTTTGTATCTGCCGCTCCTGGTTGTCAGTTCCAGCTGTCCGCTGAAATGTCTGCAACACAAATTCTCAGCTCGGTGAACAGAACCACAACAATGAACAACCGAACTACAAAACTTCTCGCAAACTATATACAGTTCGATAAGAAGCCCCTTCAGTTTCCTAGGCTGTAAAGAAATAAGTTCTAACCTGTCCAATTTTTCCCCATAGCTTAAACCCTTTAGCACAGGAAACATCTCTGAAATTTCTTCTACACTCTTCCTTGTTCAATAATATCCTTTCTCGAGCATGGTGAACAAAACTGAACACCATACTCCAACTGCACCCTCACCAATATCCTGTATAATTGCAACATAACGTCCCAACTTCTATACTCCATGCCCTGATGTAGGCCGGTGTGCCAACAGCCTTCTTCACTGTCCTGTGTATCTGCGACTCAAATTTCAGACAACCGTGCACCTGATCTCTAATGTCCTTTATTCCACTACACTCCTGAATGCCCTCTCATTCATCATTAAACTCCTACCTGGATTTGACTTTCCAAAATGCAAGACGTCACCCTTATCTATGTTACACTCCACATGCTATTTCTCAGCCCACTTCTGCTGCCGATCAAGGTATTGCTGCAATTTCTGGTAATGTTCCTCATTGGATCCCTACTATTTTTGTGTCATCTGCAAACTTACTAACCTTACGTTGTGCACCATCATCCAGATCATTGATATAGATAACAAATAGCAATGGGCCCAGCACCGAACCTTGAGGCACTCCAATTGTCACAGGACTCTAGTCCGACAAGCATACCTCCACCATAGCCATTTGCTTCCTAACGCCAAGCCAACTGTGTCGCCAATTTGCCAGTTCACCTTGGAGTTCATGCAATCTAACCTTCTCGAGCGGCCTACCATGTGGAACCTTATCAAAGGCCTTACCGAAAGCCATATAGACTATGTCCACCATCCTGCCCTCGTCAATCTTTCTGGTCACTTCCTCAAAAAACTCAAACAAAATTTATACGGCATGATCCGCCATGCACAAAGCCATGCTGACTGTTCCAAGTCAAACTCTGTCTTTCCAAATGCATGCACATCTTATCTCTCAGAACCTTCTCAAGTGGTTTACCGAAAACAGATGTGAAGCTCACTGGTGCATACTTCCCACGTTTTTCTATGCAGCCCTTCTTGAATAAGGGCATAACATTTGCTCCTGCCAAATCTTCCGGGACCCTAGCCCCTGACCTGTCTTCTCTCGCCTCTTGCAGTGTTCTTGGATATATCTGGTCAGGACCAAGAGATTTATCTGACTTTATGCATTCTAATATGTCCAACAACACCTCTACTGTGATATTAACGGTACCAGGATATGACAACTAACCCCCCACCCCCACCCCAAATTGTCAAAGATCTTCATGTCTTTCTTCGTGGTCAACACAGAGGGGAAATTGAGGACTTCGCCCATCTGTTGTGGTTTTACACATGAATGCCCACTTTGGATTTTAAGACGTCCTATTTTCTCTCTCGTCGTTCTTTTTCTTTACTGTACTGAAAGCACATCTTTGGATTCACCCTAATTTTCTCAGCCAAGGCTATGTGTTCACCCTTTTCGCACTCCTGATTTCCTTCTTCTGTAAACCCCTGTATCCCCGTGTTTCTCCATAGGTTCCATTGATTCCAGCTACGTGAAACTGAGCCCTCCTTTTTGCTGGTCAGAGCCTGATTATTTCTTGTCATCCAGGGTTCTCTCTTCCTGCCTCACTTTCCCTTCATACTCACAGGAATATATGAACCTTGAGCTCGAGCTATCTCACTTTTAAAGGTTTCCCACTTATCAGAGATCCTTTTGCCTGGAAACAAGCTTCTCCAATCAACGTTTGCAAGTCCCTGTCTACTTCTAGCAAAATTCACCTCGCCCCAATTTAAAACTTATCCCTCCCATAACTATTTTAAGTGGTAAATGCTCCCCACTTTACCTCCGTCACCGATCCTGCCCTATGTGCGAACAGTAGGTCGAGTTTGTCCCCTCCCGAGTAGGACCCTCTATATGCTGCTTGTGGAAACTTTCTTGAACACACTTAACTAATTTCTTTCCATCTTCGTCCTTAAACCTCTGGAAGTCCCAGTCTATGTTAGTATAATTTAAAAAAAACCTATTTTGACAAACCTATTGCTCCTTTAGGTCTCCTCAGTCTCCCTGCAAATTTGTTTCTCTAATTCCCATTGATTATTTGGAGGCTTATAGTGCAACCACTATAACATCACCAAACCCTCCTACTTCTTTGCACCATCCACAAAAACTCACTGGACATTATCTCAGTTATTTCATCTTTAAATACTGGGGTAGTATGTGCCTGAATTGGAACTATTGGTATTGAAACTGTTTCAATCTACATCTCTCCCTCCCAGTGATTTTCACACCCACAGCACCCCTTGTCAAGATGCAATGGAGATATGAAGCTGTAAATGGATACATCATGTCACTGCCAGCATTGGCTGCAAGTTTCCCCGCACTGGGCAGGGAACTAACAGTGTCACCGAACAATGCAACAGTCTGTGGTTATATATGAATGAACCAGTGCTGTCTGCACAGCTCCTGTGACTGCTTCCTGTTCCTCTGTTCCTGAGTTCCAGTCTCGAGTAGTTGAGTGACTCCCTCCTGTTCCTGTGTCCCAGTCTCGAGCAGTTGAGTGACTGCCTCCTGTTCCTGTATACTAGACTCGAGCAGTTGAGTGACTCCCTCCTGTTCCTGTGTCCCAGTCTCGAGCAGTTGAGTGACTCCCTCCTGTTCCTGTGTCCCAGTCTCGAGCAGTTGAGTGACTCCCTCCTGTTCCTGTGTCCCAGTCTCGAGCAGTTGAGTGACTCCCTCCTGTTCCTGTGTCCCAGTCTCGAGCAGTTGAGTGACTCCCTCCTGTTCCTGTGTCCCAGTCTCGAGGAGTTGAGTGACTGCTTCCTGTTCCTGTGTCCCAGTCTCGAGCAGTTGAGTGACTGCCTCCTGTCCCTGTGTCCCAGTATTGAGCAACTGAGTGATGCCTCCTCATCCCAAGTTTGTGAAAGTAGATGTCCTCCTCTTGCTACTGACTAATGGCTCCAATCGCTCTGTGCTCAACGGCTGCTCCTGTGGAATGGAGATGAGAGCCGGAATGGCCTCTTCCCATTCCTTACAGCTTCTCTTGACTAAAAGCCTTTCTCCTGTTTCTGTAAAACACCATCAAAATCTGAATGATGTATTTTTGTCAGTAATTGAGCAAACAAACTGACTGACAGAATTCAGAACCTGGATAACCTCTTAGTGATGTACAGCATGGACCCTTCGATCCAGTCATCCATTCTGACCAAATATCCTAAATTAATCTCGTCCCCCTTGCCAGCACTTGGCACATATCCCTCTAACCCCTTCCCATGCACATACCCATTCCAATGCCTTTTAAATGGTGTAACTGTGCCTGCCTGCACCACCTATTTTGGTGTTCAGTCCATAAACACAGTAGTCTCTCTTTGAAAGTGTTGTGCCTCATTTCCCTTTATAAATCTTTCCCCTACACCTTAAACCTTTGTGCTGTAATTTTTGACTCGCCTATCCTGGGGTAAAGACATTGACTGTTTACCTTATCTATGCCCCTCATGAATTTATAAACCTCTTTATGGTCACCCCTCAGCCTTAACACTTGAAAATAGTCCCAGCCTATTCAAACTCTCCCTGTAGCTCAAACCCTCCAACATCTGCAACATTCTTTTACATCTCTTCTGCACCCCTTTGACAACATCTTTCCGACAGCAGGGAGACCAGAATTAAAGGCAATATTACAGAAGTGGCCAAACCAATGTCCTGGACAGGGGCAACATGTCTTGCACACACATAGACTCAAAGCACGCACCAATCAAGGGAAGATCACCAAGTGCCTTTTTCACTACGCTGTCTACCTGTGATGGCACTTTCAAGGAACGGAGAACCTGCACCACAAGGTGACACAGAAGCTCAGTGACGAGCATTGCTACCTCAGAGCACAGCGATCTGGGTTTAACTCCATCCTTGAATGACTGCCTGTGTGGAGTTTGCACACTCTCCCCGTGTCTGTGTGCGTTTCTTCTGGGTGCTACATTTTCCTGCCACAGTACAAAGATATACCGGCAAGTGTAGATTGGCCATGCTAAATTGCCACAAGTACCCAGGGATGTGTGGGCGAGGTGGATTAGCCATGGGAAATGCAGGCTCAGAGGGACAAAGTAGGGATTTCTCCAGTAGGATACTGTTTAGAGGGTCGGTGTGGCCTCGATGGGCTGAATAGCCTGTTTCCTCACTGTAGGGATTCGATAATTTCAATGGAGTTCTCTTTGAGTGGCAACTTTCGACAGAACCCTACTAACATATCTTGCCCTGATTTGCCTTGCCAAAATGCAACACCTCATATTTATCTAAATTTAACTCCATCGGCCATCCCTCGGCTCACCTAATTAACTTTCTCTTTGTTCGGAGATATCATTTTTCACTGTTGACTACACCACCAAATTTGTTATTATCTACAAGCTTACTGATCATCCATCATATACTCAAACGCAAATGATTTGTGTAAGTGACAAGAGGCAGTGGACTCACAGTTGATCTTCGCGGCACACCACTGGTCACAGGTCTCCAAGGTCATTGAACAAATATCCAGTGTCATGCCCTGTCTCCGATATTACAGAAAATGTTGGATCTAAATGGCCAACTCTCCCTGGATCCCAGGCAGTCTGACCTTGCTAACCAGTCTACCATGTAGAACAGTTTAGTTTTCTTACTGAATTCCATAAAGACAATATCCACTGTCCTGTCTTTATCAATCATCTTCATCACTTCCTCAAAAAATTCCACCGAGTCAGTGAGACGTGATCTCCAAAGTACAAAGCCCTCTTCAGTCCTTGTCTTTCCAAATGCGTATACATCCTTTCTCTCAAAATCCCCTCCAACAATTTAGTCACCATTGACGTCAAACTTACCAGTCTATAGTGACCTTGTTTTTCCTTCCTTTCTTAAATGATGACACTACGTTAGCAGCCCTCCAGTACTATGGCACCTCACCTGTGGAAATCAATGATACAAATACATCAGCAAAATGCAGAGCAATCTCTTTCGTAGCTTCCCACAAACGTCTGGGATAAAATTGATCAGGTACCAGGGATTTGTTCACCTTTATGTGTTTTAAAATGTCCAACACCTCCTTGTAATATAAACACTTTTCAAGATATCCCTAAAAATTCTTCATTTTTTCGTTCTTGTAACTCCCTCCACATTAAATACTGAGGAGAAATACACGTTTCATATCCCTCCCATCTCTTGTGGTTCCACATATATTTAGCCTTACTGATCTTTAAGGTGCCCTCTTCTCTCCCTAGTTAATCTTTTGCTATTAAAAGATTTGTAGAATTTCTTCAATACCTCGTTAAAACTATTTCTAAAGCCCCAATTTGTGTTCACATTTTTCTGATCCGGTTTCCCCATTGACTATACACTTAGTGCCATTATACTGGTCTGGGGATCCACTTGATTTCAGCTCTGTTTACCTGAAATATGCCTCCTTCCTTACCTTGACCAGAGCATCAATATATCTAGCCATCCTGCACTCCCTGCACCCACCTTCTTTGCCCCTTTCACTAACAGGAACACGTTGGCTCTGGACTCTCTAAAACCAAGTATTGATTGCCTTGCATTTTCCAATCATCTCTTTACCTGGGAATAGGGTATCCCAATTAGCCTTTTACAGGGCTCGCCTCACACTTTCAAAATTGGTCTTGTTCAAAGTTAGAACTTTATTGTTCACATCAGGTCTTTCCTATTCCATCAATATTTAAAAGTAATATTTATGCGTAACAGACTTGAAATGTTAAATAAACACTTCTTGCCCCTCTGCAACAGGCTCGAGAGACTGTATGGGATCCTCCTGTCCCTTTATAACAGCCACGAGACATTAAATGACACATCAATCCCTGGATTACAAGCAGCCAATAAACCGTATCTGATGGAGGTCCATCCCTTCTCAGTTACATAAACAATGAACTCCAGGTGCCCTCTCAGTGACACCTCATACACCTGCAGCAACAAATCCTTTTATTTTGAATGATCTTTTGGCAAAATGTGCTAATATTCCAGAGTTCCACCTTTTCAAGTAACAACAAGCAAATATGAACTGAATGGCCTTCTCCTATCCTTTTGTAAGAGGCCCTTAGGGACAGAATTGCTTCGGCCTGTTTCTGAACAGCAGTCTCAGTGCACTGTGTCAAGGTTATAAAAGGATTTGAAACAGGGCACTTAAAACCCAGCGTAGCCTCACACTGGTCAATAAGTATCATATTGTAGGTTAAGGCATGTAGAAACTTGCCCAGCCGATGGTTTTTTTAAATATAGCTGTTGTGTTATTTTATAACTGCTTCCTTTCATAAACAGAGTGAGACATATATACACCCCTGCAGTGTTCTGTTAATAATGTCGTATGCAATGAAAAAGAAATAAAAATTGAAAGATTTATGGTCCATCTCTCAGCAACCCTTATCCATACCATCCAAAACCAGTAAATGGTCCCTCTTATAGTGATATGAAAAGTGATGTGTGGAACTGGTTAACTGATCCTATTTGTTCAGTGACTGTGATTAATGCCAATCTCCATGGATTCTAATTATCCCAGTGGAGCATTTACATCTTTTAATGATAAATGGGCGCAGTTCAATCTGTTATTCCATAACATGAGCGGGACCATCACCGACAGCACTGACAGGGATCAGCAGATCCAGAGAGAGAGGGAGGAGAGATCAGAATCTGAGAACATCCGACTGGAATGTTTCAACAATGGATCAGAATCTGAGAACATCCGACTGGAATGTTCCAAAAATAGACAGGAGTTTTTCCGATTATATTTGGTATCTTTCTGCATTTGATTGGTTGCCATTTATTTGGCAGATCTATTACGCTGTTCGCATTATTCAATATTTTTATTATCCCTTCCTGGCTGTCGTTGGTGTTCCTGGTAAGTGTCACTGTCCATTTTTTTCTATAAACTAGTTATGGCTGTATTACTGTTCTTTCATATATTCTACACTTTCACCCACTATTATTGTTCCTGTTGAAACTCTGAATCCAGATATTTACCCTACAGACCACTACTAACTACATCAACGAAGGTGTTCAATTACTGCCTCCCTCTGCTCTGGCAATGTTACTCATGGGTCTCGATGTTGACTTACTCAGTTTCAGCGGATAACCGCAATATACTGTATCTTTGCCTTTGTTATTTAAATATTAAGAGCATGGAGGTCACTGTCTACTGTTATGGTTACAAATTCTACTTCCTTCCACTGTTTCCATCCCCTCCCTGGTCAATATCTGCCGCTGAAGCTGACAAGTCACAATTGCGGGTGATCCCTTTGATCATGAGCTGATTCCTGACTCCATGCCCTGTCCATTTCTAACTTGAAATACTCACCACTCCACAATGTATCTCACTGGCTTAGTCCATCACTTGTTTGAACCTTGAGCTATGAAGTACATTCTTAATGAAGTTAATAATCTGCTGCTGACGCTCCCGGCTTCAAACCTGTTGAAGCAAATCTGATTCGAACTTACACCAAACTCTCATCCATCTGTCATTCACGTTCACGCGGATATATATTGCTATTTTCATGGCAATGCCTTTATTTGAACATTTTCAAAGACGTTACCTCATCTGTCCATGAAAATTCTCGTTCTCTCCCTGTCGATTATCCAAAAGCCTGTCAGTTGCTTGTAGTTAAAATAGTTTCCTCCATGTACGCTCCTTCTCAAACAATGAGGTTCGCATTCAGCCACGTCTATCGCGCGCACACACGCACTCTCTATCTCTCTCACTCTGATGAAAACACATACACACGCACGCAGAGAGAGCAAACCTTCCCATTGGAAACAGTAATCTAATGCGAGTATAGTTAGCATATGCTCTCTATATTGGGCATTAGTACAGTTTACTGAGCAACACACGAGCATGGTCTGCACAGACCTCCATGCTGGGCTGCCATCTTGTCCCAGTTGATGTTGTTTGTGGTGTTCTGTGAAGCAAATTCAGAATTTGATGTAACAAACCATTTCAGCTAATCTGACAATGTCTTTATTCAATGTTCTCATTCTTGCAATGTTACTCTCAAGGGTCTCACTTCTCCAGTCAGTTACCATGCTCCTTGTTACCATGGGGTGTGTTTAGGTGATGTTAGTATATTGGAACAGTTCATTTGTCGAAGGTTTTGTATCCATTGTTCGGTTAAGGTTTCCAATAGTTAAGTTATTCTAAAATCCTCTTCATTTTGTATGGATTTTCATCAGAGTGTTTAAATATATTGTGTTTTAATTAATGGTAAGTGGTTCGGCTAGTAGCATCACATCTGGAAATTCCATTTCGCATCTGCCTTTAAAATAAGGAAAAGTTGGCATCCAAGCTACCTCCTTAAAATAGTTCGAGACAGTCTGGTTGGTCTATAGCAAACTGGGGTTTCTTGTCTGGTTCTAAATTGTTTGGGTTTGAATTACAATCCCTACAATGTGCAAACAGGCCATTTGACCCCACAAGTCCACACCGACCCTCCGAGGAGTGACCTACCCAGAAACATTCCTCTACACTATTATTACACATTTACCCCGACTAAGGCATCTAACTCACACATCCCTGAAAACTACAAACAATTTAGCATGGCCAATTCACCTGATATGCACATCTTTAGATTGTGGGAGGAAACCAGAGCATCCAGAATACTTTCATGCAGACACTGGAGAGTATGCAAAGGAGACTATTGAGTTCAAAAGTCACGTATGGTAGTTGTTCCGGATGTTGGTTTCGGTTGGTTTAAGCAGTGTTTTGTGTATAAAGATTCTTTCAGTCACTAAGAGTTCTCTGGGTGTGGAAGAACTGAAGTTGGTTGTTATAGAAAAGGTAATGAAGACAAAGCTGGAGGGATTGACAATCAAGTTGGAGTTGGGGTTGCTTATGTCTGTGAGAAAATGAGAGATAACTACAGCTATAGCTCAGCAATTACATTTGGTGGAACCGCCATCAGACTCTTTGGAAATGGCTGGAATTCAATTTCAAATGAGACACTGTGAACATGAGAAGGAATTGAAACCATTTAAATTAAAATGAGAAGTAGAAATAAAAGAAAAGGAAATGAAGAAGAAAGAGAGAAAGAGAGAGAAGAAAACCAGAGAACTTCAACTTCAAAAGTTAGCAAGTAGAGAGGAAAGTTGACATAGAAGGTGGAGATGAAGGCAGACGGTAGGTTGGATGAGGAGCATAGTAAGGATGAGCAATTCTTTAGTAGCCAAAAGCCTGATGGAGTTCTGTTTAAATATGCCCAGGCATTGTCTAAATTTGATGAGAAGGATGAGGAAGCCTTTTTAATTTCATTTGAGAAAGTGGCTAAACCAATGCAGTGATCAGTGACTATGTGGATTTAGTTGATCCACACAGAACTGGTAGGTATTTGCATCCCGATGAGTGGAGGTATCTGGCCAGTATGAGGAGGTGAAGAACGCCATCTGTAGGGCATATGAGCTTGGGCCAGAAGCTACAGATAGCGTTTCTGGAATCTAAAAAAAACCTCCCTCGTTAAGCATGCATTGAATTTGAAAGAATCAAACAAAGTAATTTTGAAAGGTGGGTATTGGTATTAAAAACAGAGCAAAGGCTGTGGCACTCTTAGAGAGATTCTTATTTTGGAGAAGTTCAACAATTCGCTTCCTGCATACGTGAGAACTCGTATGGAAGAGCAGAGAGTTACAGTGGCAAAATTAGAAGCTTAAATGGCTGATGATGATTGGGTTCAGAAATCAAAGTTTGGATTCTGTGAGAGATTGAGAAGAATGTGTGATATCTTCTTGAAACATATACCTGTGAGAGTAAGGTTTACCGGCATAGGCCAGGAGTAGCAGGTAAAGAGGTTATAGCATTAAGGGGTAAAGAAACATGTAATTCTTTTTATGCTGAGACATGAGGAGCTATGTAATTCAGAGGGAGTTTTGGAGAGATGAGGAGTTCTCCATTATGTAACGTGTGGTTGGAGTGCCCAGGGCAAACATCAACAGATTTATTCCACAATGGGGAAGGAAGCCTTGAGCTTGATGTTGGCGATCCAACATTTCAGCATTTAAATTGCGAATAACATACATGAGACAAATCTTTATCACTGATCGTGACTCCTTAAAACTTTGGGGGCATTCAGGTGAAAAAATACCAGTCTGTTTCGAGTGAGCTTATTATTGCTGCCATTCAATTTGAAATTATACAGGTGACAGAGCGAGAAAACTAAGTTTTGACACAGTCTGGAGACGTAGATGAAGAAAGACAAAGACATTCTGTGGCAGGAGTAAAATGATTGAAATCGAAACTCGTTGTGAACATTTATCTGCTCAAAGTCAATATTATATATATATATATATATATATATATATATAGCAATGCAGTCATAGAATCACAGAGTCATAGACATGAACAGCATGGAAGCAGACACTTCTGTCCAACCCGTCCATGCCCCCAGATATCCCAACCCAATCTCGTCCCACCTGCCAGCACCCAGCCCATATCCCTCCAAATCCTTCCTATTCATATACCTATCTAAATGCCTCTTAAATTGTATCAGCCTCCACCAAATCCTCTGGCAGCTCATTCCATACACGTATCACCCTCTGCATGAAAAAGTTTGCCCCTTAGGTCTCTTTGATATCTTTCCACTCTCACCCTCAACCTATGCCCTCTAATTCTGGACTCCCCGAGCCCAGGGAAAGACTTTACCTATTTATCCTATCCATGCCCCTCATAATTTAGTGAACATTTATAAGGTCACCCCTCAGCCTCCGACTCTCCAGGAAAATTAGCTCCAGCCTGTTCAGCCTCTCCCTGTAGCTCAAATCCTTTAGTCCTGGCAACATTCTTGTAAATCTTTTCTAAACCTTTTCAAGTTTCACAACATCTTTCCGATAGGAAGGAGACCAGAATTGCATGCAATATTCCAACAGTGGCCGAACCAATGTCCTGTACAGCCGCAAAATGACATCCCAACTCCTGTACTCAAAGCTATGACCAATAAGGGAAAGCATACCAAACACCTTCTTCACTATCCTTTCTATCTGCTACTAATAGAGGAAGATTAGGAGGTCTAACATGAATCCATCTTTGTATATTGATAGATAAATTTATTAAAGGTGGGGTTGTGAGGATACTATCACTATAAAAAGGTTATTTTCTCTTGTTTTTTTAAGAGAGGTTTTAAAGGCAGAGATGCGGAACTGCTGTCTGAAAACAGTTTAAGTAAATAACTGAGGAGGCCTTTAGGTTTCATTAAAATGGTGATAACAATGGAAGGGCAGTGGCCGGCTCTCCCAGACCAGGGTTTCTCGTTTTGTTTTTGGCTGCAGCATTCAGAAGCTGTTGGAGATCCTAGCAGGGTTAAAAGTTTCAATACATGATCCCCAACTGCTTTTCTCTCTGAGATGGTTGTTGATGTTGATTTTTCCTGGATCAAAAAACTGCATGTAAGAATCTGTATTTGAATTTATCTTTGTGCCAAGCAGTGTATACCAAGAAGGTACGGTATCTATTGTTTGTGTAAGTGTACCAACATATAAGTTCTCCCAAAATTTCTTTGATTGTATTTTAACAAAAGCATTTGAATAGATTATATTTGGCTTAATGTCGAGTGCTTTGACCAGTCACAACATATCTGGAAAATACACTTCACATCTCTCTTTCAAATAAGGAATGGTTTGGGTCTAAGTGGCCTTCTTAAAATATTTTGCGGGGATCTGGTCTGGCCCACAATATTTGTAGCCAAGGGGCTTCTGACTGACTCCTGTTGTTGAAAAGTTAGTGGAGTTGCTGGGAATGGTTTGCAGGAGCTTTTGCTGTAAGCTGCCTCAGACATTCAGTGAGACCGGAGGATTTGGTGACCCAACTTTGGATGGAGCATGGGGACTATGGTAACAGCATCTGGGTGTGTAACATGAACACCAAATGGAACAGAGGCTGCAGACAGGGGAAGTTCTGAAACCACGGAGTGAGTATGTGTAGGGAAAGGGATCTGCTGTATCCACCCCGGGTTTTCCAGAAACAGCTTCCCAAGTTACACTTAACCCAGAAACAGAGTGTTGAGAGGATATGGACTGAACACGGATCTGGTCACAGAGCGGTGTCACCTTCTTCAACACGACCTGCAGCTTCACGCCAGGGTGAAGACAATGCTGCCGGTGGCTATTAGGATCACAGTTTCATTCAGCTTCTGTGATCCGAAACTTTCCAGGCCGGAGTCTGTGGCAGCTCCATCATCTCCCAGTATCTCAACATCAATGTCACCATTCGGTGATGGAGGATGTATTTGGTGGATGAGGTCAATACATTGCTTTTCCCTCAGCGGGAAGCTGCCAGATGTATCCTTATTTTCCCAGTATAGTGGGATTCCTGAAGGTGAACATGGTATCTGCAGAGTAGCCATTGCATGGGGAGAGGTAGAGGAACTGAAGGAGCTCTCACTCTATTAATGTTACAGTGTGTCCATGCACAATACATCATGTTGGTGAATACCCCTGTCCTGAAAGCAGCCACAGTTCCTTCATTCAGAAGCAGGCAGCGATTCCCATCGTCTACGGGTCTCCTTGTAGAAAGGAATGAATATATCTTGGATAAAGGCCGTCCCCTTGATACACGTTTCAAAACACCATCCCCACCACCAACCAACCACATCAAAATATTCTATGTAAACGGAGAGCAATGTGGTCACTTGGAATGTCAAGGAGCAGATAATCAGGGATGGAGCAAATCTCCCATGTCTGAACGGGTCTGAGTGAACCCCCCAGTACACAGTATCATTAAACCCTGTAATCCCTCTCCATTTCAGTAACATAATGCCTTCCATTATTCCTGTAAATGAAATTACAGGTTATATTATGTTGTATTGCGCCTACCAAATTATTATCCATTGCCTTGAACTTTCTGTATCTATTTGCAGACACTCCACCCTCTCTTGATAATTTAATCTCTTGCTTATCCAAGCGACATCACCAAACTCAGTATCTGGATATCTGTTCCAACCTCCTGATCATTGATGTAGATTGTAAATAGTTGAGGTCCCCACACTGGTCACTGTGTGACTCCACTGGTGACGTTCTGACAAACTGATTAAGACTGATTTATCCGGAGTGCCTGCTTCCTGTTTGATAGACAGTCCTCCCTCTATACTGTGTAACACGGTCAAAAGGCTGAGTGTGGACGAGGAGCATCAGTCAGGAATCCAACCCCTCGAACCAGCTGCGCCATTGAATAATTTCATGCCTGAATTATCGCGGCCTCTGTTCCACTTTCCTGCTATCTTTCCATCCTAAGACACCTTATTTGCAGGAATCAGTTGAGGGAACTATCTCTGAGCTCCTTCCAACATAACAATACACTTTCTTCATTGAGTAGAAAAATTCTTTACACACTACTCCAATGTGATCTCACTGAGATCCTGTACAGAGGGAGCAAAAACATTACCAGGCTGCTAAAAGGTTCCCTTCCAGTTTAGAACAGTCTCAGCTCTCTAGGGTAATACACAGCATTGTTTAAAATCATTGTCCTTCTCTACTCCACATGCATAACTCTAGAGAAAATCTCACAATAATGCTTGAGAAGAGCATGAATAACGTGGCGAGATGACCTCTAACATTAATTCTATTTAGAATCTGACCGTAGGGGAGGTGCCAGAGTACTGGAAAACGATTAATACGATTCCACTTCATAGTAATCACGATTTGGAAATGCTGGTGTTGGACTGGGGTGTCCAAAGTCAAAAATCACACAACACCAGGTTATAGTCCAACAGGTTTAATCGGAAGCATAGTAGCTTTCAGAGAACGGCACCTTCTTCAGGTGATTGTGGAGGACAAAATTGTAAGGCACAGCATTTATAGGAAAAAATTACAGTATGATGTAACTGAAACTACACATTGAAAATTACCTTGATTGTTGAGTCTTTCATCTGTTCGAATACCATGAGAGTTTAGCTTCTTCCGTGTGTCAATCAAAAAACCTTTTTTTAAAGTTGCATTCTTAGGTTAACTGTAATAATTGGGTTAGTGACACAATATGTTGAAGGTGTTAGCCCCCTGTGTTCTCTGTCCATGCCATGATTTTAGATCGATTCTAACCTGAAAAGTCAGATAACAGAATTTTACTGTTTTTGAGCAAAGTACAATTAACTCTGCAAGTACAAATTCACCCCACAAAATGAATATGCGTATGTGGGTCTTTGTCTCTGTCTGTGTGTATGTCTGTCTGGCTTGGGGGTTGTACGTGTGAGAGAGAGTGTATATGTGTGTGTAGTGATTGCAGAGTGTCTTAATTCTGTGAGGGGTGCATGTGTGAGTGTGGTAGTGTGTATGTGTCTGGGATGGGGGTTTGCGAGTGTCTGTGAGAGAGAGGGTACATGTGCCTGCATGAGTGTAGAGTGGTCTCAGTCTTTGAGAGGATGCATGTGTGAGTATGGGAGTGTGTGTGTGTCTGTAAGGGTGTGCGCAAGTGTCTGTGTCGGTGTCTGTGTATATGTGTGTCCGTGTGTATGTGTGTGTATAGGAGTGATTCTGTGTATGTGTGTGGCTGTGTGTGCATATAGTGCAATGGTGGTCGCCTGTAGTATGACATGTACCCAAGGGCCCGGTTGAGGCTCTCTCTATGGGTACCGAACTTAGCTATCAGCCCCTGCTTGGCCACTTTTCGCTGTTGCCTCTCCTGAAGTCTGCCTTGGAGGATGGTCACCCGAAGGTCCGAGGTCGAATGTCCTGTATAGCAGAAGTGTCCCCAACTAGGAGGCAACATTTCTGTTTGTTGATTGTTGTGTGGTGCCCATTCATCTGTTGCCGTAGCCTTTGCTCGGTTTCCCCAATGTACCATACCTCCAGGCATCCTTGCCTGCAATGTATAAGATAAACAATGTTGGCTGAGTCACATGTGTACCTGCCACGTACATGGTGGGAGGTGTCCTCACATGTAATGGTAATACCCATGTCCACATTCTGACACGACTTGCAGCGCCTACCGTGACAGGGTTGTATGGAGCTGTCCTGAAAGCTGGGCAGCTTGCTATGGACATATGATCTGTTTGAGGTTTGGCGGTGGTTTAAAGGCAAGGAGTGGAGGTGTGGGGAAGGTCTTGGCGAGGTGCTCATCCTCGTTGATAATGTGTTGCAGGTCACAAAGAACATGGCATAATGTTTCAGCTCCTGGGAAGTACTGAACAACGAAGGATACCTGTCGGTTGCCACAGCAAGGTACCGTAATGACTTCCTTAGGATATAGACATGTGCTCCTTATAATAAAGTGACAAAACCTGAACAGAATACTCCAAGTACGGCCTTACCAAAATCCTGTATAACTGCAGCTTGAATTCCCAACTTCCATACTCAATGTCCGTCCTGCTGAAGGTCAGTGTGCCAGATGCCTTCTTCACTGCCCTGTCTACATGTGACTCCACTCTCAGAGAACCATGCTCCTGAACACCAAGGTCTCTCTGCCCACTACACGCCTTAAGGCCCTCCCATTCGCCGTGCAACTCCTACCTTGAGTTGAGTTTCCAAAATACAAGACATCACGCATCTATATTAAATTCCATTTGCCATTTCTCGGCCCACTTCCCCACCTGATTAAGGTCCTGCTGCAATTTCTGATAAACTTCCTCAATGATCATGCTCCCACTTACTTTAGTGTCATCTGAAAACTTACAAATCATAACTTGTACATTCGCAACCAAATCAACCAAAACAGACAGCTATGCACCTAGCCTCCAGTCTGACAAGCATCCTTCCGCTAAACCCGCTGCTTCCTACCATCAAGCCAACCGTGTATCCAATTGGCCAGTTCCCCAGCATTCCACGTGATGTAACTCTCCAGAGCAGCCTGCCATGTGGAAACTTATCAAAGGCCTTACTGATATCCATAGAGACTATGGTTACCGCTCGGCCCTCATCAACCTTCTTGGTCACTTCATCAATGAACTCTAACAAATTTGGGAAGCATGATCTCCCACTCACAAGTCTATGCTGACTGCTCCGAATCAAACCCTGTGTAAGTAATGGGTGCAGTCAATGGTATGCTGTCCTTCATTGTAAGATAATTCAAGTACATAACTAATGCCATCTTCCTGCATTTGAAGGGCCTTGCTGAGAGCGTGGTTGGGACACTCCCTACAGATTTGATCTCCTTGGTACGGAATGATCTCCTTACCACAGACACGGGTGATGGTATCACGTGGATAGAGTGAAGAAGCTGAGTGTTTAATCAGTAGAGTTGTGAGAGAAGAAGAAACGGTGACGTTAAACATGAGGAGTGGCAGCGATCACTTACTTCCAAAAGAGACATTGACAGGGTGAGAAATTCTATACTTTACCCAGGATTGATTGGTTTGGTTTATTGCCACGTGTACATCAGTACAGGGAAACACTTTATTTATGAGCAGTGGAGGCAGATCATAGTAAGCATGGCCAGACAGATCATAGGGTGGAAATCGACCTGGACAGAGTAAGGCATACAGGTTACACTGAACAGGACGTGCACTAGACCAGATCAACATGGACAAGGTCAACATTATATTAATTTAGAGAGTCCATCCATCAGTCTAACGTGGCTTTCCTAATAGATTATATGCCTAAATTAACTCTCCTCACGTTATTGTGCAGTCGGTGTGTGAACCCGTACTGAACGTCAGGTTGCTCACATTCCCCAACAGCACCCACAATACCTTCCATCTGAAACAGGTAGCCATTCCCATCAGCTCCCACACTACACAAAGAACACCAGGCTGGCTTCTCGGAGATGGAAGGTGCCTTCTTGTGACTACACACAAGACATATGGCTTCCCTCCTCACCACTAGAAAACCGCATTAAAGTCCCACGTGTGTATCATGACAGACGGAGCTAAGAGGAACAACGTGGAGCAGTCTGTCTGTGCAGCCTCTGCTCCACTTGTTCGCTATGTTAGAGCATGAGTTAGGAGACAGCGAGAACTGTTGATGCTGAAGATCAGAGTAGACAGTGGTGTGCTGGAAAAGCACAGCGGGAGAATTGACGTTTCGAGCATAAGCCATTTATAAGGAATCAGCATCAATTACCTCATTCTGTCCCTGTGTAAGTGCATTGAGGTGGGAATGGCCTCCTACTGTTCCTGTGTAAGTGACTCAAGGGACTGACTGGCTTCTTCCTCGTCCGATTGGACAGGGCCAAGGGCCTGATTGGGTTACCCTGGTTCCTGTAAGACAGCTCGATGTGCTGACTAGTGTGATGATGCTGTAGCTTTAAGAGGTTATTTTGTTCTGGTTTCTTTTAAGAGAGATTGAATGACCGTTTCCAAGTTGGCTAGTTAAGACCACTTGAGTAAATAACTAGTGAGGCCTTGGATTTATTTTAATGCAGATGGAATGGGTGTGGTCAGCTCTCACAGATTAGGATTTCTGAGTTTGGCTTCTCAGTAAAATCAGAAATTATTGGGGTTTCCACCGAGTTGGAAGTTTTCGTGAATGTCTCCTGGCAGCTATTCTCTCTATGAATTTTCTCTTGATGATGTTTTTAAATCCTAAATTGGAGAAATATTTGTGTCATTCAGTGTGTGACTATTTATTTTTGCCAAGGGCTGTGATCATGTGATTTTCCAGTATTGGAACAGTTCATTAGTAATAGTTCCTAGATCTATTATTCTGTTAACTTCTCCAATATAATTACATTATTCTAAATTCTTCTTTCTTTGGTTTTATTTCCTCTACCGTGTTTAAGTGAATGGTATTATGCTTCACACCGAGTTGTTTGACCAGTCACATTGCATCTGGAACAGACACTTTAATGTTTTCTTATTTTAAAGAAAATGTAGAGTCTAGGCTACCACCTTCAAATATTGTCGAGGGGCTCTGGTGCGGCCCATCACACTAGAATCCTTCTCTTCCTGAGTAATATGTTGAAGGCACTGAATGGGCTGTCCCTGTTCTTCTCCAATAGTGTCAATGAGCTGAATTACTTCCTCATATTCCTGTGCAACCAGAGTGTGGTGCGGAATGATCTCTTATTTTACTGTGGCAATGTGCAGTGTCAGACAGTCCTTTATATGAATGTTACGGACTCTTTAAAAGCACAAGCCTCAATGGAGTCCATGTCTTGCTGCACATGGACACAGTTCAGTTCAGGAGCTGACGGGGGCGTCAAAATATTTTGAACATTGTGGAATCCTCAGTGACCATCCCCACTTCTGATCTTATGGTGGGGAGGGCGAGGGTGCGGAGACATTGATGAAGCAGCTGAAGGTGTTTGTGAAGAGGAAGCTAGCCTGAGGATCTCCCACAGAGGTGACCCAGGACTGAGATGATGAACATCTTCCTTTGTGCCATGTTTGACTCCAAACACTGGAGAGTTTTCTCTGATTCCCAATAACTTCAGATTTGTTAAGCTCCTTGATGTCAACAGAAGGCAACCACTGCCTTGATATCAGGGCCAGTCAATTTTACCTGACCCCTTGTGTCAATCTCTTTTGTTCACATCAATAAGCCATGGTATAGAAGCAGCAAGGGTTTGCTTCACACAGGTGGCATTGAATGTCAGATTTCTGTTCTCAACGGTGTTCGGGGAGCTAGATGACTGAAAGTATTTGAAGAGGATGTCGATGGATATTGACCTGTCAGAGAGTTGAGGGCGATGAAGAATTGGTATGAAAGAGGATTTGAAACCAAGAGCAGATCAGTCATGATCTTAGTGAAGGGCAAGGCAGGTTTGGGGAATGAATGACCTGCCCCTGTGTCTGATGTTCTCACATTCTGTTGTTGGAAACATAGTGGGTGTAATTTTCATGAATGTTCAGTTATTGAATGTTGCCATCAGGGAGACAAGAAGATTTTGTTAGCCATCGCTGGGTGAGGTATGGGGGCTGTATTCATAGTGAATTTGGGTCTACAACATGACCAACAATGGAGCACAAGTTTCAGAGATGGGAAGCTCTGCAAAGAGAGATGAGGGGCCTCTTTCATACCCAGGCTGGGTTTTACAATTACATTTCTCAAATCACCTCAAAGCGTGTAGGACAGCCTTGAAGGGCCGAATGATTTCCTCTGTTCTGTGCACCAGGTTATAGA
The DNA here is from genome assembly GCF_020745735.1 of Hemiscyllium ocellatum. Taxonomy (NCBI): domain Eukaryota; kingdom Metazoa; phylum Chordata; class Chondrichthyes; order Orectolobiformes; family Hemiscylliidae; genus Hemiscyllium; species Hemiscyllium ocellatum. Next base: position 88,081,032 of record NC_083414.1, on the reverse strand, counting down.
AGTAATTAGCCTCTAAATGCTCCTGCATAACAGTTTTAATGGCCTGAACAGAACACAGGAACTCGGGATTCTCCACCAGACACTAAGATTGTGGCTGATCAGGTTGGGGTCTCAGCCCCACTTTCCTGTCTGCGTCCCATTATCCATGACTCAGTTCTCTGTAAAATATTTCACTAATGCAACTTTCAATCAATGTGAACATAGAGGCATGATAAACTTCCAGTGAAGATGATTCTGATTTGAAAGATACTTTCAGAATTTTTCGTCATCCCACTTATAGAATCAGAGAGTTATGCAGAACGGAAGCAGACATGTCAGTCCAATCTGTTCATTCCGATCAGATATCAAATCTGATCCAATCCCATTTTCCAGCATTTGGCCAATACCGCTCTTCTTTCAGATACTTTTTAAATGGGCGATTGTAATCGCCTTCACCACCTCCTCTGACAGCAAATTCTGTACACACACTTATTTATCTTCATGTCCTTTCTAAATCATTCGCCCTCTCGCCTTCAACCTATGCTCTCCTGTTGTGGACTCCCCTATCCTGGATGTTCAGAATATCCATGCTCCTGATGATTTTATAAACCTCTATAATGTCACCCTTCAGTCTCTAACACTCCAGGGGGAAACACCTCAAACTAATCTACCTCTCCCTAAAGCTCAAACCTCCAGTCCTGGGACATCTGTGTAAATCTTTTCGGCAGAAAACCGAGTATTTTTAAAGTGGCCTCACCAACATCCTGTACAGATGCAACATGCCACCACACCTCCTATACTCAATGCTCTGGCTGATTAAGGCAAATTTGTATAATGTGTTCTGTACTTCACTGTCTGCATTCGACTCCACTTTCGAGGAACAATGTACCTGCAGCCCTATGTCCATTTGTTTCACAACACTCCCCAGACCCTTACCATTAAGTACATAATTTCTGTTCACAAGCCTCCAGTCTGAAAAATACTCCTCTTCCTTCAAGCCAATTGTGACGAGTTTCCTCTGTATCCCATGTGACTGAAACTTACTAATCTGCCTACCAATCGGAATGTTATGAACACCTTGCTGAAGTCCATATTGACAATGTCTACCAAACTGCCTTCATCGATCTTCTTTGTCACCTCTTCATAAAACTCAACCAAGTTAATGAGACATGATTTCCCATGCAGAAAGCCAAGTTGTCTACCTCGATAAGCCCTTGCCTTCCCACATGTATGTAAATGCTATCCCTAAGAATCCCCTCCAACAACTTACCCATCACCGACGTCAGGCTCACTGGTCTATAGTTCCCCGGCTTTTTGGGTCACTGTTTCCTTTCTAGTCCCACTCCTCCACTGCTCACAACAAATGTGAAATTTTGTGATGTGGCCGATGACATCGGTCTCAGACTGGGTCAGGGTCAGTTTTAGGAACAAGTCAGGCTAGTATCTTTAATCTGCTCAAATAGCAGGTTTATGATCCAGAGCAATGTTACTCAACTATGATGGAATGCTGAATGGCAAACTGTTTGGATATTGCAAATAAAGAATCGATATTTCCCGTTCCAAACACACACACACACACACACACACACACACACACACACACACACACACACACACACACACACACACACACACACACACACACACACACAAAATCTCTGCAATTTCATGTTGAAAGAATCTTGTCCAAATATTAGTACAACTCATGACAAAGGCAAAATTGCGACATTGTCCAACATGTTATTCTGCTTCTGAAGATATTCTACTCACATAGCTTCAAGCAATGGGATTTTATCCTGGGAGAGTTGGATTTGGCTGAATTCCCTTTGCATTAGGCAGTTAGGAGGTTCCAGGTTAGCACAGTGGCTCAATAGTTCGCACTGCTGCCTCACAGCATCAGGGATCAGGGGCGTGAGTTCAATTCCAGTCTCGGGTGACTATCTGCGTGGAGTTTGCATCATCTCTCCTTGTCTGCGTGAGCTTCTGATGGGTGCTCCCGTTTCCTCCCACAGCCCAAAGCTGTATAATTCAAGTGGATTGGTCAAATAGTTCATAGTGTTCAGCGATTTCTACTTTAGGTGCACTAGTCAGTGGTAACTGTAAGGGCATGGGAAGGTTGGTATGGACTTGTTCGGCCGAAGGGCTTGTTTCCACACTGCAGGGATTCTCTAAAAATAAGAATGGTAACAATAACAGGAGAGCTTTATTTTAGCTCATACACGTTACTGTGATGGGGAATAATGAAGGAGAGAGAGAGTGCATTAGGACATTTCTTCTCTGGCAGATGACATTTTCTCCCTCTCTGAGTTGAATCATACAATAATGTCATTCTCTCCCAAACTGGACCATGTGAGGTCTCCTTGTACATTGTCCAAAGTACGTCTCCATCACATTCCCTGTTCCATGTTGGTGCATCATTGCTGCTGTCATACACAGAGCCATACCCTGAGCAGAATTTGGTCTTGATCGATTTGAAGAAATGTTTATATGTCCCTGCGTCATTAAAAAAAAATGTTTAAGGTATTCAGAATACATAGAACATAGAACATAAAACAGTTCAGCACAGAACAGGCCCTTCAGCCCACGATGTTGTTCTGACCACTGATCCTCATGTATGCACCCTCAAATTTCTGCGACTATATGCATATCCAGCAGTCTCTTAAATGTCCCCAATGACCTCGCTTCCACAACTGCTGCTGGCAACGCATTCCATGCTCTCACAACTCTCTGTGTAAAGAACCCGCCTCTGACATTCCCTCTATACTTTCCTCCAACCAGCTTAAAGCCATGACACCTCGTGTTAGCCATTTCTGCCCTGGGAAATAGTCTCTGGCTATCAGTACTATCTATGCGTCTCATAATCTTGAATAGCTCAATTAGGTCCCCTCTCCTCTTCCTTTTCTCCAATGAAAAAAGCCCGCGTTCAGTCAACCCCCCTTCATAAGATAAGCCCTCCAGTCCAGGCAGCATCCTGGTAAACCTCCTCTGAACCCTCTCCAACGCATCCACATCTTTCTTACAATAGGGTGACCAGAACTGGATGCAGTATTCCAAGTGCGGCCTAACCAAAGGTTTGTAGAGTTGCAACAAGATCTCATGACTCTTAAACTCAATCCCCCTGTTAATGAAAGCCAAAACACCATATGCTTACTTAACAACCCTGTCCACTTGGGTGGCCATTTTAAGGGATCTATGTACCTGCACACAAAGATCTCTCTGTTCCTTCACACTGCCAAGAATACTATCCTTAATCCTGTACTCAGCTTTCAAATTCGACCATCCGAACTCCACCACATCGCATTTCTGCAGGCTGAACTCCATCTGCCACCTCTCAGCCCATCTCTGCATCCTGTCAATGTCCCGCTGCAGCCTACAACAGTTCTCCATACTGTCAACGACACCTCCAACCTTTGTGTCATCTTCAAACTTGATGACCCATCCTTCAATGCCCTCATCCAAGTCATTAACAAAAATTACAAAGAGTAGAGGCCCAAGGACAGAGACTTGTGGAACACCACTCACCATAGACTTCCAGGTAGAATATTTTCTTTCCAATAGAACTCACTGTCTTCTGCTGGCCAGCCAATTCTCTATCCAGACAGCTAACACAGATACCTGGGTGAAAGTGAATGTTTTGTTTTAACATAAACAGAAATTGCTGGAAAAGCTCGGCAGGTCTGTCAGCATCCAGATGCCTTTTACATGATGTAATTGTACCAGCCTCCACCACTTCCTGTGGCAGCTCATTCCATACGCACACCACCCTCTGTGTGAAAAGGTACCCCTTAGGCCTCTTCAAAACCTTTCCCCTCTCACTTTCCACCAAAGTCCTATAGTTTTGGATTCCCCTAACCTGGGGAAAAACCTTGACTACAAACCCTATCCATGATCATTCTGATTTTATAAACCTTTACTGCTGCGAAATGTGACTTCAATCAACACGAATTGCTGTATTTTCAATAATCCCGGGCCGAAATGCTGACATTCAACAACGTCACCTGTTCCTTCTCCATCAGGTCACAATTCTAAACCCAGTTTCATTAGTTTGTTCAGATATATTAGGAGACGCATCTGTGGGATTTACACCTAGACCTTTGTGCCCGGAGGTAGGGACACGAGCACCGCTCGGCAATACCCATAAAGCTGTAACATTATTCTCCTGTGTGTTTCTTCATCACCCTGTTCCGACATGCTGTGACATACCTCTGCAACAGGCAGGAAATCAATCCACACCTTCTGGTCCAGAGCTAGGAACACTACCAAACAATGTCAGGAATTGGAATCAAACCCAGAGTCATGACTCAGAGACAGGGACACTACCCACTACACTACTATACCCAGATTTTGGGTCACATTTTAAGGGGCAGCGTTCAGTTCGGTGTGGATTTATTATAATCAGGTTACCATTACTGAACTACACAAAACATTTTGTATGTTGAACAAGTGCAAGATCAAAATTAACTATGAACATCTTTACTCGCTATTATCTGTAGTCTGCAATATTCGGGAAAGAAATCCTGCAGGCATATTCTGCCCAATGAAGGGTCTCAAATAGATATTTATTACTGAACACCAGACACGGAGAAGGACCATAATTTCTGATCCCAAAACACCGATCAGTAGAACCCAACTCTCACATGTGTCTGCCCTCTGCCTAAAACCATGAAATGATGCCAGGCCGCTGATTACTGTCCAGCCTCTCCTCCCCACTGACTGTGTCTGCAATACGTCCCTCCTCCTTCTAACCACACAAGGCAAACCAAGCTCAGCGTCTTTGTGAAAATCAAGGCCGGAGTGTGCAGGCCTCCTGGGGAGGGGTGGGCATTTTAAAATTAAACGGGGAAGGTGAGGAGGTGGTAATATCACTCACTGACCGAGGCGTGACAGATGGATTTCAGTTTGGATTAATGTGAGGTATTGGATTTGGTAAATCCAACAAAAGTAGGACTTATACAATTAAATGTAGGGCCTTTGGCAGTGTTGTAGAACAGAGACCTCGACCAGCAGGTATAATTCTTTAAAAGTTGCATCTCATAGAGATAATGTGATTAAGAAGGTGTTTTGCACACTTGTCTTCAATGGTCAGACCTTTGAGAATCGGAATTGGGATGTCATGTTGTGGTTGTGCAGGACATTGGTGAGACCTCTTCTGGAATACTGTGTCCTGTCTGGGCATTCTGCCCGCTCATTCCATAGGCACACCACCCTCTGGGTGAAAAAGCTGCCTTAGGTCACTTTTAAATGTTTCCCCACTTACAACTATGTCCTCTAGTTTCGGTCTCCACGACCCTTATAAAATGCATTGACTATTCACTTTGATATTATTGACCTTGATATTATTAAGCTGGAGAGTGTTCAGAAGAGTTAAACCTGGATGTTGCTGGAAATGGAGGGATTGAGCTATAAGGAGAGGCTGAATCGGCTGGGACATTTTTCACTGGAGAGTATGAGATGGAGGGGTAACTTTGCAGAGGTTTATAAAATGATGAGGGGTACAGATAAGCTGAAGGACTGATGTCTTTTCCCTAGAGTTGGGGAGTCAACACTGGGGAATATTTAAAGGTGCAAGGAAAAAAGATTTACAAAAGTCAGGAGAGGTAATTATTTTAGACAGAATCTGGCTTGTGTGTGGAATGAACTTGCAGAGCAAGTGTTGAAAACAGGGGCAGTTACAACGTTTAAAGGACATTTAGATCAGGACATGGATAAGACATCAGTTTAGATGGTGCTGTGAGCAGCTGCCCTCTCTCTCCCCCTCTCTGAGTGAATCCCTGTTGGTTTTCACTCTCTGCCAATGCCTGTGCAGTGGAGTGGGGAGGCCAGCAGACGATGGCATTGCTTCACTTTAAGTACCACAGAGACTGCCAGACCTGCCCCACACAGAGACACAGAGACACACAGCAATTGTTAGGACACGGCATAGATCTCATCTGTTAATTTAAACTAAACATAAATAAATGCTCAGTTCGCCTCGTAAACTGTTAAAATATGAGTGACAGAGAACTCTCAAATTCTACTGTTTAAATAAAAATAACAATGTATTTTTTAACACTGAAAGTGAACTGAAAGAGACCCTCTATCTCTTAACTGCTCATAACGCGACTCCAGCTCTCTAGCAATATACTGTTTCTGGGTCTGCCATCCTCTCATATCACAGGGGCTTGGAAGCTCTCAGTTCAGATCAGCATTCTCTCTCTCTTAAAGGTACAGTACGTAATTTCAACTTCATCCCATTATACCCTGATGAATACCGATAAGTGGAACCTATCCGGATTTCTCTTGCTCTGTGGTTTGTCAATATTTCATCTATTCTGTCTCGTATATGTCAGGACTTTTGTTGCTCCATAGACAGATTGTCATTATTTGACTCTGTCCGTGGGAATATATCAGTATTTCACTTGCTCACACTCCTGTGTGTGGGGCAGGATTTCAGTTGTTTCATGGGGACTGTGACACTATGACAATCTTAATGTTTGTAAATGGGATCAAACCAGCAAGAATTGTAAAGTCTATGGAGGACAGTGTGGAAATCTAACAGGACAGTGACACGCTGGTAGACGGGGATCAATGCAGAGCAATGTGAGGTGATGCATTTTGATATGAAAGATAAAGAAAGACAGTTTAAAACAGGCTGTGCCATTATAAATGGGCTGCAGGAACAGAGAGCGCTGCTTGTATCTGAGCAGGAGCATTGTTCGTGAGTCGGTGCTATAACAGATATACCGTGAGTGTGAGAGAGCAGAGAGAATACAGTGACCCTTATCGTGACAGAGCGTGGAAGGTTATTGATGCTTGTCCGGTATTTCTGGACAATTCTTCAGACTGCAGATACTGCACTGAGCTGGGTGGGGAGCTCAGACCATGCTCAGTGGGTCTGGTGGTGTGGCTCCCTCTGGGAAGAGAATGGTCACCCTCTGTACTTGCCCATTCACCTGGACACCCATGCCCCTGTGGACAAACTGTGGTGTAATTGCCCCTTATCTGCCATGTTCAGGGTAAACTGTACAAGGCAGCCCCAAGCTGAGAAAGCTCAACAGTGTGCCCAATGGCCTTTCAAAGATGGCACCAGTGCCAGGGGTCATGGAATATCCAGGGGCACCCGGGCAACTGTGAGTCTCTCTGTGGGTGGGAGAATCGGGCTGGCAGTGAATGAGAGGGACACCATGGTGTGGGAGTGGCGGGGTGGGGGGAGGTGGGGGTAGTCAATGAGTTGTGTTTGATAAGATACCACCAGGAATCTAGCTTGGCCCCGGACAGATAATCTCTCTGTCACACTCAATGAAAATGGCACTGAGGCAAATTATTGTTAGAATCAGCCCAGTGAGTCAGAGATTCTGTTGTAACTATTCCCATTTACAAATGCTCATCCAAATCTCTCCATCATTTCACCTCTCACTAATCTCCCTTTTTCTCATCTTTCCGGGGAAGACTGGCTCGTTTTACAGGATGCTATCGAGTGTCTACGTTTCAGCAGTCTGAAACCTGGGAACACATCCGTCCATGACACTGTCTCTCAATCTCCCCCTCTGTGTCTACACCCCAAACCACTCCCATGTGGCGATATTTAAAATGACATCTCTCTCTGGCAGTGATGCTCATACCCACAGCACCCGCTTGTCATGGTACAATGGAGAGATGGAGCTGTAAATGGGTGGAAGCTGTACGTCCTGTCATTTCCAGCAAGGGCTGAAAGTTTCCCAACACTGGGCAGGGATCTAACACTCTGTGACTGAGCAATGCACTGGGGTCGTGTACACACTCCTATACGCGGGGAGGGTAATTGTTCCTCGGTTACAGATCAATGCACTGGGGGGCGGTACACAGCCCTACATGCTGGGAGGGTAACTGCTTCTGGTTTACAGATCAATGCACTGGGATGTGTACACAGTCCTACATGCTGGGAGGTTAACTGTTCCTGGGTTACAGAACAATGCACTGGGGTGGGATACACAGTCCTACATGCTGTGATGGTAATTGCTCCTGGGTTAAAGATCAATGCACTGGGGTGGTGTACACAGTCCAACATGCTGGAAGGGTAACTGCTCCGGGATTACTGATCAATGCACTGGGGTGGTGTACACAGTCCTACATGCTGGAAGGGTAACTGCTCCGGGATTACTGATCAATGCACTGGGGTGGTGTACACAGTCCTACATGCTGGAAGGGTAACTGCTCCGGGATTACTGATCAATGCACTGGGGTGGTGTACACAGTCCTACATGCTGGGAGGGTAACTGCTCCTGGGTTACAGATCAATGCACTGGGGTGGTGTACACAGCCCTACACGCTGGGAGGGTAACTGCTCCTGGGTTACAGATCAATGCACTGGGGTGGTGTACACAGCCCTACATGCTGGGAGGGTAACTGCTCCTGGGTAACAGATCAATGCACTGAAGTGGGGTACACATTCCTACATGCTGGAAGGGTAACTGCTCCTGGGTTACACATAAATGGACAGGGATGGTGTACGTAGTACTACATGCTAGGAGTGTAACTGCTCCTGGGTTACAGATCAATGCACTGGGGTGGTGTACACAGTCCTACATGCTGGGAGGGTAACTGCTCCTGTGTTACAGATCAATGCACAGGGGTGGTGTACACAGGCCGACATGCTGGGAGGGTAACTGCTACTGTGTTTCAGATCTATGCAGTGGGATGGTGTACACAGTCCTACATGCTGCGAGGGGAACGGCACCTGGTTTACAGATCAATGCACTATGGTGGTGTACACAGTCCTAAATGCTGGGAGGGTAACTGCTCCTGGGTTTCAGTTCAATGCAGTGGGATGGTGTACACAGTCGTACATGCTGGGAGGGTAACTGCTTCTGATTTGCAGATCAATGCACTGGGGTGGGGTACACAGCCCTACATGCCGGGAGGGTACCTGACCCTGGGTAACAGATCAATGCACTGGAGTGATATACACAGTCCTACATGCTGGGAGGGTAGCTGCTCCTCGGTTACATATCAATGCACTTGGGTGGTGGACACAGTCCCACATGCTTGGAGGGAAACTGCTCGTGTGTTGCAGATCAATGCACTGGGGTGGTGTACGCAGTGCTACATGCTTGGAGGGAAACTGCTCGTGGGTTACAGATCAATGCACTGGGGTGTTGTACACAGTCCTAAATGCTAGGAGGGGAACTGCCCCTGGGTTACAGATCAATGCTCTTTGGTGGGGTACACAGTCCGACATGCTGGGAGGGTAACTGCTCCTGGGTTTCAGATCAATGTAGTGGGATGGTGTACACAGTCCTACCTGCTGTGAGGGTAAATCTTCTTACTTTATGCATCAATGCGCTGGGGTGGGTACACAGCCCTACAATGCTGGGAGGGTAACTGCTACTTGGTTTCAGATCAATGCAGTGGGATGGTGTACACAGTCCTACATGCTGGGAGGGTAACTGCTCCTGGGTTAAAGATCAATGCACTGGGGTGGTGTACACAGTCCTACATGCTGGGAGAGTAACTGCTCCTGGGTTACAGATCAATGCAATGGGGTGGGGTACACAGTCCTACATGCTGGGAGGGTAGCTGCTCCTGGGTTACAGATCAATGCACTTGGGTGGCGTACACAGTCCTACATGCATGGAGGGAAACTGCTCGTGAGTTACATGTCAATGCACTGTGGTGGTGTGCACAGTCCTGCATGCTGGGACGGTAACTGCTCCTGGGTTACTGATCAATTTACTTGAGTTGGGTACACTGTCCTAAATGGCGGGCGGGTAACTGCTTCTGGGTTACTGATCAATGCGCTTGGGTGGGGTACACAGTCCCAAATGCTGGGAGGGTAACTGCTCCTGGGTTACAGATCAATGCACTGGGGTGGTGTACACAGTCCGACATGCTGAGAGGGTAACAGCTCCTGGGTTACAGAACAATGCTCTGGGGTGAGGTACACAGTCCGACATGCTGGGAGGGTAACTGCTATTGGGTTTCAGATCAATGCAGTGGTATGGTGTACACAGTCCTACATGCTGGGAGGGTAAATGCTCTTGGTTATGCATCAATGCACTGGTTTGGGGTACACAGCCCTACAATGCTTGGAGGGGAACTGCCCCTGGGTTACAGATCAATGCACTGAGGTGGTGTACACAGTCCGACATGCTGAGAGGGTAACAGCTCCTGGGTTACAGAACAATGCTCTGGGGTGAGGTACACAGTCCTACATGCTGGGAGGGTAACTGCTATTGGGTTTCAGGTCAATGCAGTGGTATGGTGTACACAGTCCTACATGCTGGGAGGGTAAATGCTCTTGGTTATGCATCAATGCACTTGGGTGACGTACACAGTCCTACATGCATGGAGGGAAACTGCTCGTGAGTTACATGTCAATGCACTGTGGTGGTGTACACAGTCCTGCATGCTGGGAGGGTAACTGCTCCTGGGTTACTGATCAATGTACTTGAGTTGGGTACACTGTCCTAAATGGCGGGCGGGTAACTGCTTCTGGGTTACAGATCAATGCACTGGGGTGGTGTACACAGTCCGACATGCTGAGAGGGTAACAGCTCCTGGGTTACAGAACAATGCTCTGGGGTGAGGTACACAGTCCTACATGCTGGGAGGGTAACTGCTATTGGGTTTCAGATCAATGCAGTGGTATGGTGTACACAGTCCTACATGCTGGGAGGGTAAATGCTCTTGGTTATGCATCAATGCACTGGGGTGTTGTACACAGTCCTAAATGCTTGGAGGGGAACTGCCCCTGGGTTACAGATCAATGCTCTTTGGTGGGGTACACAGTCCTACATGCTGGGAGGGTAACTGCTCCTGGGTTTCAGGTCAATGCAGTGGGATGGTGTACACAGTCCTACATGCTGGGAGGGTAACTGCTATAGGGTTTCACATCAATGCAGTGGTATGGTGTACACAGTCCTACATGCTGGGAGGGTAAATGCTCTTGGTTATGCATCAATGCACTGGGGTGTTGTACACAGTCCTAAATTCTTGGAGGGGAACTGCCCCTGGGTTACAGATCAATGCTCTTTGGTGGGGTACACAGTCCTACATGCTGGGAGGGTAACTGCTCCTGGGTTTCAGGTCAATGCAGTGGGATGGTGTACACAGTCCTACATGCTGGGAGGACAACTGCTCCTGGGTTACAGATCAATGCACTGGGGAGGTGTACACAGTCCGACATGCTGGGAGAGTAACTGCTCCTGGGTTACAGGTCAATGAACGATGGTGGTGTACACATTCCTACATGCTTGGAGGGAAACTGCTCGTGGGTTACAGATCAATGCACTGGGGTGGTGTACACTGTCCTACTTGCTGGGAGGGTAACCACTCCTCGGATGCAGATCAATGCACTGGGGTGGTATACACAGTCCTACATGCTGGGAGGGTAACTGCTACTGGGTTTCAGATCAATGTAGTGGGATGGTGTACACAGTCCTACCTGCTGTGAGGGTAAATGTTCTTGGTTTATGCATCAATGCGCTGGGGTGGGGTACACAGCCCTACAATGCGGGGAGGGTAACTGCTACTTGGTTTCAGATCAATGCAGTGGGATGGTGTACACAGTCCTACCTGCTGTGAGGGTAAATGTTCTTGGTTTATGCATCAATGCGCTGGGGTGGGGTACACAGCCCTACAATGCTGGGAGGGTAACTGCTACTTGGTTTCAGATCAATGCAGTGGGATGGTGTACACAGTCCTACATGCTGGGAGAGTAACTGCTCCTGGGTTACAGATCAATGCACTGGGGTGGGGTACACAGTCCTACATGCTGGGAGGGTACCTGCTCCTGGGTAACAGATCAATGCACTGTGGTGATGTACACAGTCCTACATGCTGGGAGGGTAGCTGCTCCTGGGTTACAGATCAATGCACTTGGGTGGCGTACACAGTCCTACATGCATGGAGGGAAACTGCTCGTGAGTTACATGTCAATGCACTGTGGTGGTGTACACAGTCCTGCATGCTGGGACGGTAACTGCTCCTGGGTTACTGATCAATGTACTTGAGTTGGGTACACTGTCCTAAATGGCGGGCGGGTAACTGCTTCTGGGTTACTGATCAATGCGCTTGGGTGGGGTACACAGTCCCAAATGCTGGGAGGGTAACTGCTCCTGGGTTACAGATCAATGCACTGGGGTGGTGTACACAGTCCGACATGCTGAGAGGGTAACAGCTCCTGGGTTACAGAACAATGCTCTGGGGTGAGGTACACAGTCCTACATGCTGGGAGGGTAACTGCTATTGGGTTTCAGATCAATGCAGTGGTATGGTGTACACAGTCCTACATGCTGGGAGGGTAAATGCTCTTGGTTATGCATCAATGCACTGGGGTGTTGTACACAGTCCTAAATGCTTGGAGGGGAACTGCCCCTGGGTTACAGATCAATGCTCTTTGGTGGGGTACACAGTCCTACATGCTGGGAGGGTAACTGCTCCTGGGTTTCAGGTCAATGCAGTGGGATGGTGTACACAGTCCTACATGCTGGGAGGACAACTGCTCCTGGGTTACAGATCAATGCACTGGGGAGGTGTACACAGTCCGACATGCTGGGAGAGTAACTGCTCCTGGGTTACAGGTCAATGAACGATGGTGGTGTACACATTCCTACATGCTTGGAGGGAAACTGCTACTGGGTTACAGATCAATGCACTGGGGTGGTGTACACTGTCCTACTTGCTGGGAGGGTAACCACTCCTCGGATGCAGATCAATGCACTGGGGTGGTATACACAGTCCTACATGCTGGGAGGGTAACTGCTACTGGGTTTCAGATCAATGTAGTGGGATGGTGTACACAGTCCTACCTGCTGTGAGGGTAAATGTTCTTGGTTTATGCATCAATGCGCTGGGGTGGGGTACACAGCCCTACAATGCGGGGAGGGTAACTGCTACTTGGTTTCAGATCAATGCAGTGGGATGGTGTACACTGTCCTACATGCTGGGAGAGTAACTGCTCCTGGGTTACAGATCAATGCAATGGGGTGGGGTACACAGTCCTACATGCTGGGAGGGTACCTGCTCCTGGGTAACAGATCAATGCACTGTGGTGATGTACACAGTCCTACATGCTGGGAGGGTAGCTGCTCCTGGGTTACAGATCAATGCACTTGGGTGGCGTACACAGTCCTACATGCATGGAGGGAAACTGCTCGTGAGTTACATGTCAATGCACTGTGGTGGTGTACACAGTCCTGCATGCTGGGACGGTAACTGCTCCTGGGTTACTGATCAATGTACTTGAGTTGGGTACACTGTCCTAAATGGCGGGCGGGTAACTGCTTCTGGGTTACTGATCAATGCGCTTGGGTGGGGTACACAGTCCCAAATGCTGGGAGGGTAACTGCTCCTGGGTTACAGATCAATGCACTGGGGTGGTGTACACAGTCCGACATGCTGAGAGGGTAACAGCTCCTGGGTTACAGAACAATGCTCTGGGGTGAGGTACACAGTCCTACATGCTGGGAGGGTAACTGCTCCTGGGTTTCAGATCAATGCAGTGGTATGGTGTACACAGTCCTACATGCTGGGAGGGTAAATGCTCTTGGTTATGCATCAATGCACTGGGGTGTTGTACACAGTCCTAAATGCTTGGAGGGGAACTGCCCCTGGGTTACAGATCAATGCTCTTTGGTGGGGTACACAGTCCTACATGCTGGGAGGGTAACTGCTCCTGGGTTTCAGATCAATGCAGTGGGATGGTGTACACAGTCCTACATGCTGCGAGGGTAATTGCTCCTGGGTTATTGATCAATGCACTGGGGTAGTGTGCACTGTCCTATACGCTGGGAAGGTAACTGCTCCTGGGTTACAGATCAATGCACTGGAGTAGGGTACACATCCCTACCTGCTGGGAGGGTAGCTGCTCCTGGGGTACAGATCAATGACTTCGATGGTGTGCACAGTCCTACTTGCTGGGTCTGTAACTGTTCCTGGGCTACTGATCAATGCACTGGGGTGGTGTACACAGCTCTACATGCTGGGCGGGTAATTGCTCCTGGGTTATAGATCAATGCACTGGGGTAATGTACACAGTCCTACATGGTGGGGGGTAACTGCTCCTGGTTTACAGGTCACTGCCCTGGGTTGGGGTACACAGACCTTCATGCTGGGAGGGTAACTGTTCCTGGATTTCAGATGAATGCACTGGGGTGGTGTACACAGTCCTACGTGCTGGGAGGGTAACTGCTCCTGGGTTTCAGATCAATGCACTGGGGTGGGGTACACAGTCCTACATGCTGGGAGGGTAACTGCGCCTGGTTTACAGATCACTGCACTGGGGTGGGGTAAACCGTCCTACACGCTGGGAGGATAAATGCTCCTGGGTTAAAGATCAATGCACTGGGGTGTGGTTAACAGTCCTACATGCTGGGAGGGTAACTGCTCCTGGGTTACAGATCAATGCACTTGGATGATGTACAAAGTCCGACATGCTGGGAGGGTAACTGCTCTTGGTTTACAGATCACCTGCACTGAGGTGGTGTACACAGCGCTACATGCTGGGAGGGTACCTACTCCTGCGTTACAGATCAATGCACTTGGTGATGTAGACAGTCCTACATGCTGGGAGGGTAACTGCTCCTGGGTTCAAGGTCAATGCACTTGGTTGGTGTACACAGTCCTACATGCTGGGAGGGTACCTGCTCTTGGGTTACAGATCAATGCACTGAAGTGGTGTACAGAGTCCTACGTGATGGGAGGCTAACTGCTCCTATGTTATAGATCAATGCACTGTGGTGGGGCACGCAGTCCTACATGCTGGGAAGGTAACTGCACCTGGGTTACAGATCAATGAACTGGGGTGGTATACAATGTCCTACATGCTGGGAGGGTAACTGTTCCTGGGTTTCTGATCAATGCACTGGGTTGGCTAACACAGTCCTACGTGCTGGGAGGATAACTGCTCCTGTGTTACAGATCAATGTACAGGGGTGGTGTACACAGTCCTACATGCTGGGAGGGTAAATGCTCTTGGTTATGCATCAATGCACTGGGGTGGGGTACACAGCCCTACAATGCAGTGAGTGTAACTGCTCCTGGGTTACAGATCAATGCACTGAGGTGGTGTACATAGTCCGACATGCTGAGAGGGTAACTGCTCCTGGGTTTCAGATCAATACAGTGGGATGGTGTACACAGTCCTACATGCTGTGAGAGTAATTGCTCCTGGGTTATTGATCAATGCACTGGGGTAGTGTGCACTGTCCTATACGCTGGGAAGGTAACTGCTCCTGGGTTACAGATCAATGCACTGGAGTAGGGTACACAGCCCTACCTGCTGGGAGGGTAGCTGCTCCTGGGGTACAGATCAATGACTTCGATGGTGTGCACAGTCCTACTTGCTGGGTCTGTAACTGTTCCTGGGCTACTGATCAATGCACTGGGGTGGTGTACACAGCTCTACATGCTGGGCGGGTAATTGCTCCTGGGTTATAGATCAATGCACTGGGGTAATGTACACAGTCCTACATGGTGGGGGGTAACTGCTCCTGGTTTACAGGTCACTGCCCTGGGTTGGGGTACACAGACCTTCATGCTGGGAGGGTAACTGTTCCTGGATTTCAGATGAATGCACTGGGGTGGTGTACACAGTCCTACGTGCTGGGAGGGTAACTGCTCCTGGGTTTCAGATCAATGCACTGGGGTGAGGTACACAGTCCTACATGCTGGGAGGGTAACTGCGCCTGGTTTACAGATCAATGCACTGGGGTGTGGTAAACAGTCCTACATGCTGGGAGGGTAACTGCTCCTGGGTTACAGATCAATGCACTTGGATGATGTACAAAGTCCGACATGCTGGGAGGGTAACTGCTCTTGGTTTACAGATCACCTGCACTGAGGTGGTGTACACAGCGCTACATGCTGGGAGGGTACCTACTCCTGCGTTACAGATCAATGCACTTGGTGATGTAGACAGTCCTACATGCTGGGAGGGTAACTGCTCCTGGGTTCAAGGTCAATGCACTTGGTTGGTGTACACAGTCCTACATGCTGGGAGGGTACCTGCTCTTGGGTTACAGATCAATGCACTGAAGTGGTGTACAGAGTCCTACGTGATGGGAGGCTAACTGCTCCTATGTTATAGATCAATGCACTGTGGTGGGGCACGCAGTCCTACATGCTGGGAAGGTAACTGCACCTGGGTTACAGATCAATGAACTGGGGTGGTATACAATGTCCTACATGCTGGGAGGGTAACTGTTCCTGGGTTTCTGATCAATGCACTGGGTTGGCTAACACAGTCCTACGTGCTGGGAGGATAACTGCTCCTGTGTTACAGATCAATGTACAGGGGTGGTGTACACAGTCCTACATGCTGGGAGGGTAACCGATCCTGGATTACTGATCAATGCAATGGGGTGGTGTACACAGTCCGAGATGCTGGGAGGGTAACAGCTCCAGGTTGCAGATCAATGCACTGGGTGGGTTACACTGTCCTCCATGCTGGGAGGGTAACTGCTTCTAGGTTACAGATTAATGGACTGGGGTGTTGTGCACAGTCCTACATGCTGGGAGGGTAACTGCTCCTGGGTTACAGATCAATGCAATGGGGTGGTGTACACAGTCCTACAACCTGCGAGGGTACCAGCTCCTAGGTTACAGATCAACGCAAAGGGTTGAAATACACAGTCATACATGCTGGGAGGTTAACTGCTCCTGGGTTACAGATCAATGCAAAGGGTGATATACACAGTCCTCGACACTGGGAGGTTAACTGCTCCTGCGTTACAGATCAATGCACTGGGGTGGGGCACACAGTCGTACACGCTGGGAGGGTAAATGCTCTTGGGTTACAGATCAGTGCACTGGCCTTGGGTACACAGTCCTACATGCTTTGAGGGTAACTGCTCCAGGGGTACAGGTTAATGCACTGGGGTGGTGTACACAGTCCTTCATGCTGGGAGGATAACTGTTCCTGGGTTACAGATCAATGCACTGGGGTGGTGTATCCAGTACTACATGCTGGGAGTGTAACAGCTCATTGGTTACAGATCAATGCACTGGGGAGATGTACTCACTCCTCCATGGGTTACAGTTCACGGCACTGGGGTGAGGTACACAGTTCTACATGCCGGGAGGGTAACTGCTCCTGAGTTACAGATCAATGCACTGGAATGGTGTGCACACACCTTCATGCTGGGAAGTTAACTGCTCCTGGGTTACTGATCAATGTACTGTGGCGTTGTACACAGCTCTGCACGTTGAGAGGGTAACTGCTCCTGGTTTACTGATCAATGCACTGGGGTGATGTACGCAGTCCTCCATGCTGGGAGGGTACCTGCTCATGGGTAACAGATCAATGCACTGGGGTGGTGTACACCGTCCTACATGCTGGGAAGGTTACAGCTCCTGGGTTACTGATCAATGCACTGGGGTGGTGTACACAGTCCGACATGCTGGGAGGTTAACTGCTCCTGGTGTACATATCAATGCTCTGGGGTGGGATACGCAGTCCTACAGGCTGGGAGCGTTACTGCTTCTTGGAAACAGATCAATGCAATGGGGTGATATACACAGTCCTGCATGCTGGAGTGGCAACTGCTCCTACGTTACAGATCAATGCACTGGTGTGGTGTACACAGCCCTACATGCTGGGAGGGTAAATGCTCCTGGGTTACAGATCAATGCACAGGGGTGGTGTAAACTATCCTACATGCTGGGAGGGTAACTGGTCCTGCATTGCAGATCGTTGCACTGGTGTGGGGTACACAGTCCTACATGCTGAGATGGAAACTGCTCCTGGGTTATAGATCAAAGCATTGGGATGGTGTACACATTTCAACATGCTGGGAGGGTAACTGCTCCTGGGTCACTGATCAATACACTGGAGTGGTGAACACAGTCCTACATGCTGGGAGGGTAACTGGTCCTGGGTTACAGATCAATGCACTGGGGTGGTGTACGCGGTCCTACCTGCTGGGCTTGTAAGTGCTCCTGGTTAACAGATCAATGCACTGGGGTGGGATACACAGTCCTACATGCTGGGAGGGTAACTGCGCCTGGGTTACTGATTAATGCATTGGGGTGTTGTTCACACTCCTTCATGCTGAAAGGCTAACTGCTGGTTTACAGATCACTGCACTGGGGTTGGGTACACAGTCGTACATGCTGGGAGGGTACCTGCTCCTGGGTTACTGACCAATGTACTGGGGTGGTACACAGTCTACGTGCTGGGAGGGTAACTGCTCATGGTTTTTAGATCAATGCACTGGGGTGATACACACAGTCCTACATGCTGGGAGGGTAACTGCTCCTGTGTTACAGATCACTGCAAAGGGGTGATATGCACAGACCTAGACACTGGGATTTTAACTGCTCCTGGGTTACGGATGAATACACTGGGGTCGGGCACACAGTCCAACACGCTGGGAGGGTAAATGCTCCAGGTTTACAGATCAATGGACTGGGGTGGGGTACACAGACCTATATACTTTGAGGGCAACTGCTCCTGGATTACAGATCAATGCACTGGGGTGGCGTACGCAGTCCTACATGCTGGGAGGTTAACTGGTCCTGGGTTACAGATCAATGCACTGGGGCCGTGTACACAGTCCTACATGCTGGGAGGGTAACTGCTCCTGGTTTACAGATCAATGCACGGGGTGGTGTACACAGTCCATCATGCTGGGTGGGTAACTGTTCTTGGGTTACAGATCAATGCACTGGGGAGGTGTACACAGTCCAACATGCTGGGAGGTTAACTGCTACTGGTTTACAGATCAATGCACTGGGGCGGTGTACACAGTCCTACATGATGGGATGCTAACTGCTCCTGGGTAACAGATTAATGCACTAGGGTGGTGTACACATTCTTACATGCTCGGAGGGTAAATGCTCCTGCGTTACAGATCAATGAACTGCGGTTGTGTACACAGTTGGGAGGGTAAATGCGCCTAGGTTATAGATCAATGCACTGGGGAGGTGTACACAGTCCAACATGCTGGGAGGTTAACTGCTACTGGTTTACAGATCCATGCACTGGGGCGGTGTACACAGTCCTACATGATGGGATGGTAACTGCTCCTGGGTTACAGATAAATGCACTGGGGTGTGTACAATTCCTACATGCTGGGAGGGTACCTGGCTTACAGATCAATGCCCTGCGGTGGTGTACACAGTCCTACATGGTGGGAGGATTACTGCTCCTAGTTTACAGATCAATGTACTGGGGTGGTGCACACTGTCCTACATGCTTGGAGGGTAACCGCTCCTGGGTTACTGATCAATGCACTGGAGTGGTGTACACAGTCCTACATGGTTGGAGGATTACTGCTCCTGGGTTACAGATCAATGCACTGGGGTGGTGTACACAGTCCTACATGCTGGGAGGGTAACTGATGCTGGGTTACTGATTAATGCACTGGGGTGATGCACACAGTTGTACATGCTGGGAGGGTAACTGCTCCTTGGTTACAAATCAATGCACTGGGGTGGGGTACACTGTCCTAGATGCTGGGAGGGTAACTGGTCCTGGGTTACAGATCAGTGCACTGGGGTGGTGTACAGTCCTACATGCTGGGAGGGTAACTGGTTCTGGGTTACAGATCAATGCGCTGGGGTGGTGTACACAGTCCTACATGCTGGGAGGGTAACTGCTCCTGGGTTACAGATCAGTGCACTGGGGTGGTGTACACAGTCCTACATGCTAGGAGGGTAACTGCTCCTGGGTTACAGATCAATGCAATGGGGTGGTGCACACAGTCTCCATGCTGGGAGGGTAACTGCTTCTGGGATACTGTTCAATGCACGAGCGTGGTGTACACAGTCCTACATGCTGTGTAGGTAACTGCTCCTGGGTTACTGAACAATGTACTGGGGTAGGGTACACAGTCCTCCATGCTTGGAGGGTTACTGCTCATGGGATACAGATCAATGCACTGTGGTGGTGTAAACAGTCCTATACGCTGGGAGAGTAACTGCTGCTGGGTTACTAATCAATGCACTGGGGTGGTGTACACAGTAAAACATGCAGGGAGGGTTAGTGCTCCTGCGTTACCGATTAATGCACTGGGGTGGAGTAAACAGTACTACACGCTGAGAGGATAACTGCTGGTGGATTACAGATCAATGCACTAGGGTGGGGTACACAGTCCTACATGCTAAGAGGGTAACTACTCCTGGGTTACAAATCAATGCAGTGGAGTGGGGTACACAGTCCTACATGCTGGGAGGGTAACTTCGAATAGGTTACAGATCAATGCACTTGGGTGATGTAGACGGTCCTACATGCTGGGAGGGTAACTGCTCCTGGGTTACAGATCAATGCACTTGGGTGGTGTACACAGAACTACATGTTGGGAGGGTAACTGCTCCTCGGTTGCAGATCAATGCACTGGGGTGGGGTAAACAGTCGTACGCGCTGAGAGGGTAAATGCTCCTGGGTTGCAGATCAATGCACTGGGGTGGGATACATAGACCTACATGCTGGGAGGGAAACTGGTCCTGGGATGCAGATCAATGCACTAGGGTGGTGTACACAGTCCGACGTGATGGGACCGTAACAGCTCCTGGGTGATAGATCAATGCACTCTTTTGGGGTACGCAGTCCTACATGCTGGGAGGGTAACTGCTCCTGAGTTACTGATCAATGCACTGGGGAGGAGTACACAGTCCTAGATGCAGATAGGGTAAGTGCTCCTGGGTTACGGATCAATGCAGTTGGGTGTTGTGCACAGCCCTACATGCTGGGAGAGTATCTGTTCCTGGTTTCCAGATCAATGCACTGGGGTGATGTACACAGTCCTACATGCTGGGAGAATAATTGCTCCTGTACATCATGTTGGTGGGTTGGACTGGGGAAAGGTTCACGGAGCACCTATGAACAATCTGTCCCTGACATTGTATAACAGGGAGAAAGAGACTCTGTTTTGAAGGCCCCTCGGGCAGTTCAAGGGGTGAATAAGTTTTCCCTACGTTTACATTTCTCCCCGGCACAGGATCGACCACAATTTAAACCAAAATGAAGGAAATTCCCAAATGTTTGTCTTCAGGAACATGGGAGAGAATCCTTCAGGACAGCAACTTTCCCACCCTCCATATTAGGAACTGGGAAGGAGTGACCTGTGTCTGCTCTCGGGTGATTGAGTGTGTGCGAACGTTTTAGAAAAAATCTGTCCTTATGGATGTGTCTCTATGTGTTTGGGGAGGGAGGGTTTCTTGTGGTTTATGTCACATTTTTGTCAGTAATTCCGAACTTTCCATTTGTTATTCCAGCTCCAGTTATTTTAATAAATCCCTGCATACAGGGACACATTTGAAAATCCCACTGGGTCCCCAATCAAACGGTTCCCTTTGCCTCCAGGCTGTTGGATAATGGGTTTGTTTTCCTCCCTCACAGTTAACGTAGTGACCATCTACGTCCTGCTTTATAAAGACTGTGGATTGTCTCCATGTGTCAGACGTTACCTGGGGGCTATGGCAGCGGCGGATCTCCTGGTCATTATCCTCGAACTGATCCTGAGACACATTCCTGTTGTTTATCTGGAACAGTTTTATTTCCTGAAGGACTCCATCCCCGTGTGTAATATCCACGCCGTCCTGCTTTATGCAGCCACTGACTGCTCTGTCTGGTTCACCGTCACTTTCACCTTTGATCGGTTTGTGGCCATTTGTTGCCAGAAGCTGAAAAGTCAATATTGCAGTGAGAAAACGGCGGCTGTGGTTCTGGGAGCAGTGACTGTGCTGAGCTGTTTAGAGAACATTCCCTGGTATTTTATGCTCACGGCTCGGTATTGGCTGGAGAACGCCCCCTGGTTTTGTGATGTAACAGACGCTGTTTATTACTCCAGTGTCTGGGTCACAATCGAGTTCCTCCACCACATTCTAACCCCGTGTGTCCCATTTCTCCTGATTCTGCTGCTCAATGTTCTCACCGTCAGACACATTTTAGTGACCAGCAGAGCCCGTAGGAGACTCCGCGCTCACACCACTGGGGACGCTCAGTCTGACACAGAAATGAGAAACCGAAAAAAATCCATCATTTTACTGTTTGTGATCTCGGCCAATTTCATCCTGTTATGGTCAATGTTCATGCTGTATTCTATCTGGTTCTGGATGTGGTATATTGGGTATAAGTCTGTGTATTTTCATCTCTTTGTGCAGGAATTGAGCTTCATGCTGCAGCTCCTCAGTTGCTGCACAAACACCGTGATTTATGCCATGACCCAGACTAAGTTCAGGCAGCAGCTGAAGAATGTGCTGAAATATCCCTTCACCAAAATCCATCCATCCATCAATCAAATTTCTTCATTAATCACACCATCTGGGATTTTCTCGTTTCAGTTCAGTGTTTCAGCGATGGAGCAGCCTGTCGCTATGGTAACAGACTGAGGGTAGCGCTGGTTTGTCCATCCTTATCCCCCACGGGGTTTACAGGGAAAAATTTCAATGTTTCTCACAACTCAGGGGCCAGTGAGAAAAGGCACCATCCCACTGACTGTGTCCATCACTTTCATTTGTAACCAATAAAAATGTTGGTTAAAGCGTGCCGAGCAGCAGGGTGACCGATGTTGTTGTGTGTCTTTGTGTTGGAGAAGCTGAGCTGGAGAGAGACAGACTCAGCCCCAAGTCCTGGTCCTCAGGGAAGGGAAGGGACAGAGAGTGAGGGGTGAGAGAGAGAGAGGGGGATGAGAAAGAGAGGCGGGCGAGAGAGAAGAGAGGGAGAGAGGGGCGAGAGAGAGAGAGAGGGGGTGATAGAGAGAGAGGGGGTCGGGAGAGAGGGGGCGAGAGAGAGAGGGTTCCGAGAGAGAGAGAGGGGGGCGAGAGAGAGAGAAGGGGGCGAGAGAGAGAGGGAGAGAGGGGCGAGAGAGAGTGAGGGGGCGATAGAGAGAGAGGGGGTCGAGAGAGAGAGGGCGCGAGAGAGAGGGGGCGAGAGAGAGAGAGAGAGTGGGGTGAGAGAGAGAGGCGGGCGAGAGAGAGAGAGGGACGAGAGACAGAGAGAGAGGGGAGTGAGAGAGAGAGAGGGGTGCGAGAGAGAGAGAGAGAGAGGCCGGCAAGAGAGATAGAGAGAGGGGCGAGAGAGAGAGAGGGGGTCGAGAAATCGAGGGGCGAGAGAGAGAGGGTGGCGAGAGAGGGGGGTGAGTTAGAGAGTGGGCGAGAGAGAGGGGGATGTGAGAGAGAGGGGTGCGAGAGAGAGAGAGAGAGCGAGGGGGCGAGAGAGAGGTGATGGCGAGAAAGAGAGGCGAGAGAGAGAGGGGCAAGTGAGAGAGAGGGGGCGAGTGTGAAAGGGGCGAGAGAGAGAGAGAGGGGACGAGAGAGAGAGGGTGAGAGAGAGGGGGTGAGAGGGGGAGAGAGGCAGGCGAGAGAGAGAGAGGGGCAAATGAGAGAGAGGGGGCGATAGAGAGAGGGTTCGAGCGAGAGAGAGAGGGTGGTCGAGACAGAGAGGGGGGCCGAGTGAGAGAGAGGGGTGTGAGAAAGAGGGGGGAGAGAGAGAGAGGGGGCGAGAGTGAGGTAGTGACGAGAGAGGGAGTGGTGAGTGGGGGGGCGAGAGAGAGAGGGGACGAGAGAGAGGGGGACGAGAAAGAGAGATGGGGAGAGAGAGGGGGAGAGAGAGGGGGCGAGAGAGAGGGGGTGACGAGAGAGAGAGGAGACGAGGGGGGGCAAGAGAGAGGGGGGCGAGAGAGACAGGTGGCGAGAGAGAGAGGGGAGAGTAAGAGAGTGGGGGCGAGTGAGAGAGAGGGGGCGAGAGAGGTAGGGGGCGAGAGAGAGAGGGGCACGAGAGAGAGAGGGGGCGAGAGACAGAGCCAATGAGGAGGCGAGAGAGAGGGGGGTGAGAGAGAGGGAGAGCAGGGCGAGAGAGAGAGAGAGAGCAGGGCGAGAGAGGGAGAGGGTGGGAGCGAGAGAGAGAGGGAGCAATAGAGAGAGAGGGGGACTAGATAGAGAGGTGCTGCAAGAGAGAGAGAGGGTGGATGAGAGAGAGAGAGGGTGAGTTGGAGGGGGCGAGAGAGAGAGAGGGGGAGAGAGAGGGGGCGAGAGAGAGGGGGTGGCGAGAGAGAGAGATTGGGCGAGCGGGAGGGGTGACGAGAGAGAGGGGGCGAGAGAGAGAGTGGGCGACAGAGAGAGGGGGTGACAGAGAGAGCCAAGTGGGGGCAAGAGAGAGGGGGGCGAGAGAGAGAGCAGGGCGAGAGAGAGAGGTGAGCGAGAGAGAGAGAGGGTGGATGAGAGAGACAGGGTGAGAGAGAGGGGGGCGAGAGAGAGAGAGAGAGTTGGGAGAGAGGGGGGAGAGAGAGGGGGCGAGAGACAGGGGGGCGAGAGAGAGAAAGCGGGCGAGAGGGTGGTGGTGGCGAGAGAGAGGGGGTCGAGAGAGACAGGTGGCGTGAGAGAGAGGGGGCGAGAGAGAGAGAGGGAGCGAGTGAGAGAGACGGAGAGAGAGACAGTGGGCGAGAGAGAGAGAGGGTGTGGCGAGAGATAGAGAGTGGGCGAGAGGGAGGGGTGGCGAGAGAGGGGTGTTTGAGAGACAGATCACGAGAGAGACAGGGGTGCGAGTGAGAGAGAGAGGGCGAGTGAGAGAGAGGGGCGAGAGAGAGAGGGGGCGAGAGAGTGTGTGAGGGGGCAAGAGACAGAGCCAGCGAGGCGGCGAGAGAGAGTGGGAGCTAGAGAGAGAGAGCAGGGCGAGAGAGAGGGGGGAGCGAGAGAGAGGGGGCAATAGAGAGAGTGGGGACGAGAGAGAGAGGTGTGGCGAGAGAGAGAGTGGATGAGAGAGAGAGAGAGAGGGTGAGAGAGGGGGGCGAGAGAGAGGGGGTGCGAGAGAGGGAGAGAGGCAGGCGAGAGAGAGTGGGGAGAGTGAGAGAGAGGGCGCGATAGAGAGAGGGGTCGAGCGACAGAGAGAGAGAGAGGGTGTCGACAGAGAGGGGGCGATTGAGAGAGGGGTGTGAGAGAGAGGGGGGAGAGAGAGAGAGAGGGTGCGAGAGAGAGGTGGTGACGAGAGAGGGTGTGGTGAGTGGGGGGCGAGAGAGAGAGAGAGCGGGGGGCGAGAGAGAGAGAGGGGGCGAGAGAGAGAGAGAGATGGGGAGAGAGAGCGGGCCGAGAGAGAGGGGGTGGCGAGATAGAGAGGGAGCGAGATAGGGGGGCGAGAGAGAGAGGGGGCGAGAGAGAGATGGGACGAGAGAGAGAAGGGGTGAGAGAGAGAGAGGGGGTCGAGAGAGGGAGAGAGGCAGGCGAGAGAGAGAGAGGGGGGTGAGTGAGAGAGAGTGGGCGATAGAGAGAGGGTCGAGAGAGAGAGGGGTTCGAGAGAGAGCGAGAAGGGGCGAGTGAGAGAGAGGGGGAGCGAGAGAGAGAGGGGGGCGATAGAGAGAGAGGGGGACAGAGAGAGAGGGGTTCGAGAGAGAGATGGGGCGCGTGTGAGAGAGAGAGGGGGAGAGAGAGAAAGGGGGGAGAGAGACGTGGTGGTGAGAGAGGGGGTGGTGAGTGGGGAGGGCGAGAGAGAGGGGTGCGAGAGAGAGGGGGTGTGAGAGAGGGAGGGGGGCGAGAGAGAGAGGGGGAAGAGAGGTGGTGGCGCGAAAGGGGGGCGAGAGAGAGGTGGTGGCAAGAGAGGGGGCGAGAGAGAGAGGGGGCGAGTGAGAGAGAGAGAGAGGGGCGTGAGAGAGAGAGGGTGGAGATAGAGAGAGAGGGGTCGAGAAAGAGAGGGGCGAGAGAGAGAGAGAGTGTCGCGAGAGAGAAAGGGGGACGAGTGAGAGAGAGGGGGCGAGAGACAGAGAGAGAGGGGAGTGTGAGAGAGAGATGGGTGCGAGAGAGAGAGAGAGGCCGGCGAGAGAGAGAGACAGGGGCGAGAGAGAGAGGAGGGTGCGATAGAGAGAGAGGGGGTCGAGAAAGAGAGGGGCGAGAGAGAGAGGGTGGCGAGAGAGAGAGAGGCGGCGAGTGAGAGAGAGGGGGCGAGAGAGAGGGGTTGTGAGAGAGAGGGGTGTGAGAGAGAGGTGTTGGCGAGAGAGGGGGCGAGAGAGAGGGAGTGACGAGAGAGAGAATGGGCGAGAGAGAGAGGGGGCGAGTGAGAGAGAGGGGGCGAGTGAGATAGGGTGCGAGAGAGGGCGACGAGAGAGAGAGGGGAGCGAGAGAGAGAGGGGGGCGATAGAGAGAGAGGGGGCGTGAGAGAGAAGGGGCAAGAGAGAGAGAGAGTTGGGCGAGAGAGAGAGGTGGGCAAGAGAGAGAGAGGTGAGCGAGAGAAAGAGAGGGTGGATGAGAGAGAAAGAGGGTGAGAGAGAGGGGACGAGTGAGAGGGGTTGGCGAGAGAGAGAAAGGGGGTGAGAGGGAGGAGGTGGCGAGAGAGAGGGGGCGAGAGAAACAGGTGGCGTGAGAGAGAGGGGGCGAGTGAGAGAGAGGAAACGAGTGAGAGAGAGGGGGCGAGAGAGAGGGGAGGGCGAGAGAGACAGCTAGGGGGTTCGAGAGAGAGGGGGCGAGCGACAGAGCCAGCGAGGGGGCGAGAGGGAGGGGGGCGAGAGAGAGGGAGAGCAGGGCGAGAGAAAGAGAGGGGAGCGAGAGAGAGTGATGGGGCGAGAGAGAGGGGGTTGTGAGAGAGAGAGGGGCGGAGAGAGAGAGGGGGCAAGAGAGAGGTGGTGACGAGAGAGGCGGTGGTGAGTGGGGGAGCGAGAGAGAGAGAGGGAGCGAGAGAGAGAGAGGGGGAGAGAGAGAGGAGGCGAGAGAGAGGGGTGGCGAGAGAGAGGGGGGCGAGAGAGACAGGTGGAGTGTGAAGAGAGTTTTAATCTGACTCTAATCCATTCTCTACTTGTTGATTTGATTTTTAGATGAGTACACATCAGTGAAGATGAATGTTGAATCCTTTATTTGCACTGGTGTTTTTAGCTGTGAACTCTGATTGCCTGTGCAAACACCACTGAGCAATGTTCCAGTCAAACAACATTTTGTCACTGCCATTTATGCCCTATACCTCAAACAGTTGCTTATCCGTCTTGAAAATATTTCCTCAAATCCATGTGTTTTCAGTTTCTTAATTAGACTCTCTGCGAGGCCTTGTCAAATGCTTTGATAAATAAATATGTTTGATGCACAGAAACCGCATCAAACACACTTCCTTCATCCATACACATCTCCATGTTTTCAAAAAACAGTTCCAAATATTTGTTAGGTGTGACGTCCCTCTGGCAAACCCATTCTGATTATCTCCTACAATACAACTGGATGTTACAGAGATAGTTTGGTATCAAGGGGGCTGGAGGAGTTTGCAGATACAAGGAAGGGTGTTAATTGATCCTAATTCTCTGCCCCATCACTGATCATTTCCCCAGCCCTGGTTTACCACTACTGACTGGTAAATAGTAACAAATGTTTACTGGTTATTACTCAGTGAAGGCACCAAGAACTGTCACAGCGCCATCACTGATCAATATTCATCCACTCCACTGTTGACGTCCGGAAGAGCTTTGTGATTTCTGCAATATAAATTTGTTGTAATCAGAGAAAGGTGAGAGTTTCAGTAACTCCCTGCTTGATCACGGTGAGGCCCCATCAACTAAATGGGGCAAAGTGTGATCTCACAGAAAAAGTGTGATCTCACGGTGTACATCACAGAGAGAGATGCGACATTAGAATCGGTTTGTCGACTGGCTTTGACTTGAGGCACGAGGCTTAACGTGTAAACACAGGGAAGACAAAGTCACTGTAGCAACTGGGTCTCTGGCCAATCTGTCCAGTAGTGAATGTGGTCACAAGAAGATCAAAATTGCCTCAATTTAGATGATGAGGCAGATGATGGTGAGGTTAAAAAGACTATCCAGAAGTTCTTCAGTTAGATTAGATTACTTACAGTGTGGAAACAGGCCCTTCGGCCCAACAAGTCCACACCGACCCGTCGAAGCGCAACCCCCCCCATTATAAAACATAGAACATAGAACAATACAGCACAGAACAGGCCCTTTGGCCCACGATGTTGTGCCGAACATCTATCCTAGATTAAGCACCCATCCATGTACCTATCCAGTTGCCACTTAAAGGTCGTCAATGATTCTGACTCTACCACTCCCACGGGCAGCGCATTCCATGCCCCCACCACTCTCTGGGTAAAGAACCCACCCCTGACATCTCCCCTATACCTTCCACCCTTCACCTTAAATTGATGTCCCCTTGTAATACTCTGTTGTACGCGGGGAAAAAGTTTCTGACTGTCTACTCTATCTATTCCTCTGATCATCTTATAAACCACTATCAAGTCACCCCTCATCCTTCGCCGTTCCAACGAGAAAAGGCCGAGAACTCTCAACCTGTCCTCGTACGACCTATTGTCCATTCCAGGCAACATCCTGGTAAATCTTCTCTGCACCCTCTCCAAAGCTTCCACATCTTTCCTAAAGTGAGGCGACCAGAACTGCACACAGTACTCCAAATGTGGCCTAACCAAAGTCCTGTACAGCTGCAACATCACTTCACGACTCTTGAATTCAATCCCTCTGCTAATGAACGCTAATACACCATAGGCCTTCTTACAAGCTCTATCCACCTGAGTGGCAACTTTCAAAGATCTATGTACATAGACCCCAAGATCCCTCTGTTCCTCCACCTGACTAAGAACTCTACCGTTAACCCTGTATTCCGCATTCTTATTTGTTCTTCCAAAATGTACAACCTCACACTTGACAGGGTTGAACTCCATCTGCCACTCCTCAGACCAGCTCTGCATCATATCTAAGTCCCTTTGCAAACGACGACACCCCTCCTCACTATCCACAACCCCACCAATCTTCGTGTCATCTGCAAATTTACTGACCCACCCTTCGACTCCCTCATCCAAGTCATTAATAAAAATTACAGAGGACCCAGAACTGATCCCTGCGGAACTCCACTTGTAACTGGGCTCCAGGCTGAATATTTACCATCTGCCACCACTCTCTGACTACGACCGGTTAGCCAGTTTTCTATCCAATTGGCCAAGTTTCCCTCTATTCCATGCCTCCTGACTTTCCGCATAAGCCTACCATGGGGAACCTTATCAAATGCCTTACTAAAATCCATGTACACTACATCCACTGCTCTACCCTCATCCACATGCTTGGTCACCTCCTCAAAGAATTCAATAAGACTTGTAAGGCAAGACCTACCCTTCACAAATCCATGCTGGCTGTCCCTAATCAAAGTGTCTTTCCAGATACTCATAAATCCTATCCCTCAGTACCCTTTCCATTACTTTGCCTACCACAGAAGTAAGACTAACTGGCCTGTAATTCCCGGGGTTATCCCTATTCCCTTTTTTGAACAAGGGCACAACATTCGCTACTCTCCAATCCTCTGGTACCACCCCCGTTGTCAGTGAATACGAAAAGATCATTGCCAACGGTACTGCAATTTCCTCTCTTGCTTCCCACATAATCCTAGGATATATCTCGTCAGGTCCGGGGGACTTGTCTATCCTCAAGTTGTTCAAAATGTCCAACACATCTTTCTTCCTAACAAGTATCTCTTCTAGCTTACCAGTCCGTTTCACACTCTCCTCTTCAACAATACAATCCCTCTCGTTTGTAAATACTGAAGAAAAGTACTCATTCAAGACCTCTCCTATCTCTTCCGACTCAATACACAATCTCCCACTACTGTCCTTGATCGGACCTACCCTCGTTCTCGTCATTCTCATGTTTCTCACATCCGCATAAAATGCCTTGGGGTTTTCCTTGATCCTATCCGCCAAGGATTTTTCATGCCCTCTCTTAGCTCTCCTGATCCCTTTCTTCAGGTCCCTTCTGGTTATCCTGTATCCCTCCACTGCTCTGTCTGAACCCTGTTTCCTCAACCTTATGTAAGCCTCCTTCTTCCTCTTTACTAGACATTCAACCTCCCTCGTCAGCCAAGGCTCCCTCACACGACCATTTCTTTCCTGCCTTATAGGTACATACATATCAAGGACGTGTCGTATCTGCTCCTTGAAAAAGTTCCACATTTCCACCACATCCTTCCCTGACAGCCTATGCTCCCAACTTATGCTCCTCAAATCCTGTCTTACAGCATCATAATTTCCCTTCCCCCAATTGTAAAATCTACACTGCTGTGCGCACCTATCTCTCTCCATAACCAAGGTGAAAGTCACAGAATTGTGGTCACCATCACCAAAATGTTCACCCACTAACAAGCCCATCACTTGACCTGGTACATTACCGAGTACCAAATCCAATATGGCCTCCCCTCTGGTTGGACAATCTACATACTGTGTTAGAAAAGCTTCCTGGACACACTGCGCAAACACCGCCCCATCCAATCTACTTGATCTAAAGAGCTTCCAATCAATATTTGGGAAGTTGAAGTCACCCATGACTACGACACTATGGCTTCTGCACCTTTCCAAAATCTGTTTCCCAATCTGTTCCTCCACATCACTGCTGCTATTGGGGGGCCTATAGTAAACACCCAACAAGGTGACTGCACCTTTCCTATTTCTGACATTATCCCTACATTTACCCCTTTCCTAACACTACGCACAATTTAGCATGGCCAATCCACCTAACCTCCACATTTTTGGACTGTGGGAGGAAACAGGAGCACCCGGAGGACACCCACGCAGACACGGGGCGAACGTGCAAACTCCACACAGTCAGAGGCAGGAAATGAACCCGGGAGGCAGCAGCGCTAATCACTGTGCCACCGTGCCGCACACTTTGCTCTGACTGAGGCTTTGGGGGAAAATGAGGAATTGATGCTCAATGATTTATTCTCAGGAAGATGAACTCAAAGTTAAACTGATAAAAATGAACAAATGATTTTTAACATGGTTCAGCACCTTTAATCCCAGATGTCATGCGTCTCGTCTGCCTGTGCCAATCCTAGTATCGCTGAAGGGTGATATAGAAGTTGAGAGAGTTTCAGGCATTTGAGGATTTGGCAAAAATATGGACAGGCATAAGCGCTGGCGGAAGATCCAGAGATCGGGAGACTACAGACACAGGATGTGGCTACAGAGATGAGGAAGTGTGTTGGGTTGGAGGAGTTTCGAGAATTAGGTTTATTGGTGCTGGAGGTAGTTTCAGAAGGAAGGCATTCAAGACGTAAGTTTGCTCGATTAGTTGGAAGTTGGTTTCCAGACGTTTCCTCACCATGAAAGTTGATATATGCACTGAGTCGCCACTGAAGTTTCAATTGAGGCTCATAGATGCTGTGACTTAGAGTGGTGATGAAAAGCCTGGAAAAGAGCCTTCCAGTTCAGCGAGCAAACTTACGTCAAGAACCTCAACCTGAGGTACAAATCGTCTCGAAACTCGCTAAGAAATAAATTGCTGATGTATTCTTTGTAACATACTTCAGAGATAGGAAATGTTTCAAGACAGAGATGGGAAAGTGCAGAAAATGCAAACATCGATGGTGCAGTTAGTCAGTTTGCAGATATCACCAAAATTTGAGATTCAGTGGACAGCGATTAAGGTTAACTCGCAGTACAATGAGACCATTATCGGGTGGGCCAACGGGTTGAAGAGTGGAAGATGATGCTCAATTAAGGTAAATGTGAGGTGCTTCATTTTACAAAGGCACATGAGGGCAGGACTTATGCACTTAATAGTAAGTGGAATGTCGCTGAACAAAGGGACTTGGGAATGCAGATTGATATTTTCTTGAAAGGAGAGTTGGCGGTAGCTACGGTAGTGAACAAGGCATTTGGTATGCTTTCCTTTATTGTTCAGACAAATGAGGACAGGAGTTGAGAAATCATGTTGCAGCTGTACATGACATTGGTTTGTCCACTTTTTTTGGAAGATGGTGTGTATTTCTGGTGTCCCTCCTATAGAAAGTGTATTATAAATCTTGAAAGGCTTCAGCAAAGATTTCCAAGAATGTTGTCAGAGCTGAATATTTAGATCAGTAAAGAGAGGCTGAATTGACTGGAGCTGTTTTCTCTGTAGTGTTGGAAGCTAAGAGTTGACCATATAGAGTTTTAAAAATCATGAGGGATATGTATACAGCAAATAAACAATGCATTTTTCTGGGATGGTGGAGTCCAGAACTGGATGGCATATGTTTACGATGAGAGGAAAAGATTTGAAAGGGACGTAAGGGGAAAGTATTCACGCAGATGTTGGTGCATGCATGGGATGAGCTGTCAGAAGAAGTGATGGAGGCTGCTAGAATGCAAACACTTCAACGTTATTTGGAAAGGTCCATGAATTGGAACGGTTTAGAGGAATTCTGGCAGATTGATGGCAGATGGAACGATATTAGTTTGGGTTATCTGGTTGGTATGGACAAATTGGACTGAAATGTCGTTTTCCGTGGTGGAAACTTCTGTGATGTTCAGAATCTAGGATGGGGAGTTCCAAGACTAGCAGGGACATTTATTACGGTGAGAAGGCAAAGATGTAAAGAAGACATGATAAGTAAACATTTTGCACAAAGCGTAGTATGCGTGTTGAATAAACATCGTGAGGAAGTAGAGTCATAGAAATGTACAGCATGGAAACAGACACTTCCGTCCAACTTGACCACGCCGACCAGATATCCCAACCCCATCTCTTCTCACCTGTCAGCACTCGGTCCAGATCCTCCAAACCCTTCCTATTCATATAAATATTCAAAAGCCTCCTCTTAAATATTGCAATTGTACCAGCCTCCACCATATTCTCTGGCAGCTCATTCCATACACTTATCTCCCTCTACGTGGAAAAGTTGCCACTTAGGTCTCTTTTATATCTTATCCCTCTCACCATAAACTTATGCCCTCTCGTTCTGGACTCCCCTATCCCAGGACCAAGACTATCTATTTGTCGTATCCATGCTCCTCATAATTTTGTAAACTTCTGTAAGGTCATCCCTTAGCCTCTGATGAACCAGTGAAAACAGCCCCAGCCTGTTCAGTCTCTCTCTGCAGCTCAGATCCTCCAACTCTTGCAACATCCTTTGAAATCTTTTCTGAACTCCTTTCACGTTTCACAAAATCTTTCCAATAGAAAGGGAACCAGAGTTGCACGCAACATTCCAACAGTGGCCTAACCAATGTCCTGTACTGGCGCAACATGACCTCCCAATTCCTGTACTCAATACTCTGCCCAATAAAGGAAAGCATACCAAGCGCCTTATTCACTAACCTGTCTACCTTCGACTCCACTTTCAAGGAGCTATGAACCTGCACTCCTAGGTCTCTTTGTTCAGCAACACTCCCTCGCATCTTACCATTAAGTGTATAAATCCTGCTCCGTTTTGCTTTCCCGAAATGCCGCACCTCACATTTATCTGCGTTCAACTCCACCTGCCACTTCTGGGCCTATTGGTCCATCTGGTCCAGATCCTGTTGTAATCTGAGGTAACGTTCTTTGTTGTCCACTACACCTCCAATTAGTTTATGCGGGTACAATTACAATTTTTTAAAGACATCTCGATACATACATGAATCGGTAAGATAAGAAGAAACATGAAACAGGAGCAGGCACGTCGGGCTTATTTGCTTTGGGATTCTGTTCAGCATGGACTCGTTGGACCAAATGGTCAGATTGCATGGTCTATGCCTCTGTGATTCTTTGACCGTGTCACAAATTCTTAGTACTGCTTCCTCCATTTCAGCTTTAATTGTACATTTAATTGTAATTGTTGGGTTCCAAAATGGAGATCCTGCAAAGATTGACAAAGATCACACACAGTTATAAATCACTTTTCTTATCAGATCGTGTCATATTGAAATATCTGAAGTTTTATAGGAATAGAGAATTGTTTTTTTTTGTTTTAAACTTGTTGTTTAATAAACATCAAAGTAATGTGGTGGTGTATTGCATGAACAGCTGATCTGACTGAGTGTGCAGAAACCAGTCTGATGGTTATGACAGTGAAAATATTCTGTGCACCTGACAAAGCATCTTGTGACTTTCAGATAACTGTATTAGAGAGGCAAGGAAAACTTAAACAGGAAAACATGCTACTAGCAAGCAATTGTCTAGAAAATTGCAATTAATGTCCTTTCGGGCAGAGAAATTATACATCATTATAAATTTCAGGCAACTTTTAGTATAGGATAAAATTAACTGTTCCTGAAGGCTGATTGTGTACATGCTCTGTACAAGAAAACCAGCAGGCAGATACAAAGCAAGATCTCTAAACATTCCCTAGTAAAGCAATCCATGTCAGGTTACAGAGGAAAACTCTACCTGCATTATCGGTCTCAGGCACAGCAAATGGTCAGATAAAATGTCATACTCTTTTGCTTTGAACTACCAATCAATTGCAAGGTAAGCACTTGCTCTATACTTTCCAAATGCCAAGGAGTGTGTCTTAATGATGCAAAATGAGTTCTGTGCGGTGTCATCAAAGTATCTGCAGTGCAGGAACAAGAAGGAAGGAGATGTTTTGAAATAGTAAAGTGATCAACACGTTAAAACTGGTCAGAAACCTTTGAATATGCTCAGACACTTCCATCCATAAGAAGTGGTCACCCGGCGAAGATGGGATTCAGGGAAGCTCAATGTCCAAGAGATAAAAATAACGACAGGAAATGTCATAGTCTGCATAAACTGGATCTCTACTTTTTGGAACAGGGGTGACTGTGTCCCATGCTGGATAGGAAGATTAGTGATATAGCATATTTGGATTGGTGGTCAAAACATAGCTTAGGGGTGTGCGTGCAAAGTGCAAATGCGTGATAATCTAGTAGTCTCCTGAGAGTATCTAGATCCCACACCAGTTTCATAATTTTGAAAATTGCGATGGAGAGGATTCATCGGAGGAATGAGAGACAGCAGGAAACAATATATCTGAATAGAAAGAGAGGGAGAAGAGTGGGCATGCAGTATTGGTATTATGTTCTTTCATTAGAGGAACATGCTGCAGCTTTTACACTTGTAAACGTACCCTCCACGTGCTCTATTAACCGGACTGCCACAAGGGTTAAGAATATCATAGTACAGCTACAGGAAATTCTGCTGGAGCAGAATCAAACGGAAGAGGTAATGCCCCATGAACAGCATGTTCTTAATAAGCGAAAATTTGAGACAGCTCGCAACAAAGTTGAAACGCAGAAACTGTTCCACGGTGATCTCAGATTTGCTGACAGTCCAACGTGATCGTGTTGATCGCAAGATGCATTGAGTATTTGAAATGTAGGTAGAAATCGACCTTGTGAGGCAGGCAGCGTTGTTCAGAGGTAATGGGACCAGCTCTAGAGCAGTTTGGACCTCAATAAGATGGAACGTTTACATCTTGACAGGACTACAGTGAACATTGTCACAAATAGGTTTTGAACTGCTGTTGGGAAGTTAATAAATTCTATTGAAAATGGCCTGGGACTGTTAGAAAGATCTTGGTTTCAAGAGAAGGCTGTACTCATACTTTGTCCTTCCCCTACTCAGTTTTTGGTTCTTCCTTTACTGGTTACTGAATAGGTCCCAATCTCAGAACTACCTTCCTTTCTGGCATGATTAGCTGCTGTTTCATTTGATGTATTGCAATGCAATATGCAACTTTTTGAACCATCACTGCAGCTGGTAGCATTTATGGCAACGAGTCCCATTTGCAGCATAATACAACATGAAACACTACCATTGAGCATTTATAAAACAAGATTTACGTCAGCCCGAAAAAGGAAAGAAATCAGTGGACAACATGAAATTTTTAAATACGTGAGTAATAAATTAAAAACGAAAATTTGGAGGTCAACATGCCGCATGTCACGACGGTCATTGGATGATCAGGAAATAGATTTGCTAGTTAAGCAAAACAGGAGTGTGGAAGGAACTTAAACAATATAATTGCATGAAGTTTCTAATCTGGTGTCTGACCGATGTGGCAGTGGATTACCACACTTCAGAGGTAACAATGGAATGCATGACTCTCTCAGCAATTAAAAGCTGAGGTGTGGATGTGTTTAGGAGCTGTGTTGCAGATGGAAACAGTAATTGTTGGTGATGACGCAAGCTTCTTTTTGAACTGATCTCAGCTTGAAATATGAAGTCACAAGCAAACAGGATTCATTCAGATTCAGTTCATGCTGAATTCGATGGAGTTAATGAGAGACACAAAACATTTTTGTGGAAAAACTGAGTATTTTGGCTCATCAAAACCGATGCCAAGCTTCGGGTTCCTTCTGTTACGGAGCACTTTGACTGGGCCTTGTATTCCATCATCAATACGCAGCTGTTTCGTGGATAGAAACGAACATATAAAACGAGTGATACCGTTACGCTAGGGAAGCGAAAACGAACAAACGGATCACAGTATTGTTGAGAAAGCATTTCAAATCAAAAGATAGACTTTTTTTTAAAGAATTCTATTTGATTTATTAAACCAATTTTTTAAAAAGAATATGTCCAGAGGTGTGGATCAGTGAGTTCAGTGAGGAAGAGTAGACAAGAGACTGTCTTTGCATTTCCCACTCTGGCATGCTGTGATCAATCATACTTGCCTCCAGGTCATTTATGTTTGAATCTGATTCACTCACTGAGAACGGATTACTTGGAACAAATTGATATTTTGGTATGCCTGATACGTCATGTGGTTATGTCTTTGTCGTTCGGATATCTATGAAGTGTTGTTCTTTGCAAACAATATTTTGCACTGACTTTAATTCTTCATTCTCTTTCGTTTTGCTTCTCAGATGGAGTCATTCGTAGCCTGCTAGGAAAGGAATGATATCACGTTGATTCTCCTCTTTCTCATTTCGATGCATTCGCATGTGGAGTCCTCATTCTACTATCGACAGTATGTAATGTGGGCTCTCAGTTGAATTTATTCATCCATTGAGTTAGTTTGCTGCCGGGATATTTCACGACATACTTTAACTGGGCTCTGAACTTATTCTGTGTCACCACATAAATAAATGCATTTGTGCAGCAACTGAGGTTCCGCAGCATATATGCGACTTGTTCAAAGAGATAAAAAGCAGCAGAATGTAAGGAATAAGCGGCATGAAATAAATATAGAGTATGCACAAACCAGAGAAATATGAAGCTGGCGGATATGGCAAAAAGTAAAACCACAGATTTCCGTCGGCTTTCTATCTCCGAGTCATTCTCTGTCTTTCTCTGACCCCATAGTCTCTTACGAATCTCAACTGTCTCGCAGATATGTCTCACTGTCAGAACGTTGAGAAAAAGAACGAAACTGAATGGGAGAAATGGTGTTAGAAATCGTGAAAAATATTTAAAGCTTGCCCACCGACGGTCTTTAAAATAACTGGACGTGATATAACAGTACCATGGAATATTGTTGCTGATAATTCCAGGTTTAAATCGAAAGTAGAAAAGAATGTTCTTTAAACAAAAGAAAATGCAGATCGTTGCTAGAAGCCTCATTACAGTTTTCTTTGTGCAATACTTAATTTTCATCTGATGAAAACAAATCGCGACCAATCCATCAAAAGTAAAAGCAACAGTGAACCAGACAGAACAGTCAATGGTCAAACGGCTCAGGACATAGACGAAACTACAGACAGGAGTGATGTCCAGGAAACATTTTGGATAGTAATAGGAACGAAATCTGTAAAGTACTATATCAAAAACAATGAAGAGTAGATCAGACGTTGCCATGGCCACCAGATAGCGAATGGTGCACTTGGAAAGACCACAGTTGCCCCAAGCCAGCAATACAATCACCAACACACTAACTGTATGAGAGAGAAAAGGCAAAAAAAAAGGAACTTGAAGTTACTGATAAAAAGTTGTCTGCGCCTGAGCTAAGTCTGTAAGAGATTTTCGCACAAAGATAATTGTTATTCTATATCACCTGAAGTTTAATGCATCTGAAATCTTGAAATAATTGTGATTTCTCTGGAAATTTGTAGCTCATCTTCTGGTGCACGTTCTAAGATTCCTCAGTGAGACGGAAAATATATTTACACATGTTTTGTCGCAATGCTTAGTAACAACAGCAGTGAGCCTCCAATGAAGTGCCAGTGTTCTGTCCCGCTTCCTGCTTATGTACAAAATGCACTGCATGGAATGCAACAAATACTGCATAAAACCGACTGGCATTAAACTAACCACCAGGATACACTAGGGTCAACGAGACACCAAAAGATATGAACAATTCTCACCGGTACTCTTATACAGAGACGATGAGGGACACCATTTCGACATGGAGAGTATGCCCACTCGGGGACAGGCTAACCTCGACATTCATGGGAATTTCTGGATGCGTGGCATTGAAACCACAACTCCATCAAAAAACAAATCGATTGGACCCCATTTACCAAACAATCTGAAAAAGAATTGGAATTGACATCACCCACCACAACAGACAAAGAAACATAAATAGTAAACGGGATAGAAAACCAGCGCTCCAACAGGGGCTCACTTATGATATTAACTGGCATGGTACGACGAAACGTCTGAGAATAAACCGATCATCTCAGCGAACAAGCTTACATTTGGAAATGATTCCTTGCCACTTTGAAAAGGCATAGAGAAGGATATGGTCGTGTATTTTATGATTTATTGATGTAGGCAGTGTTTGATTTCTTCTCCTTTATTGATTAGTCTGACTGGCTGGATATTCCCATAAAACCACAGCATGTACAAATAGACACCCGCAATCAGTGAAAACATGAAGAGGAGACACTAAATTCTAACATGCTTAGCAAAATTCTTGCATTTGGTAATGGAGCCATCATAGTTGAGATGACGTCTACTATTGTACATCCACACTATATGGGGCGGCACGGTGGCACAGTGGTTAGCACTGCTGCCTCACAGCGCCTGAGACCCGGGTTCAGTTCCCGACTCAGGCGACTGACTGTGTGGAGTTTGCACGTTCTCTCCGTGTCTGCGTGGGTTTCCTCCGAGTGCTCCGGTTTCCTCCCACAGTCCAAAGATGTGTGGGTCAGGTGAATTGGCCGTGCTAAATTGCCCGTAGTGTTAGGTAAGGGGTAAATGTAGGGGTATGGGTGGGTTTCGCTTCGGCGGGTCGGTGTGGACTTGTTGGGCCGAAGGGCCTGTTTCCACACTGTAAGTCTAATCTAATCTATATAAACTACAGTATAGACCACTCAACTACTCTACACTGCCCAGGAATGGATGGCCTCCATGATATGAACAAAAACGTGGCAGGGCATTTGAACATTCTGACAATATGAACGATGTTGATTTTTAGTTTGTCACGTTGTGGTATTCTGAAAAACCAATCACCACATCACATGTTAGATACCCAACACAATCAGACGAATTCGGCTATTTGGCATGGACTCCCACAACCCGTCCAATTCGGTACACCAAACCTCCCACGCAAATAAAAACTGATTCATGCAATGGTCATTTCAATGCTGTGGTTTGGGAAAAGACACTTTATCTTGTCTTAACCAAAACGTCCTGCATATGTCAGGTATCCTGCACCTGTGATCCTCTTCTGGGCTTTTATCTTGTAAACAGAGGTCCTAATCTCATATTCAGAGCGCACTTTTCAAAGATACTCCATCGTTTTTTCCATAGAGATCAGCAGAATTATTTTACCGCCTGTTTTAGGAGAAGAACAACATTGTACAAACTGATTGGCAACAGAGATTGACTCTCTGAATTATGGCCAATGCTAAAGATTGGGGAGATGATGGTCTAATGACGTTATCACTACACTGTTAACACAGTGTTATGGTCCTGGCCAGACCGCATAACACATTACAGGAAGGGAGCCGGAAACTATTTTCCAGTTGTTTTACATAGATGTCAGGTGCGAAGCAGTTAAACAAACCACTTGGGTTTAATCAAAAGAGAATTTCTTTACTCACAGACAAAAAAACAGAAATATTTGAAAACACAACTGACACTAAAACGTAACTTAATGAAGAGTTGTTCCCATTTCCTGCAATATCCCATAACCATATGCCTTTGTAAAATGGTAAGTTCAAACACAGGATCTTACAGGAGAGAGAAGTCAGAAACAGACAGCATGGAGCTGTTTCCTTGGGGCCATTAAAGTTAACCCTAAACGAGAAAACATCCTGAACATAGCTACGCCCCTTTCATTGCACCCGTGTTTAAAACACTGAAAGCATTTTCTCATTTTTGACTTCAGCAGTATCGATTCACCATGATTTAATGCCAGTTTAGACATTACAGCACATTTGTCTTTATGAGCTCCCTCGACAAATAACCAAATAGCATAATCTTATTAAATGAGCAACAAATTCATGGTTCTCCACTTAAGACAGAACCGAAACATCAATATCCAAGCTGCCTTCCTTTTGAAATCCCTTAAATTTTCATTCTTGGTACACGACAAAATAAATACATTGCATTGATGGTCACCATGTAAACATGCAATATTACATTCTATTTCAAGCACGTTACTGCTGCCAGCAGACACTATTATTTCTCATCTAAGTCTTCACAATATGTTGGTTATCATGTTTACACGTCCTGCCACCTGCACAATTTTCAAATTGAGTGCCTGCAACATCAAGATCCATCTAGATAGACAGGCATTTTTGACCTTATTTCTCTGTGCAATCTTCAATGTGTTATGATCAGTGTGTATGATTGCCTCAGATCCATTACTGGCAACACTAACGTTGAAATGCTGTAATGCCAACCCTTACCTCAAAGTCTCCTTTTCAACTGTCGAATATTTCTGCTGTTGAATGTTCAATGGCCTGAAGAAATACCCGATGGATTTTATTATCTTGTTCTGTATTCCGGAACGAATACTGCACCGACTCCCAAATCAATTGAATTGATAGACATCTGGAAAGGCTTTGCGTACTGAGATGTAGCTAACATTGAGACAGTGGTGACAGAAATTTCAGGATGTCAAATGTATTCTGACAGTCCGCTATCCATTGAATCTTCATGCCTTGCTTCTGCAACTCACTGAATACACCACACATTGAAATAAAATTTGGAACGACCTTCTGTATACATACATTCAATCCCACGAACGGTGGTACTATTTCTTTTGTGAATGGTATGCGAAACTAGCAAACCTTTATATTTGCAGCCCATGGTCTTGTGTCCATGTTTAGTAGCATGGCACAAGATGTGACTTGGGCTTTGACAAATGCATTCTGAGCGAGGTTTATCAGCAAGACTGACTCCCATACTCGATTGAATAATTCTGATAAGTGTTGTCAATGTTTCTTCACGTGTAACTAAAAGTCACCAGGTCATCGTATAAATTGCATGACTGGTTAATCCGGCGATGACCTTGTTGGTTTGTCTTTGAAATGCGGCTGGCACATTTTCCATGCCAAATGGCATGAATGTGAATTGATATAGTTCATTCGGCGTTAGGAGAGCCAAAATCGTCGACACTCTTTCTGACGATGTTACCTACCAGTGCCCTCTGAGCAAGTGCAACTTATTAATATAAGTTGCTTGTCCCCTCCCTTAAATTCTGCCTTCCACAAGGGTGTCGGATACGGTTTAGATTTTCGAAATCCGTTAATTTTTGTGATAGACAACACATAACAATTTGATACCTTCTGGTTTTGGCAACATTAGGCGGACGAGCTCCAGTGACTAACTCAATTCGATTATGTTCACTTGGAGCATACGTTCGATCTCTTTTTGAAATTGAGCCGAATTTGAGGTTTACGCTGATGCAGATGTTGCATTATCAGAACAGAATTTCCAATTTCTACATCATGCATAATTGAGTTAGTATTTCCCAGCTTATTTCCACATATCTCCCTATTTGATAGCAAAACTCATTCAGATCATTTTGATTATTCTCTGAAAGGTGATTCAATAATTTTTATACCAATTTTTAACAATATCGACGTTGTCCAATTTAACTTGTGAAATGTCTACTTCAGAATCCTCTGATCTTGGTTCTTCCTTATCCTTTCGATTTTATAAGGTTCACGAAACCCTGCTTTTAACGGTGTACCGGTCACTGGATGGAAAACTAATACCTTATGTCCAATAGCAAAACGGTGAGTTCTTTATACATTGTCTGCTTCCTGGTTATTTACATGCTGTGACACTTTTTAATACCATTGAGCCGACTTCTCCGATCTTCTTAGTCGTTCCGGAAAATTTGACACTTTGTTCAAATATATGGTCTTCAAATTAAGACCTACAAATTTTTCCTTTATTAATTTTAGCGTTCCTCTTACTTCATGCCCAAACACTAATGCAAATGGATGATTCATTTTGTGCATTTCTGATGGCAAAACGTACAAACAGAATTTGGTTTTCACAATTATTTGCAACCACTTGACAGTATGCCTTCAGTGTGTTCATTAATGTTTGATGCCAACATTCGAGTGATCTCTGCAATTCTGGTTGGCATGTAACAGATTTGAATTACTCCGTTCTAAACTGTCCATAACGCCTTTGAATAATTCTGATGCAACGTTTGACCATTAACCTGATTATTTCTCACTTGGTATTCCATGTCTCGCGACAAATTTGATTAAATCCTCCATAATCCTTTTAGTCATAACCTTGCACATGGAATGGATTCGTGAAATCTCGTGGGCATTCATGATTGTTAACAAATACGGAATTGCACTTTTTGTTTTAATTACGAGTCCTCTGCAATCAATTAAGACACTTGATAAGGTTTCTCAAAAGCAGGAATAGTTGTTAAAGATACGGATTTTATTACTGTCTTTGGTTTTACAATTAGCTGATATATATGTCATATCTAGCAAAATTCAATTACATCCTTGTGTAGTCCAGGCAAGAAAAAAACTGTTTTTGCATATTAAGTTGAGTTTCCCTAACTCTAAATGACCGCTTACTAGCAGTGCATGTGCTCCGCTAATATCTTCTCGAAAAGTCTCTGCAATACAATTTGATGAATTTCTGTCCATTTCTCATCTGCCTGAAAATATGATGATCTACAGTTCCCCAAAAGGCATATTTTAACATAGTCACGCTCAAACACATTCACAATATTTCTCTGTGTATGGTTTTATGATAAATTGCTTCAGTTTTTGATTTTCCTGCTGCAAATCAGTTAATTACTGTGAGATTAAAATGTCGACTTTGTTATCCATCTGCTCCTGTCAAACAGGGTCTCTGTGAATTCCCCTTCAAATTCTTTATTCTCCTCTTTGATCTGTCTTGCTCAACTTATGACTTCGTGAAATCGTTACCACACAGTCATGAAAACGCTTGAATATGCTTCTAGAATAGTTTCGTTGCCAGATTTTCCACTCACAATTGAAACACAGTAGGTAGCACTCTTACCAGTGAGGCAGATACATTATTAGCCAGGACAAATTGCACTCCTGGAGTTCAGCAAATGTCCAGTACTCCTTCGACTCGACTTCAAGGGTTTCCTTTTCGCAATGGCTATTCCACTTTTCAGTGTACTCCAAAACCTTATTCTGCATAGGTGAATACTTCTTGTCTCACCGTGAAATACTTTTACGAGCATTTTCTTTTCTGGTAATAGCCCTTTAGAAGTCCATCTTTACTCAAGTTTAGAAATCAAAGGTTGATATGATCTTGTGTCTCTTCACATCGTAACCTCTTCACCTGCTCTTCCTGGCCTCTGCGAGTAAACTTACCTTCGCAGGTATATG
The DNA here is from genome assembly GCF_020745735.1 of Hemiscyllium ocellatum. Taxonomy (NCBI): domain Eukaryota; kingdom Metazoa; phylum Chordata; class Chondrichthyes; order Orectolobiformes; family Hemiscylliidae; genus Hemiscyllium; species Hemiscyllium ocellatum. Next base: position 88,037,732 of record NC_083414.1, on the reverse strand, counting down.
GTTTAAGAAGATCTGCCACTTCCACCTGAACCAACCTCCGACCAAGTTGTACATTCTGGTGGAGATTTTTTTTTGCCACCATTGCTTTCTGTTTGCATTCCAGCAAAATTCAAAGTCTTATCCTGTTTTCCTACATCTGTCTTCCCAGTGTTTTTCCTAATCCACAAATGCTGCGATTTATCGTGGCCTGCTTTATTGCAGTGAAACCACCGAAGCTTTATAATTTATATTTCTCCTTCAAGGGTTTCCTTTTCGCAATGTGATAAGTTATTCTTGCGATCTTCACAGTGATTTATTTGTTCTTTACCATATAAGGATTTCTCTTTACTCCCATTCCTATCCCTCATTGACTGAAATTAATGTTGGAAGCCGAAGTTCGATTTATGAATCAACTCATAAGCATAAGCCATTTTAGCCACTAATCCTGCCATTTTAATGCTCTGCTCTTTCATATGATGTCTCATTACCTCAGGAAGTGAATTTTTGAACTCTTCCCAAATAGTCATCTCTCTTAAAGCATCAGAGATTTGTTGAATTTTCATGGTCTTATCCATCTATCAAAATTATTTTGGTCGATCCTTTCAAACCTAGTGCAGGCTGGACCAGGTACGGTCATAAGATTTCTGAAACATTGTCTGTAGGCATCTGGTCCAAGTTCACATGCAATTAAATTGGCTTTCTTCACCCTCTCATATACCCCGGATACCTCGTCTGATAGTGAAGCGAATATTTCACTCAATCTATTTATCAGTTATGTTTGGATCAACAAAACCCACATGGCCACTGCCACTGCATTTCTTCAGCCATCTTCGCAAGTAAGACGATAAAGACTTCTGCATCCGTCTCATCAAGTTTAGACAATGCATGAATATATTTAAACACATTTTCACAAAGACTTTGGCTACCATGCGTTTCCTCACCTTCATTCTGTTCGACATGAAGCTTACCTTCAGCCTTCATCTCAATGCTTTTAAACTGGCTTTCATGTCTAAGTAACAATTTATGATGTTCAAACACCCACCCGCTCAATTGCTACCTTTGTTCAGTCTCCTTTTCTCTTTCTTCTCTCTCATTTTCTTTTCGTACTGCTGAAGTAATTCTACCTTTCAGTTTTTGTCTACTAGGCTTTGATCTTTTTCTTACCTCTGTTTCTAATCATAATTCACGCCGTTTCGTTTATTTTTCTTTTCATTTTTCTTTTTTCTTTAACTTAAGCTCATTTTCAATTGCTTATCTATCAATTCCAACATTATTGTTTCATTTACCTTTCGCAAAACAATCAAAAAGCACTTCTTCCAACGTCCTAAAATTCTGAGCAAATAAAAGTGGCATTACTTAAACAACTACTGATTGGAACAACCAAATTTACCACAAGGATGAAAAGCCACGAACATCTACTAATTGCTGCCTTCTAGTCCTCCAATTCCTAATCCCAAATCGGAACTATAGAACAAATACCGGAATTTACAAATAAGGGGAAGAAATGGAAACGACGGTAAGAGCAGGGTTCCCCTGTGGCCGTTCCTCTCCGTTCCCTTGGTTACTGCTGGTCGAGAGGGCTGAAGAGCAGAAAGCATAGCTGTCAGGTCTCTGGAGCTGAGCCGGGCACAGTGGCTCAGAAGAGAAGGGGGAAAAGCGCGAAAGGTAGGGGACTCAATAATTCGACGGATTGGCAGGAGATTTTATGGTCAGGAACGGGGCTCCCGGAAGGTATTTTTCCTACACAGTTCCAGGTTTCGGGATGTCGCCAATCGGGTTTGCAGGACTCTGAAGGGGGAAGTTGAGCAGCCAGAAATCATGATACGTATTAGCTACAATGCCATAGCCAGGAAAGAGATTGAGGGTTTGAAAATTCACTGCAGAGAGCAAGGTTGAAAGCTGAAATGCAGAACGAGTAGAGTAGTAATCTCGGGTTTGCTATCACTGCCACGAGATAGAGAGGTGCGGAAGAGTCAGTGAATGCAGCTTAACACGTGGCTGCGAGGCTGGTGCAGGAGAGAGGGCTTCAGATACTTAGATCATTGGGATACCTTCGGGGGAAGGTTGAATCTGTACATGAATGATAGGTTGCACCTAAACTGAAGGGTCACAAATGTCCTGGGAGGGAGTTTTGGTTGTGTCGTTCGGGAGTAGTGAAACGAGATTGGGTGGGAATCAGAGCCACTGACAGGATGTAGTGAATTCATTGGTAGGATTTCCCACGCGATGAAACAAAGAGCTTGGTTAAAGTGTGTCCGTTTTAACGCAAGGAGTATCAGAAATAAGAGTGATGAACTTCAAGTAAGGACCAGTACGTGGTGTAATGAAGTTGTGGCCATAACGCAGACACAGCTTTAACATGGACACGCATGATTGTTTGATGTTCCAGGGTTTAGAACGTTTGGAAAGAACAGGGAGGATGAAAAAAAAAGGATGGGTGCAGCATTGCTATTCAGATTGTGGAAAAACGCAGCTAGAGCAGTGTTGTTGTCATGGGTGAATTAAATTTTCCAAATATCGACTGGAACTTTCTGAGAGCAGATGGTTTGGCTGGTTTGGCAAGACTTAGGATGCATAGAAGAAGGGTGGCAAAATGCATGGGATGGGGACAATCGAAATGTGGAGCAGTTTTAAGGAAATGATTTCATACATTGCGTCTCGTGTTAAGGGGAATACGGACAGTTACATGACGATGAAACGAGATGGTTCACTTGAGTCAAGGAAGGAGATTAACTAGGAAGGATTTAAAAACAGAGGTGACAAGAAAAAAGAGAGGATATAAGTGGTCATTAACAGGTAGTATAAAGGAGAAATCTACTTCTTTCTCTCGTTATGTGAGAAACAAAAGGATGACAAGAGTAGGAATAGGGCCAGTCAAACTAGAATTGGGAAGCAGTGTGTGGACCCTGTGGAGATCGGAGATGCGCTAAACGAATATTTCTCATTGGTTGTCACTCAGTAAAAAGAGGATGTTGTCGAGCAGAAGAATGTGATAAGAAATTTTAGACTAGAAAGGATTGAGCTCAGTAAGGAAGCGGTATATCAATTTAGAAGGACGGAAAGTAAACTGAAAGTCCCCTCTTCTCGAAGGGATTTATTTGAGGATTCTCTGCGAAGCAAGGGAGGAGATGGCAGAGTCTTTGGCTTTGATCTTTGTGTCGTCATGGTCTGGAGGTTCAGTACCAGAAGACTGGAGGTTTGCAAATGTTGTGCGCTTGTTCAAGAAGGACAGGAAAAATGACCCGGTTAATGACAGACCAGTAAGCCTTATATCTGTTTTCTGAAAAGTTTGGGCAAGGATTATTAGAGATATGATTCATACGGAACTCGCAAGCAACAATTTCAAGTCAGATCGTCAACATGGTTTTGTCAAGGGCAGATCATATCTCACAAACCTCGCTGAGGTTTTTTGAGAAGGTGACGGAACATGTTAATGAGTGTAGTTAATGTGGTGCACACAAGGATGTCAGTGAAGCCTTTGATGAGGCTTCACGTGGTAAGCTGTAGCTGAAAATGCAGAGGAAAAGGATTGAGTGAGATGTAGCTTTCCATAAAACGGCAGCGAATGTGCTTTTATGGAAAGTGTTCATCCTGGAGTCTGGTTACAATTGATGTGCAACAAAGATCTGTATTGGAACCACTATTGTTTGTGAATTTATAAATGACTTAGATGGCGGCATAGGTGGATGTATTACTAAGATTGCAGACGATCCTAAAATCGGTTGAACAGTGGACTTTGTGGAAGAATGTTGCAGGTTGCAGGGGGACTTGGACAAACTGCAGACTTTGGCTGAGAGGTGACAAATGAAGATCAAAGAAGATAAATGTGATATGATTCATTTTGGAAAGAATAACAGGAAGGCAGAATACTGGGTCAGTGAAAAGATACTTGGTGGTGTTGGATGTGCAAATCTTGGATTCCAAGAACATAGATCCCTGAAAATTGCCACCCAAGTTGATAGTGCTTTTAAGAAGGCATACGGTGTGTTATGTTTTATTGGTAGATGTACTACGTTCTGTAGCTGTAATCTAATGCTGCAACTATGCACAATGCTAGTGCTGTCACACTTATAATGTTGTGTACAGTTCTGGTCGCCCCATTACAGAAAGGATGTGGAAGCATTGGAAATGGTGCAGAGGATATTTTCTGGGATGTTTCCTGATCTGTAGGGTAGGTATTATGAGGAACGGCTGAGACACTTGTGTCTGTTCTCTTAAGAAAGAATAAGATGAAGAACGGACATGACAGAGGTACAAGATGATCAGAGAATTAGATAGTGCAGACACCGAAAGTCTATTTCCCAGGATGATGACAGTAGCGTGCACGAGAGAAATAACGTCAAATTGAGGGGTGTTAAAGATTTAACTCATTTTTCAGCTGCAGGTTCTTTTTTCAGACAGAGCTAAGATCGTGGAAAGACCTGCCTGCATATTCAGGTAACGCAGCTGCATTAGGGACATTTAAACAATCATTGGATAAGTACTTGGATGATAATGGGATAGTGTTGGGGGATGTCTTCTGCTTTCTCGCCATAACCCTTGATCCCCTTGACAATCAAGAACCTGTCCATCTCAGTCTTATATATACTCATTAACCTGGTCTCCACAGCCTTCTGTTGCATTGAATTCCAAGGATTCACCACTCTCTCTCTTTATCTCCGTTCTAAAAGCTGTTCATTTTACTCTTAGACTGTGCCCTCGGATCCTAGTCTATTCTACCAATGGAAACATTTTAACAATATCTATTCTGTCCAGACTATTCAGTATTCGATATATTTCAATTAGATCTCCCCTCATCCTTCTAAAATCCATTGAGTAAAGATCCAGAGTCCTCAAAGTTTTCCCATATGTCAATCTTTTCATTCCTGGGACAATCCTCCTGAAACCCCTCTGAACACGTTCCCAGGCCGATGTATCTGTTCTGTGATATGGGGCCCAAAACTGCACAACATACTCCAAGTGCTCACAAGAAGTTTACTACACTTATGGATTGTACAAAATTAGGAGGTATCATTGATAGCGATCAACGTTATCAGAAATAATAGAGGGATGTTAATCTGAGGGGAAGTGAGCTGAGAATTGGCAGCTGCAATTAAATATCGATAAGTCGGAGGTGTTACACTTTGGAAAGTAAAACAAAGATAGGGCTAATACAGTAAATGGAGTGTTGTGTAACAGAGGGACCTCGGACCACACGTCTATATTTCACTGGAAGAGGCATCACGGGTTGACAGGGCGGTAAAGAAGGCATTTAGCATGCTGGCCTTCATCGGTCAAAGCATTGAATATAGGAGTTGGGACATTATGCTACCATTCTGTAAGTCGTTGGAGAGGCCCCACTTGGAGTATTGTGTACAGTTTTGGTCATCCTATTAATCTGAAAAGAGTGCAAAGAAGTTTGACAAGGATGTTATCAGGACTAATAGGCCAGAGTTTTAAGGAGGGGTGGGCCATGTTCGGATATCATCCCTTGGAATGAAGAAGAATGAGGGAGTGTTTTTATAGAGATGCATAATATCATGCGGGCCATAGTTAGGATGAATGCGTAGAGTCATTTTCCCAGAGATTACGGACTGAAAACTACAGGGCACAGTTTTAAAATGAGAGGGGAATGATTTAAGAAGGACCTGAGGGGCAACTTCATTATGCACAGAATGTTTTGAAATGGAATGGGCTGCCAGAAAAAGTGTTTGAGGCAGGTACAATATCAACATGTAAAAGATGAATTGATGCATAGATGGGAATGGTTGAGAGCAATATTGTTCAAATGTTGGCAATTGGAATTGGTTGAGTGGGCAGCATGTACCAGTTTGGGCCAACGGGCCAGTTCCCATGCTCGATCCATTGATCCCATGCTCAATGACACGCCATTTAAGTCAGTGACAGAGTAACACTCCGGCTTACATCAACTCACGCCATGTCACTGTCAAGGGGACACTCTGGGCTACAACAGCCCACACCATGTCACTGTCAAGTGAACACTCTGGGCGATACCATCCCACGCCATATTGCTCTCGGGGGTCTGTCGCTGATACAGCAGCCCACATCATCTCGCCATGCAGTGGCATCTATCATTTGATTGTCGAAGGTGCAAATGTTACCTGCCTGTTTGGAAATGTTCTCTATGAGGTCAGTAATCCCCATCAGACACTTGCCCTTTACTATGGAACAAGCCCAAGCCTCTTTGCCGTGTAGGTAATCGAGGGAATACCGGTTTTGTTGAGGAGATAGACCCAATTCTAAGAGCGTGTTCTTAACTCCTGCTCAGTCCAAGTGGTCTCCCCGCCCAAGCGGGTTAGACCACAAATAAGATAGTTTCAATTTTCATGGCTAATAATTCCTGCAGGTCCTCCTCAGGAAAAGGTACTGAGAAATGTGTGAGTCAGAAACTGAGCATTACTGTTATCCAAAGCCAAACCACCCCTCCAATGCACGCAGAATACAGGTCAAAGTGGATGTTTAGTAGGGAAACCCCAGCCCCATTCCAGGTCGTTGGGCAGGGAACAGTAGTTATGAAAACTGCCCCTACAGCTACAGCACAGGGATTACCTATTTCATTAAGAACAATGATGACACTCGCTTTGTCTTGGCTGACAAAAATAATATCTGGGCTTAGTTTAGATGATGGAGGGAGCTTCCCAATATGAAGCAGGCCTGTCTTTGTGACTACCCTGAAAATATGGGTAGTCCATAGCCGAAAAATATGGTCGCACTGGGCTCTTAGGATGTAAGATGTTCAATAAAAATTAGTGGGTATTTCAGTAAGAGATCTGATTATTGTCCCAGACTGGTTCCTTCCATCCCACAATTGAGAAGATGGACGTGCCATTAGGGGTCTCATTAGTAAGGTGTGTGCCATTAAACACCACAAAGAGCTGAATACCCACAATAACAGAGACCCACTCCTCCAGTAGGCATATGCATGAGTTGCGAGGGACCCCAGCAAGCAGTACCAGTTGGTACATTGGACCAAGGTACATGGAATAAACAAAGTCACATTCACTTAAGTGCATCCCCATCCTGTACAGTTGTAACAAATTGGATAGGCTTCCCCGGACTTATTATAGGAATTGCACAGGCTAGCAGGTGGGGATAAGTAATAATCAAAGGAAAAATTATATCCGATAAATGCCTAACAGGTATTCCATATCTGTAGTGGGGATTCAGGAGGGGGAAAGGTGTCAAAGAGCCCTTTCCTGATGTGAGGGCGTAACAGACCACTTCATGCTGACTGAATATTTGATGATGACTTTGCAAAAATAAATTGTTAGTGAAGGACGACATCTCCCCCTTTCCCTTTTTTGACGTGCCGATTTAGTAGAGGCAACGCTTACCAGGAACACCAAAAGGACAACTGAAATCAAATTGGCACAAAACATCTTGACAGGGTAAAGACCATTGTGACTTGTTCTGTAAATGAACTGTCTGATTTTCTTGATTCAGTTGACCATTGCGGCAGTCATTCTTGGTAACATTCCATGCATCGAAGGAATCAGTTTCTCGGGCACGTAAGGACATCTTTTCAGCTGAAAAGGTACAGTTTCTGGTTGCTCAGGATCACACCGGTAAACAGCCCCCTCTTCAGCACTAATGCCGGCGACAACGAGTCCACGTAACAACGTAAGTTCGACCTTCATCATAATGGCTGTTCTGCATTAAGGATTAGGGTAAGTAAAACAGAAGAAGGATTATGATTCGAAACATGCATCTCTATCATAGTAGTCTGGTTTGTTACCAACTGATTCCGGTTCGTCTTCCAGGTCCCCATCGTCTCCATCTCCATCATCACCACCACCACAATCCACCCTATCCCCCACCCGACCCCGGAAGTGGCACATGTAATGACCTTGCAATCATGAAGTTGAACCCAGGTGGAATGTCCGGTGAACTTAACAGCAGTCAGGCTGGTGAGGAAAACATGGAAGGGCCTTTGCCATTGAGATTGGAGGCTGCAGCTTGTCCAAATCATGATGAGAATAAAAGAGTTGGGATATTCAACATTTAGGATATTGTTTAAGGAGGGGAGCAGCACAGACATGAGAGTGAGGATCTCCTACAACTTTGGTCAAATAAAGAACACAGGAGGACATATTGTCAGTCATGTGTTTGAAAGGAATAGGGGAGAAAGCATCATCCCAAGGCGAGAGGACAGCTCGACCTCGGATTTCTGCTTGGTACAAGTGAGTTTTCCCCACAGCAGTACGTCTGGAACAATGCCAGAGTCACCACCCAAACCCAGGAAAGACCTGTCTCAGTAGTCCATTTGGTAAAATAGTTTTCAGACTCTGGTCACCATGCTCCACGAGCCCTGCAGCCTGTGGGCAATAAGCACAATGAAGTTTGTGGTGGATCCCAAAATGAGAGCAAAATTCCTCATTAATATCTCCAATAAAAGGGCGGCATTGTCAGAACGTAGACAAAAGCCAATGCCAAAGCAGGTAATAACACCTTGAGTAAAATATTTACAACAATTTTAGCAGTAGCGTTGGAAGTGGGGTAAGCTTCTACCCATCAAGTAAAAAAAAACAACAATGACCAAAACATAATTATAATACTGACAACTTTGCAACTCAGTGAAGTCTTTAAACATCTTGTGAAGTTGGCATTGTTTTGGCAGAGGTCGACTCACACTTGTCGGAGAACATAGAACATAGAAAGTACAGCACAGAACAGTCCCTTTTGACCCACGATGTTGTGCCGAGATTTAATCCTAATGTAAAATATAGTAACAGCCTACGCACCCCTCAACTCACTGCTTTGCATGTGTATGTCCAGCAATCGCTTAAATGTCCCCAATGACTCTGCTCCCACCACGACCAGTGATAACGCATTCCATGCATTCAGAACTCTCTGTGTAAAGGAAAACTACCTCTGACATCTACTTTATACCTTCTTCCTAATATTTTTAAACTATGAGTCCTAGTACCAATCAATCCTGCCCTGGGGAAAATCTTCAGGCCATTGACTCTGTTCCTCTCATTATTTTGTACACCTCTGTCTGGTTTCCTCTTTCCTACTTCTCTCCAGAGAGAAACGTCCGAGCCTACTCAACCATTCTTCATAAAGCAAGCCCTCCAGTCCAAGCAGCATCCTGGTAACCTTCTTTGCACCCTCGCCCAAGTAGGGGGACCAGAACTGGACATAATATTGCAAGTATTGCCTCACCAGGGACTTGTAGAGCTGCAGCAAAACCTTACGGCTCTTAATCTCTATCCCCCTGTTAATGAAAGCCCAAACACCATATGCTTTCTTAACAACCCTATCCACTTGTGTGGCTACGTTGAGGAATATATGTACTTGCACACCAAGATCCCTTTGTTCCTCCACACTGCCAAGAATCCTGTATTTAATCCTATATTCAGCATTCGAGTTCCACCTTCCAAGATGCATCACTTCGCATTTATCCAGGTTGAACACAATCTGCCATTTCTCAGCCCAACTCTGCATTCTATGTCGCGCTGCAGCCTGTGTAGCCCTTTATACTATCAACGACATCTCCAAACTTTGTGCCATCTGCAGATTTACTAACCCACACCTCAAACTCCTCATCCAAGTCATTTGCAAAAACTACAAAGAGCAGAGGCCCAAGTACAGAACCCTGCGAGACCCCACTAAACACTGTCGTCCTGGTAGAATACTCTCCGTCTACAGCCACTCTCTGCTTTCTGTCACCAAACCAATTCTGCATATACCTGTCTGATGCCTGGAAACAGAGTGTTGATGGAGGGTTGTCTGTGTATGTCTGATTAATGGCCGATGATCGAGTGGTGGTGCAGGGTTGTCTGTGTTTTCTGTACATATCTGTTTAATGACAGGAGACAGTCTGGTGGTGGTCGACGTTTGTATGTGTATTTCTGTGCATATCTGCTCAATGGAAGGGGAATAGGGTGGTGGTGGAGGGTTGTGTGTGTGTGCGTTTCTGTGTATCTCTGTTTAATGGCAGGGGATAGGGATATCGTGGAGGGGTGTGTGTGTGTGGTTATGTGTATATCTATTTAAGGACTGGAGACAGGGTGGTGGTAGAGGTGCATGTGTATTTCTGTCTATATCTGCTCAATGACAGGAGAATAGGGTGGTGGTGGAGGGTTCTGCGTGTGTGTTTCTGTATATATCTGATTAATGGCAGGAAACAGGGTGGTGGTTGAGGGTTGTGTGTGTGTTTGTGTATATATCTGCTTAATGGCAGGAGGAAGGTTGTTCATGGAATATTGTGAGTGCGCGTGTGTTTCTGCGTATATCTATTTAATGACAGGAGACAGGGTGGTGATGGAGGGTTGTGCATGTATGTGAGTTTTTGTGGATATCCGTTTAAGGGCAGTAGGCAGGGTGTTCATGGAAAGTTGTGTATGTGTATTTCCGTGTATAGCTGATTGATGACAGGAGACAGGGTGGTGAAGGAGGTTTGAGTGAATGTGCGTGTGTGTTTCTGTGCATATGTGCTTAATGGCAGGAAACAGGTTGGTGATAGAGGGTAGATGTCTGTGTTTCTGTGTCTAAGTGCTTATTTCTTGGAGACAGGGTGGTGGTGGAGGATTTTGTGTGTTTGTGTTTCTGTGTATATCTGTTAAATGGCAGGAGACAGAGTGTTTGTGAAGGGTTGTCTGTGTGTTTTGTTGTGAGTCTGTCTGTTTAATGCTGGAGTTAGGGTGATGGTGAAGGGATGTAGATGTTTTTCTGTATTCATCTGCTCAACGACAGGAGGCAGACTGGTGTTGATGGAGGGTTGTGTGTGTGTCTGTTTCTGTGTATATATGATTAATTGCAGGAAACAGGGTGACGGTGGACAGTTCTGCATGTATGTGTGTTTCTGTGTATATCTGTTTAAGGGCAGGAGACGGGGTCGTGGTGGAGGGTTGTGCGTGTGTGTTTCTGTGTATATCTGCTTAATGGCAGTAGACAGGGTGGTGGTGGAGGGTTGTGTATGCATTTGCGTTTCTGCATCAGTAGGCAGGGTGTTCATACATTATAGAACATTACAGCGCAGTGCAGGCCCTTCGGCCCTCGATGTTGCACCGACCTGTCATACCAATCTGATGTCCATATAACCTACACTATTCCTTGTATGTCCATATGCTTGTCCTATGACGACTTAAATTAACTTAAAGTTGGCAAATCTACTAACATCGCAGGCAAAGCATTCCATACCCGTACTACTCTCTGAGTAAAGATACTACCTCTGACATCTCTTCCTAGATCCATCACCCCTCAATTTTAAGCTATGCCCCCTCATGCTCGCCGTCACTATTCTTGGAAAAATGCTCTCCCTGTCCACCCTACCTAACCCTCTGATTATCTCATGTATTTCTATTAAGTCACCTCTCAACCTTCTTCTCTCTAACGAAACCAGCCTCAAGTCCCTCAGCCTTTCATCGTAAGACATTCCCTCCATACCAGATAACATCCTGGTAAATCTGCTCTGCACCCTTTCCAAAGCTTCCACATCCTTCTTAAAATGTAGTGACCAGAACTATACACAATACTCCAAGTGCAGCCGCACCAGAGTTTTGTACAGCTGTAGCATGACCTCATGGTTCCGGAACTCGATCCCTCTATTAATAAAAGCTAAAACACTGTATGCCTTTTTAACAACATAGTCAACTTGTTGGCAATTTTCAAGGATGTGTGTACCTGGGCACAGAGATCTCTCTGCTCATCTACACTACCAAGAATCTTACCATTACCCCAGTACTTTGCATTCCAGTTACTCCGACCAATGTGAATCACCTCACATTTGTCCGCATTAAACTCCATTCGCCACCTCTCAGCCCAGCTCTGCAGCTTATCTATGTCTCTCTGTGACCTACAACATCCTTTGTCACTATCCACAACTCCACCGACCTCAGTGACGTCTGCAAATTTACTAACCCACCCTTCTACTACATCATCCAGGTCGTTTATAAAAATGACGAACAGCAGTGGACCCAACACCGACCCTTCCAGCATTCCACTGGTAACTGGACCCCTGGATGAACATTTCCCATCAAACACCAACCTCTGTCTTCTTTCAGCCAGCCAATTACTGATTCAAACTGCTTTAACTCCCACAATCCTCATTCCTCCACATTTTGTACAGTAGCCTTCTGTGGGGAACCTCATCGAACGCCTTACTGAAATCCATATATACCACATCAACCGGTTTACTCTCATCTACCTATTTGGTCAAAGAACTCAATACGGTTTGTGAGGCACGACCTAAACTTTAAAAACCCGTGCTGACTATCCATAATCAAATTATTCTTTTCCAGATGATTATAAATCCTATCGTTTATAACTTTACAACACTTTACAAACAACTGAAGTAAGGCTCACTGATCTGTCATGGCCAGGGTTGTCTCTACTCGCCTTCTTGAACAGGGGAACCACATTTGCTATCCTCCAGTCTTCTGGCACTATTCCTGTAGACAATAACGATTTAAGGATCAATGCCAAAGGCTCGGCAATCTCCTTCCTGGCTTCCCAGAGGATCCTAGGATAAATCCCATCCGGCCCAGGGGACTTACCTATTTTCACACTCTGCAGGATTTCTAATATCTCTTCCTTGTGAACCTCAATCCCACCTCATCTAGTTGCCTGGATCTCAGTATTCTCCTTGACAACATGGTCGTTTTCTAGAGTGAATACCGTCGAAAAATATTCATTTAGTGCTTCTCCTATCTACTCTGACTCCTGACACAAAATCCCATTAATATCATTGATTGGCACTACTCTTACTCCTGTCATTCTTTTATTCCTTAAATACCCATAGAAAGCCTTAGGGTTTGCCCTGATCTTATCCGCCAACAATTTCTCATGTCTCCTCCTGGCTCTTCTGAGCTCTCTCTTTCTGTCTTTTCTGGTTACCTTATAACGATCATGCGCCCTAAATGAGCCTTTACATCTCATCCTAACATAAGCCTTCCTCTTCCTCTTGACCAGAGATTCCACTTTCTTCATAAACCACGGCTCCCGCGCTCTACAGCTTCCTCCCTGCTGACAGGGACATACTTATCTAGGACACTCAGGAGTTTTGCTTGAATACACTCCACATTCCTAATATGCCAATCCCCTGCAGGTGCCCTCCCCATCCTAAGCTTCCTAAATCTTGCCTAATTGCATCGTACCTGCCGTTCCCTCAGCTGTAAATTTCGTGGAAGGTTGTGTGTGTATGTGTATTTCGGTTATAAGTGTTTTATGACATGAGACAGGGTGGTCAAGGAGGTTTGAGTGAGTGTGTGTGACTGTTTCTGTGTATATGTGGTTCATGACACGAGTCAGTTTAGTGTGTGTGTGTGTTTTTGTTTATGTCTGTCCAATGGCAGGAGGCAGCGTGTTCATGGAGTGTTGTGTGGGCTTGTGTTTGCGCGTGTATGTGAGTTTCTGCGTAGATCTGTTTCATGGCAGGAGACAGGATGATGGTTGGAGGGTAGAGACTCTGTGTTTCCGTGTCTGTGTGCCTACTGGTAGGGGACAGGGCGGTGGTGGAGGGTTTTGTGTGTGTGTGTGTGTGTGTGTGTGTGTGTGTGTGTGTGTGTGTGTGTGTGTGTGTGTGTGTGTGTGTGTGTGTGTATGTGTGTGTGTGTGTGTGTGTGTGTGTGTCTGTGTGTGTGTGTGTGTTTCTGTGTATATCTGTTTAATGCCAGGAGACAGAGTGTTGGTAGGTTGGGTGTCTGTTTGTGTGTGTGTTTTATTTTCTGTGTATGTCTGTTTAATGGTAGGTGATACGGTGGTGGTGCAGGGTTGTGTGTTTTTCTGTATATATCTGCTTAATGACAGGAGACAGACTGGTGGTAATGGACGGTTGTGCGCTTCTGTGTTTCTGTGTATATTCGATTAATTGCCGGAAACTGGGCGATGGTGGAGGGTTGTGCGTGTGTTTCTGTGTATATCTGATTAACGGCAGGAAACAGGGTTGTGGTCGAGGGATGTGCGTGTGTGTTTATGTGTATATCTGTCTCATGACAGGAGACAGTGTGGTGCTGGAGGGTTGTGAGTTGGTTTTTGTGTCTATCTGTTGAATGTCAGGAGGCAGTTTTTGTGGTGGGTTGTGTGCGTGTGTGTTTCTGTGTATATCTATTTAAGGGCTAGAGACAGAGTGGTGGTGGAGGGTGCTGTGTGTGTGTTTCTGTGTATAACTGTTTACTGGCAGGTGGCATGTTGGTGGTGAAGGGTTGTGTGTGTGTTTCTGTGTATATGTGCTTAATATCAGGAGACATGGTGGTGGTGGTGAGTGTGTGTGTGTGTGTGTGCGTGCGTGTGTTTCCTGTGTATACCTGTTCAATAGCAGGGGACAGGGTGGTCATGGAGGGTTGTGTGTGTGTGTTTCTGCGTATTTCTATTCAATCACAGGAGACAGGGTGGTGTTTGGAGGGTAAAGTGTCTGTGTTTCTGTGTCTTTGAGCTTACTGGCAGGAGACAGGGTGGTGGTGGAGGGTTGTGTATGTCTGTGTGTTTCTGTGTATATCTGTTTATTGGCAGGAGATAGGGTAGTGGTCGAGGGTGGTGTGTGCGTGTTTCTGTGTTTTTCTGTTTAATTGCAGGAAACAGGCTGGCGGTGAAGGTTTGTGTGCGTGTTTCTGTATATACCTGTTTAATCGTAGGAGACAGGGTGGTGGTGGAGGGTGGTATGTGTTTGTTTCTGATTATATCTGTTTCATGACAGGAGACATGGTGACGGTTGAGAGTTGTGCAAGTGTGTCTGTATGTATATGCTTAATGGCAGTCAAGAAGATGTTGGTCCGGGGTTTTGTGTCTGTGTGTGCGTTTCCATGTACATCTGTTTAATGGCAGAAAATAATTTGATGGTTAACAGTTGTGTGTTTGTGTATTTCTACGTATAACTGTTTAATGGCAGGAGACACGGTTGTGGTGGAGGTGTGTGTGTGTGTGTGTGTGTGTGTGTGTGTGTGTGTGTGTGTGTTTAATGGCAGAAAACAATGTGGCGATGCAGGGTTGCATGTGTGTTTCTGTGTCTATGTGCATACTGGCAGGAGACAGGGTGGTGGTGGAGGGTTGTGTATGTATGAGCGTTTCTGTGAATATCTGTTTAGGGGGAATAGACAGGGTGTACGTGGGAGGTTGTATGTGTGTTTCTGTGTATATCTGTTTAATGGCAGTAGTCAGGGTGGTGGTCGAGAGTTTGTGTGTGTTTGTTTCTGTGTATATCTATTTAATGACAGTAGACAGAGCGGTGGTTTACGATTGTGTGTGCATTTCTGTGTATATCTGCTCAATGGCAGGCGACAAGGTGGTTTTGGAGGGTTGTGTGAGTATTGTGTTTCTGTTAATATTCATTTAAGGGCTGGAGACAGGGTGGTGGTGGTGGAGAGTCTTGAGTGTGTGTTCTTGTGTATATCTGATTAAAGGCAGGAAACACGGTGATGGTGGAGGGATGTGCATGTGTTTCAGTGCATTTCTGTTTAATTACAGGAGACAGGGTGGTGATGTAGAATTGTGTGTGCGTGTTTCTGTGTATATCTGTTTAATGGCAGGAGACAGGGTGGTGATGGAGGGTTGCGTGTGTGTTTCTGTGTGTACCTGTTTAATAGCAGGAGACAGGGTGGTGATGGAGGGTTGTGTGCGTGTGTTTCTGTATACATCTATTTAAGGGCAGGAGACAGGTTGGTGCTGGAGGGTCGTGTGTGTGCATGTTTCTGTGTATAACTGTTTAATGACAGGAGACAGGGTGGTGCTGGAAATATTTGGGTATGCTTCTGTATATGTCTGTTTATTTGCAGGACACAGTGGTGGCGGAGGGTGGTGTGTGTGTGTGTTTCTGCGTATATGTATTTAATGGCAAGAGACAGTTTGGTAGTGGAATGTAGAGTGTCTGTATTTCTGTGCCTATGTGCTTACTGGCAGGAGACAGGGTGGTGGGGAAGGTTGTGTCTGTATGATCGTTTCTGCGTATATCTGTTTAATGGCAGGAGTCAGGGTGGTAGTCTAGAGTTTGTGTGTGTTTTTGTCTGTGTATATCTATTTAATGACAGAAGACAGGGTGGTGGTCGAGGATTGTGTGTGCGTTTCTGTGTATATCTGCTCAATGGCAGGAGACAGGGTGGTCGTGGAAAGGTTGTGCGTAAGTGTGCTTCTGTGTATATCTATTTAAGTGCTGGGGAAAGGGTGGTGGTGGAGAGATAAGTGTGTGTTTCATTGCATATCTGTTTAATGACAGGAGAGAAGGTGGTTGTAGATCGATGTATGGGTCTGTGTTTCTGTGTATATCTGTTTAATGGCAGGAGACAGATTGGTTATGGAGGGTTGTGTGTGTGTGTGTGTGTTTCAGTGCATATCTGTTTAATGGCAGGGGACACGGCGGTGGTGGAGGGTGGTGTGCGTGTTTCTGTGTATATCTGTTAAATGACAGGAGACAGGGTGGTGGTGAAGGGTTGTCTGTATGTTTCTGTAAATATCTGTTTAATAGCAGGAGGCAGGGTGGTCATGGACGGTTGTCTGTAAATTTCTGTTTACTAGCAGGAGACAGCATGGTGGTGGAGGATGGTGAGTGTGTGTTTCTGTGTATAACTGTTTAATGGCCGAAGACAGGGTAGTGCTTGAGTTTGTGTGTATATTTCTGTTTGTATCTGTTTAGTTGCAGGAGACAGAGTGATCGTGGAGAGTTGTGTGTGTGTTTCTGTGCATATCGATTTCATTCCAGGAGACAGAGTGTTGGTGTAGGGTTGACTGTGTGTTTTGTTTTTTCTGTGCATGTCTGTCTAATGGTAGTTGATAGGGTGGTGGCGCAGGGTTGTGTGCGTTTTTCTGTATATATCTGCTGAATGACAGGAGAGAGAACTGGTGTTCGTCGAGGGTCGTGTGTGTGTGTGTGTGTGTGTGTGTTTCTGTCGATATATGATTAATGCAGGAAACAGGGTGGTGGTGGAGGGTTCTGCATGTGTCTGTGTTTCCGTGTATATCTACTTAAGGGTGGTAGACAGGATGGAGGTCGAGGGTTGTGTGCATGTATTTCTGTTCGTATCTGCTCAATGGCAGGAAAACAAGATGGTGTAGGAGGGTTGTGTGTGCGTTTCTGTGTATAACTGTTTAATTTTTTCAGACAGAGTGGTGCTGAAGATATGCGTGCATGTTTCTGTCTATATCTGTTTATTTGCAGGAGATAGGGTGTTGGAGGAGGATTGTGTGTGTTCCTGTGTATATATGTTTAATTGCAGGAGACAGGGTGGTGATGGAGGGATTTGTAGATGTGTTGCTGTGGGTATCTGTTTATGGGTAGGAGACAGGATGATCGTGGCAGGTTTGTGCGTGTGTGTGTTTCTGTGTAGATCTGTTGATGGGCTGGAGACAGGGTGGTGGTAGAGGGTTGTGTGTGTGTATCTATGCATAACTCTGCTCAATGGAAAGCGAACAAGGTGGTTTTGGAGGATTGCGTGTGTGTTTCTGTGTGTATCTGTATAGTGCCAGGAAAAAGAGTGGTGCTCGAGGGTTGTGTGTATGTATTTCTGCATATATCTGCTCAATGGAAAGCGAACAAGGTTGTGTTGGAGGTTTGTGCATTGGCAGGATGTTCGTTGAAGGCTGTATGTATGTTTCTGTGTATATCTGTTTAATGGCAGGAGGCAGGGTGGTGGTCGAGAGTTGTGTGTGTTTGTTTCTGTGTATATCTGTTTAATAGCAGGAGACAGGGTGGTGGATGAGAGTTGTGTATATTTGTTTCTGTGTATATCTGTTTAATGGCAGGAGAGAGAGTGGTGGTCGGGGGTAAGGTGTGTGTGCATTTCTGTGTATATCTGCTCAATGGCAGGAGACGGTGGTCTTGGAGGGTTGTGCGTGTGTTTTTCTGTTAATATCCATTTAAGGGCTGGAGACAGGTTGGTGGAGATGGAGGGTCTTGAGTGTGTGTTCCTGTGTATATCTGATTAAAGGCAGGAAACACGGTGATGGTGGAGGGATGTGTGTGTCTTTCAGTGCATTTCAATGTAATGACAGGAGACAGGGTGGTGATGTAGGGTTGTGTGTGCGTGTTTCTGTGCATATCTGTTTAATGGCAGGAGACGGAATGGTGATGGAGATTTGTTTGTGTATTTCTGTGTGTTCCTGTTTAATAGCAGGAGACAGGGTGTTCGTGGAGTGTTGTGTGCGTGTGTATCTGAATACGTCTATTTCAGAGCTTGAGACAGCGTGCTGGTGGAGGGTAGTGTGCGTGCGCGTTTCTCTGTATAACTGTTTAATGACAGGAGACAGGGTGGTGCTAGAAATATGTGTGTATGTTTCTGTATGTATCTGTTTATTTTCAGGAGACAGGGTGGTGGTGGAGGATGGTGTGCGTGTGTTTCTGTGTATATATGTTTAATTACAGGAGACAGGGTGGTGGTTGAGGGATTTGTGTATGTGTTGCTGTGTATAACTGTTTATGGGTAGGAGACAGGATGGTCGTGGAGGTTTGTGCATGTGCTTGTTTCTTTGTAGATCTGAATAATGGCAGGAGAGGGGATGGTTTTGGTGGATTGTATGTGTATGCTTCTCTTTATATCTGTTCAATGGCAGGAGACAGTGTGTTCATGGCTGATTGTGTGTGAATGTTTCTGTGTATATCTGTTTAATCACCGGAGACAAGGTGGTCATGAAGAGTTTTGTGTGTATGTTTCTGTCATATTTGTTTCATGGCAAGAGATAGGAAGGTGGTTTAGAGTTTTGTGTGTTTCTGTGTATATCTGTTTATTGACCATAGGCAGGATGTTAGTGTAGGGTTGTGTGTGTGTGCATGAGTGTGTGTGTTTCTGTGTATAGCTGCTTAATAGCGGGCGCGAACGTGGTGGTGGAGGGTTGTGTTGTGTGTTCCAGTGTATATCTGTTTAAGGGAAGGTGACAGCATGATGGCGAAGGGTTATGTGTGTGCGTTTCTGCATATATTTGTTTAATGGCAGGAGACAGGGTGGTGGTGAAGGTAATATGTGTGCGTTTCTGTGTATATCTGTTTAATTGCAGGATACAGGTTGGCGATGGACAGTTAGGTGTGTGTGTGTTTCAGTGCATATCTGTTTAATGACAGGAGACAGGGTGGTGGTGAAGGGTTGTCTGTAGGTTTCTGTGTGTTCCTGTGTATAACTGTTTAATGGCCGGAGACAGGGTGGTGCTGGAGTTTTGTGTGTGTATTTCTGTCTGTATCTCTTTAATTGCAAGAGACAGGGTGGTCGTGGAGGGTTGTGTGTGTGTTTCTGCGTATGTCTGCTTAATGACAGGAAACAGATTGGGTATCAATGTTGTGCGTGCTTGTGTGTGCGTTCCTGTGTATATCTCTTTGATGGCAGAAAAGAATGTGATGGTGGAGGGATGTGTGTGCGTTTCTGTGTGTGTGTCTGTTTAATGGCAGGGGACAGGGTGATGGTGTCGAGATGTGTGTGCGTTTCTACTTATACCTGCTTAATCGCCGGAGAGTGTGTGAATGTGTGTGTGTGCTTCTGTGTATATCTGTATAATGGCAGCAGACAGGATGTTCGTGGAGACTTGTATGTGCGTGTTTCTGTGTATATCTGTTTAATGGAAGGAGACAGAGGTGGTTTAGTTTTGTGTTTGTTTCTGCGCATATCTCTTTATTGACAGGTGGCAGGGTGTTAGTGGAGAGTTGTGTGTGTGTTTCTGTGTACATCTGTTAAATAGCGGGAGACAGGGTGTTGGTGGAGTGTTGTGTGTTTCAATATATATCTGATTAATCGCAGGAAACAGGATGTGGTGAAGGGTTTTGTGTGTGTATGTTTCTGTGTTTACCTATTTAATGGAAGGTGACAGCGTGATGGTGGAGGGTTGTGTGTGTGTGTTTCTGCATATATTTGTTTTATGGCACGAGATAGGGTGGTGGTGGAAGGTTGTGTGCTTGTGTTTCTGTCTATATTAGATTAATAACAGGAGACAGGTATTGGTGCAGGTTGGTGTGTATGTGTTTCTGCATATCCCTGTTTAATGTTGGGAGGCATGGTGGTCGTGAAGGGTTTTTTTTGAGTGTGTGTGTGTGTGTGTGTGTGTTTCTGTATATATCTGCTGAATAGCGGGAGACAACGTGGTGGAGGAGGGTTGTGTTGTGTGTTTCAGTGTATAGCTGAAAAATGTGTGGCTGAAAAAACGCAGCAGGCCAGGCAGCATCCAAGGAGCAGGAGAATCGACGTTTCAGGAATGAGCGGCGTTTGCCAAGCAGGCTAAGATACAAGGTAGGGAGGAGTGACTTGGGGAAGGGGTGTTCAGAATGCAGTAAGTGAAAGGAGATTAAGGTAAGGGTGATGGGCCAGAGAGGGGGTGGGGGCGGAGAGTCGGGAAGAAGATCGCAGGTTAAGAAGGCGGTGCTGAGTCCGAGGGTTGGGATTGAGATATGGTGGGGGGAAGGGGAAATGTGAAAGCTGGAGAAATCTGCATTCATCTCTTGTAGTTGGAGGGTTCCTAGGCGGAAGATGAGGCGCTCTTCCTCCAGGCGTCGTGTTGCTATGGTTTGGCGATATCCCCAGACCATAGCAACACGATGCCTGGAGAAAGAGCGCCTCATCCTCTGCCTAGGAACCCTCCAACCACAAGGGTTGAATGCAGATTTCTCCAGCTTCCACATTTCCCCTTCCCCCATCTTATCTCAGTCCCAACCCTCAGACTTAGCACCGCCTTCTTGACCTGCAATCTTCTTCTCGACCTCTCTGCCCCCACACCCTCTACGGCCTATCACCCTCACCTAAACCTCCTTCCACATATTGCATTCCCAACGCCCCGCCCCCAAGTCCCTCCCCCTCCTGTTTATTTTAGCCTGCTTGGCAAACCCCCCTCATTCCTGAAGAAGGGCTTATGCCCGAAACGTCGATTCTCCTGCTCCTTGGATGCTGCCTGACCTGCTGCGCTTTTCCAGCAACACATTTTTTAACATCTGATCTCTAGCATCTGCAGTCCTCACTTTCTCCCTGTTTCAGTGTATATCTGTTTAATGGCATGAAACATGGTTTTTGTGGAGGGTTGTGTGTGTGTGTTTCTCTGTATACCTATTTAATTGAAGGAGACAGCGTGCTGATAGAGGGTTGGGTATGTGTGTTTCTGCATATATCTGTTTAATGACAGGAGACAGGGTGGTGGTGGAGGGTTGTCTGTATGTGTCTGTAACTTTCTGCTAATAGCAGGAGACATCGTGGTGGTGGAGGATGGTGAGTGTGTGTTTCTGTGTATAACTGCTTAATGGCCGGAGACAGGGTCGTGCTGGAGTTTTGCGTGAGTATTTCTGACTGTATTTGTTTAATTGCAAGAGACAGGGTGGTCGTGGAGGGTTGTGTGTGTGTGTTTCTGTGTATATCTGCTTAATGACAGGAAACAAATTTGGTGTCAAAGGTTGTGCGTGCGTGAGTATGCATGCCTGTGTATATCTGTTTAATGGCAGAAAACAATGTGGTGGTGAAGGGCTGTGTGTGTGTGTGTGTGTGTGTGTTTATGTGTATGTCTGTTTAATGGCAGGAGACTGGGGAATGGTGTCGAGATGTTTGTGTGTTTCTGTTTATAGCTGTTTAATTGCCAGAGAGTGTGTGATGGTGGACCATTGTGTGTGTGAATATGTGTGTGTGTGTTTCTGTGTATATCTGTTTAATCACAGGAGACAAGGTGGTCATGGAGTGTCTTGTGTGTGTGTTTCTGTTATATTTGTTTCATGGCAGGAGACAGGAAGGTGGTTTAAAGTTTTGTGTGTGTTTCTGCGTGTACCTCTTTTTTGACCGTAGGCAGGGTGTTAGTGGAGGGTTGTGTGTGTGAGTGCGTGTCTGTGTTTCTGTGTATAGCTGCTTAATAGCGGGAGACAACATGGTGGTGGAGAGTTGTGTTGTGTGTTTAAGTGTATATCTGTTTAATGGCAGGAAACATGGTTTTGGTGGAGGGTTGGGTGTGTGTTTCCGTGTATATCTATTTAATTGTAGGAGACAGCGTGCTGATGGAGGGTTGTGTGTGTGTTTCTGCATATATTTGCTTTATGGCAGGAGACAGGGTGGTGATGGAAGGACGTGTGCTTGTGTTTCTGTCTATAACTGTATAATAACAGGAGATGGGTATTGGTGCAGGTTGGTGTGTATGTGTTTTTTGTATATTCCTGTTCAGTGGCGGGAGACAGGGTGGCGGTGGAAGGTTGTGCGCTTGTGTTTCTGTCTATAACTGTATAATAAGAGGAGACGTATTGGTGCAGGTTTTGTATGCATTTCTGTGTATCCCTGTTTAATGGTGGGAGACAGGGTGGCGATGGATGGTTGTGTGCATGTATGTTTTATTTACGTACCAGTTGAATTGCAGGAGACAGCGTGTTGTTAGAGGGTTGTGTGTGTCCATTGCTGTGTATTTCTGTTTAATAGCAATAGACAGAGTGGTTGAGGGGGATTGTGTGTGCTTCTGTGTATATCTGATCAATAACATGAAACAACTTGGTGGTGTAGGGTTGTGTGTATGTGTTTCTGTGTACAACTGTTTACTGACAGGAGACGACGTGGTGGTGGAAAGTGGTTTGTCGGTTCTTCTGTATATACCTATTGTGGTTCTGTTCCCCGACCTGGGAATTTGTGTTGCAGACGTTTCATCCCCTGTATAGGTGACATCCTCAGTTTTGGGAGCCTCCTGTGAAGAGCTTCTGTGATATTTCCTCCAGCATTTGTAGTGGTTTGTCTCTGCCGCTTCCGGTTGTCAGTTCCAGCTGTCCGCCGCAGTGGCCGGTATATTGGGTCCAAGTCAATGTGTTTGTTGATAGAATCTGTGGATGAATGCCATGCCTCGAGGAATTCCCTGGCTGTTCCCTGTTTGGCTTCTCCTATAATAGTAGTGTTGTCCCAGTCGAACTCATATTGCTTGTAATCTGCGTGTGTGGCTACTCAGGATAGTTGGTCGTGTCGTTTCGTGGCTAATTGGTGTTCATGGGTACAGATCGTTAGGGGTCTCCCTGTTTGTCCTATGTAATGTTTTGTGAAGTCCTTGCATGGACTCCATCAAGCTTAAAAATGTGTTGTTGGAAAAGTGCAGCAGGTCAGGCAGCATCAAAGGAGCAGGAGGATCGACGTTTCGGGCTTAAGCCCTTCTTCAAGTCACTCCATCAAGTCACATTTCAAAAATCATTTTAATCCACGTGCTCAGACATATAATGAAACATCTCTGTGGGATGTGAACCTTTTAGGCTCAGAGGTCGGGGCACTACCACCACTCAACAATAGCCCCTAAAGCTGCAACATGATTCTCCTGTGTGTTTGTTCATCAGCTTTCTTAGAACATACTGTGACACATCCCCACAACAGAATCGAGATCACCTGTTCCAGAAAAAGTGACACTACCATGGAAGGGAATCGAATCCAGAGCTCTGACCCAGAGGCAGGGGTGCTACCCACTACACAAGACTTAAACCATTCCCAGAATTTGAGTCATATTTTAAGTGGCAGTTTTCAGCTCTATGTGGATTTATTAAATTCTGATTAACATTACTGAAAAACACAGGCAAAAGTTCTCATTGTTAAACAAATAAAAGATATTAGCCTCAACTATAGGATGATGAGTGCATGTGCTCTGCCATCGAGATGAAGAATGAACTCCTTTAATTGCTTGGCTATGATTTCCAACTTAAATAGCTATTATCTGTAATCGGCAATATTAAGGTTCGAAATCTTGCAGAAACACTCGGCACTGTGAGGGATCTCGATTAGATATCAATACTGAACACCAGAGCTGAGGGAAGAGCACAATTTCTGGTATAAAAAAAACACTGGCTACTATTTCGAACCTCTCACATGTGTCTTCCCTATTTCTGAAATTATTAAGTGATGCAAGACATCGGTTTACTTTCCAGCCTCTCCTTACCCTCTCCTCCCTCTGCTTGCACAAAGCAAATCAAGCTCTTGGTCTTTGGGAATGTGTTTGTAGACATTCTGGAGAGGGGAGGGTCTTTTAAACCTGAAGCAGGAGGGTGAGGAGCAAGTAATATCCCTCATTGGTTTGAGGTGTGGCAGTTCGAATTTAACTTGGATAAATGCAAGGTATTGCATTTTGGTAAAATAAAAAGCGGGGTGGGGGGGGCTTATACAATTAATAGTAGTGCATTGGTAGTGTTGGAGAAAAGAGGGACCCGCAGGTGCAGATCGAATTCACAGAAATTTGTGGCACTTATAGACAAGCTGTTTGAGGTTACTTCTTTGCTCAGACTTTTGTGGTTAGAAGTTGAGAAGTCATGTTGAGATTGTCCTGAACATTGATGAAAACTTCTGCAGTATTGTGTGCAGCTCTGTTATTGGAAGGAGATTATTAAGCTGAAGAGATATACCAGCATGTCGCCAGGAACACCTCATCTTCTGCCTCGGGATCCGACAAACACACGGCATGAACATTGAATTCACTAATTTGCAAATCTCCCCTAGCCGATCCAGATCCCAGATCCAACCCTCCAACTCAGATCCGCCCTCTTGTGGGAACCTACCTGCCCATCTTCCTTCCCACTGATCCACTCCAACTCCCCACTGACCTATCACTATCACCTCCTAGCTTCACTCACCTATACCAACCTTTCCACAGCCTCCCCCCAACCCCAACACACATTTATCTCTCAGCTCCTTTGCCCCTTCGCAGTTCTGAAAAAGGGTCCTGCCTGAAGCATTGACTCTCTTGCTCCTCGGATGCTGCCTGACTTATTGTGCCTTCTCCATTATCATGCTTTACCTACTCTGAATCCTCCAACATTTGGAGTCCCCATTGTCTCTTAGGTACAATTCTCTGTTAATATATCAATGCCGTCTGTCTGTTAAAACCGCAGGCACTCTTAGGTACATTTTCTATCCAGATCATGGCCTATAAAAGTTCTCTCAAACTCTTACTGATACTTTCATGCCTCAACAGTAGTTACAGGGTCTATGTTTCTATTTATAAGCAGAGAAGCATGTTGGTGTTCTGATAAACCTCTGGCATTACTTCCATATCCAATGCAGACTGAATGGTTACGCAATTACTCTAACAGACTCAACATTCGTTCCCTCAGTCAGCCTCGCATATCCAATCCAAACTGTGTAAATGTTAATCATTATTTTTAATTGTAATATAACAGTATTGAATTGAAAGGCATTGGCTGGAGCTATTTGTTCAGTGACTGTGATTAATGTCAGCCTCCGTGGATCTTAAATGTGTCACTGGAGGGCTTGCCTCTTTTATTAATTAAGGATTGAGTTCAATGTGTTATCCCATAGTATGAGTAGGAGCATCACCGACAGTACTAACAGGGATCAGCAGCTCCAGAGAGACAGGGAGGAGAGATCAGAATCTGATAACATTAGACTGAAATTATCCAACAATGGACAGGAGATTATCCACTAGTCTTTACTGGCTTCACCAACCTTCGACATCATTAGTTTGGAGGATCTATGATGTACTGACTGTTATTCAAGCTGGTTACTATCCCATCCTCGCTACAGTTGGTGTTCCTGGTAAGTCATTCTAACTGTCTATTAAAGCAGGTTAAACTGAACTGTTGTTCATATTATTAAAATTAGGAAAAATGGAAGTCATTGTTTTCAGCTCCAATCAAAAATTCCATTCCTGAGAAATTATAAGGAGCAAATTACTACTTTCAAATGACTCACAAATATGCGAGGAGAAACTCTAAAACTCCATAATCCTTCTAGCCCTGCACAGATCGATATCTCCGTATCCTCCCCACTCACTAATTCTGTCCAATACCACCATTATGATATCCCCGTCTCCTCCTCAGCCACAGTGTACCTTCTGGGTAAACCATCATTTGAGCCTCTGTTAAATCCGGAATCATCTGTTTCAAGCTCCTTCTAACCACTTGTCCATCACAAAATAATCGCACTTGAAACGTTTAACTTGTTCTTTGCACAGAAACTCTATGACGGGAAGATAATGCATGGTGTAAAGTCATTGACTCATGGTCTAGAGCCACAGAATAATAATCTGTTAATATGAAGGAAATTGGCGGCATTGAAGTGAAACCATCATCATTAAGTATAAACAGCCCATCTGCTTGCCTCATGTCCTTTAGTGAAGGCAATGAGTCATCCTTCCCTGATCAGGTCTCTGTGTGACTGTAAACCCACAGCAATGTGTTTTGCTCTTAACTGTCCTGTGCAACAGCTGAACCAGCCACTCAGTTCAAGATAGGCATAACATGCTGGCCTGACTTATGAGGGAAAACGAAAGGAAAGATAGCTCCCTTCCTCTGCTTGTTTACCATATTCCTACAGCTCATTTCCGTTCAGGTGGGCGACCATTCCTTATTTCAAGTGCATTCTTTCTTAGTCTCTCCCTGACAATGATGTTCATCTCCATTAGCTCCTCTGATGCTGGCCTTGTTGATGCTCACATATAGATGTAAGGAGCTTTTTAATTCCATGTCAGTCGCAGTGTAGCGAGAAGGAAAGGCTTTTTACGTTACAGGAAAGAAACAGAGATGTCTCAGTGAGGAAAAGGAACTATTGTGACCAAACCTGAGAGTCTTGTTGAGACAGTTTTGGGACATTGTGGACAGATTTTCTTTCCTTTATAAGAAATAATCACCCTGCCACAGAGAGAGTGCAAAGGTTTTTCACCAGACGAATCCCTGGGATGGTGGTTAAATGAGGGCTGAATGAAGAATAATCTTTAGCACTGTGAGAGAATAAAAGATGATTGCATTGAAATTTAAGGGGAATGGACAGTCTCTCATGATGTTCTAAGCAAACATTGATATGGTGATAAAACCATGGCTTACTTTACTCTGGTTACAAGAGCCTCTGAGAATGTTCTCCTCACCCCACCCCACTCCCTATGTCGACACAGAGAAAGAGACAGACAGACAGACAGACAGACTTTGAATGTAGTGCATTTGGTATGTGATCCTATACTGAACATCACATTATCCAAAATCCTGACAGCAGCCACAATGCCTTCATTCTAAAGCAGTTAACTATTCCCATCATATTCTGACCTCCATGGAGAACATGGGTCTGTCTACTCAGAGATGGAAGATGCCTCTTTGAGACTTGATACAAAAAATCTGGCTTCCCTCCTCACTGCCAGCTAACCACGTTAAAGTAGCAAACGTTCCACCGGCAATGGACCCATGTGGAACCTCGTAGAGCCATCCATGAGTGCAGTCTTTGCTCCATTGGTTTATCATATTGGAGCATCAATTACACCCTCCTGTTCATATATAACAATCTCGTGGGGCTGAATGGCCACCTCCAGGTCCCAAGGAACAGATTCAATTGTTTGATTGGATTAATCCTGTTTAACAGTTCGATGTACTGACCAGACCCCATCTCTTCCTGTGGAACAAGCAGGAGTATTGAGTGGGCTGTCCCTCTCCTTGTTCAATAGTTTTGATGGGCTGAATGGCTTCCACATTTCTGTATGTAACCAGCTTGAGATGTTGAATGAGCTCCACTTTTAACTGTGTCTGACAGCACTGTTACATGAATGTTACCGACACTTTAACAGCACAGGCCTGAATGCTGTCCGGGTCTTACTGAACACGGACACAGACTGCATCAGGAGCTGATGGGAGACAAAATGTTCTGAACATTGTATAACCCTCAGTGACCATCCCCATCTCCGGCCTTATGATGGGGAAAGACATTAATGAAGCAGCTGAAGATGTTTGTGCTGAGGAAGGTACCCTGAGGATCTCGTGAAGAGATGTCCCGGGACTGAGATGATTTTGGCCCACACCCACAGGCATCTTGCTTTGTGCTCTGAAAGGCCCCAGACAGTGGGGAGGGGACACCTGATTCCCATTCAGCTCAAATAAGATGGCGCTTCCGATGACATTCGCAGTGAAATATGCCTTGATATCAAGGCTATTCAGTCTTTGCCGAACCCCTGTGTTCCCCTCTTGTTCATATCAATAGGTGACGGTGTCTGTGTGGGGAATGTTCTCCTCTCACAGAGGGAAGTGAATGTCAGGAATTATCTTGTCTCGAGAGCTAGAGGAGCTACATCACTGAAAGTATTTAAAAAGATGGTAGATGGATTTTTGACATGTCAGAGAGCTGAGGGGGTGTAAAGAATTGGACATTAAATATGAGTTAATATGAACAGTAGATCAGCCATGATCGTATACAATATTTTGATTATCCGAACTACCTGATCCAGTTCCTTATGTTCTCATATTCTGCAATTACAGCGTTAATGTTCATTATTTTCCTGCACGTTCTGTTATTGAATGTTCCAATCAGAGGGAGCAAAGTACTTTTTGAGTCATCACTTAGTGAGGTCAGGGGGCTGAATTCACAGTGAATCTGGGTCTATACCATGACCAACAAATGAAGTACAAGTTGCACAGAGGAGACACTCTGTAAAGCGACCAGAGCTGTCTTTCGAACCCAGCCTGGGTTTTGAAGTAACATTTTCCAACCCACACCAAACTATGTGTGACAGCCTGGAGGGAATGAATGAAATCTTGTGTTACTGTGGACTTGGTATTTGGAGCAAGATGCCACCATCAACACCAGTGCAGGAGGTTTGAGGGGCTGAATTGAACAAAGGAACATAGGACTGAGGAGCAGGATTGGGTCATTAGACACGTTGTCACTGCTTCACAAGACACTAAGATCGTAGCAGCTCTGATTGTGGTTTCAGCAGCACTTTTCTGTCTGCATACAATTTTCCAACATGCACTTGTCTGTCAAATGTTTGAATATATCACAACTTTGAACAAATGCAAACATCCAGGTACCACAAACGTTTGGAATAGGGAACTCCCACTTGAACAGTCCAATAAGAATTTTTCATTTGTGTTCCGACAAATGCTGGTGGGTCACTGTGTCCTTTTCCAGTCCCACTCCTCCAGTGGCTACAACAAATTTTAAATGTAGCCAGTTTAGTGTTATGACCAATTGTATAGGACTCAGACTGGGTCATTTGTTTTGAGAAAAATGTGAAATGCAGGAAGTTGAACTCACTACAAATGGTAAAATAAAGAGTGTTCCAAAGGTTCTTCTGCCTTTAAAATTATTCTGCTCACACAAGCTGCTGGTAATGGGATTTATTTATGGAACAGTTGGATTTGTCTGAACTCACTTTACTTCCAGCAGTGGAGAGTTTCCAATGAGTCCTCAGTTGGAATCCTTCACAAGTGGTCAAATTAACTCAGGGATTTTATTGTCTCACATTTTGCTATCGGGTGGACAAAGTAAGAGAGAGAGATCAATCAGTTGCTGCTTCTCAGGCAGGGAAAATATTTGTCCCTCTCTATGTTGAACCATGCAATAATGTCAACTGAACATCAAACTGAGCCATGTGTGCTCTCCTGGAGCATTCTCTGGAACGGATGATAATGGACGATATGAAGGCGCATCATCGCTGTTGTTGTGCACACTGTCTTTCATTAGAAAAAAAGTCCCTGCTTTATCATCTGACATTTAATATGCGTCTGTTTAATTTATAAATGTCAGTCGATGTCTATATAATACGTGTGTTCTTATCATCTTATTCTGAAATTTATTATCTAGCTTTAATCTCCTTAACAAGAGGAAACATGCATCCAGCTGAAACACCTTTCAGAAAGTCATGTATGGTTCAAGAAGATTTCTCATCTCAGATCAAAACTGATAACCCCCCATAACAAAAGGCCTTCCTTCCAGGAATGTGTGAAGCGAAACATCTACGAAAACCTTCTGAAAGAATTATATCTTTTTTTTAAGATTAGGCGATCAAAACTGCACACAGTTTATCTGATGTGGTCTTAGCAATGCCCCGTTCCGATGCAGTAAAACGTTCCTCATTAAATTTTGATACCCTTTGCCAGAAACAGCATCATTCCACTTACCTTCCAAATCACTTGCTACATCTACAGACTGACTTCATATGATTCATGTCCCAGGAACATGGAAACGGCCTGTACTGCAGAGTTCTGCAATCTCTCTCCATTTAAATTGTTCGCTGTGTTTTATCCTTCCTTCCACTTTATACAACTCACATTATGTTCTTTCTGCTGAAGGTTTGCTCACTAACCTTCCCTGTCTGTATCACATAGCAGACTCAGTACCTCCATTTGATGGCATATTGAATGATCATCTTGGTGATGCGCTAATTGCGCTTGGCGCCATTCAGTTCCCTTCCTCCAGATCCTTGGTACAGATTATCTGTCATGGATGATCCCACAGTGATCTCTAGAGCACTACACTAGTTGCAGCTTTGCAACCTGAAAATAAACATTTACCTCTACTCTCTATTTCCTGTTAACGACAGCTTCCCCGTTCCCGTGCAGCAACTAAGGTGGGTTGAATGGTCTTCTCCTGGGCTGTGTAATGTACTCAATGAGCTGAATTACTTCATTCTCTATTCCTGTGTAATTCCTTCGAGGGTCAGAATGGTCTTCGACCTGTCTCATTGTAAGGATCCTGCCTGACTGAAAGGGGTTGTCCCCTATCTTGTAACAGCATCGAGGGGTGGATTGAACAAAAACACATGGGATAGGTGCAGCAGTATATCTCCATAACAGCCTCGAGGGGCGGATAGAGGGAACAACACAAGGGGTAGGTGCAGCAGTATATTCCTGTAACAGGCTCGAGGGTCGATTGAGGGAACAACACATGGGGTAGGGGCAGCAGTTGGCCTTTTGGCTGCACCATTCAGAATCGTCATGGCTGATCCGAGTGTGTCTGACCATCCGACTCCTGTCTGTTCCCAATAAACATTGACTCTCCTGTCCGGCAAAGATCAGTCAAGCTCAGCCTTGAATATCTTCAATAACTGAGTTTTCACTGCTCCCCGAGGATGAGGAAACCTCGGGGAAGGGAAAGGGACAACCTTATTTCATTGTGGGACCCATTAGTTTAAAACTGTTAACCTCACATCAAATCACTGCCCCTTTTCGGGTATAAGGATACAATAACGAGGAATAGACATAAAGCATTCCGCCCTCCAACTCTGTCCCACATTACCACTGACTCTTTACGATCAAATATGTATCAAACGCAGCCTCTGCTGCTGTCCCAGAAGGAGAATACCTGATAGCATAACACCACAAGAACATTCAAGCAAGAAGCAAAATGAGGCCATTCTGCTCATCGAGTCTAAAATTCCGTTCAATAATTTCTTATTCGTACCTCAACCTCATTCTTCTGCCTTCACCCTAGAATGCCCTTACAAATCCAAAGCATATCGATTTGCTTCTTAAAGACACTAGTTTCTGGTCGTCTATGCCTGTGTATGTTTGTGTGTGTGCGTCTGTATGTGTGTGTGTGTGTATGTGTGTGTGCGTGTCTGTATGTGTGTGTGTACATATATACGTGTGTATCCATGTGTTTGTTATCTGTGTGTTTGTGTGTCTACGTCTGTCTGTCTGTGTATCAACCTGTGTGTTTCTTAACTGTGTTTATGTCTATTCTTACGTGACTGTATATGTCTCTGTGTGTTTATATCTGTGTGTGTGCCTATCCCCTTGTAGGTATTGTGTGTGTTCGTATATTGGTGTGTTGACTAATAATTCTGTGTATTTCTGTGTCTGCATCTCTGTGCAGTGAGGTATCTGTGTCCTTTTTTTGGATGTGAAAGGACTGTCGTTGGAACTGCCAGTGGGTTTAAAGTGAGAATTGTCTTTCACTGAATATTGCTCCTTAATCGGTCAGTGGGACATGGATGTTTCAGAATCTCCACACGAGGCATCCCAGACCTCTCTGGTTTGTACCAGTGTCCTACCAACATGGCAAGTGGAGGGGGTGAGGCAATGGATAACGGGCACTCCATCACCCGACTTTGCCTTTCTGTCCTATTCCAGGCTCTTCCTCCTAGAATGGGAGAAAGGGAGGGTGGGAGGGAGATTGGGAATTGGTGACCCTGCTGTGAGCGCTGGTGTGGTTGGGGGATATTGTGAGGTATCTGGAATGAGTCAGTCAACAGTTTTGAATCCATTTAATATTATTAGTGTGGGGGGTATTGCGTAGGTGACAGAGAAAGTGAGGAAAAAGGTTACTGAATTCAATAGTGAGAGTGATAGTGCCTGAGCTTTATCTAGAAAGACAGCATGAACCTTGTTCGGGGGTAGGTGCTATAACAGATATACAGTGAGTGTGAGCAAGCAGAGACTATACGATACCTCTTATGCTGACGGAGCAGGGAGGATATCGATGCTTATCCTGTATTGCATTGCATTTCTTCAGATCATCTCAGCGTCGAGGTGCTGCTCCCTGAATGTCTTGTCCAAATCTGTCACGAATAACGACACAGACCTTTTCCTCAGCTTCCACAGTATCGATTTATGTCGAGTTTACAGATAGCAAGGAGAAACAAATATTTGTGTGTTATATATCAAAACCAAAACGCTGGCAGAAAATCTCAGCATCATATGCTCCAGAAATTAGATAGGCAAGTATTGTGGATACTGCAATCTTATTGGATGGTCTCAAGTTGCATCTAAACTGCGTTAACTAAGTGACTGCTCATGTTGTGAAGAATAAATTCCGTAAGTGTATATGAGATGGGTTGAAGAACATGTTGTGAAACAAACTAGAGAGCAGGTTATTTTGGATTTGGTATTGTATGGTCAGAATGACGAATTAATAACCTTGTACTGAAGCAGCTTTTAAGGAATAATAACATTAATAAGGTGCATTTTACAAGGCGTCTGCGTACAATATTGAACTTTTGAGCTTATCATCATGGAAGACTAGAGGCTAAAGGATCAAGATAGCTCCAGTGAATTTGGAAAGTACTATATATAATTCAGTGGGAGTCAGGCAATGGTTATTAGAGTCATAGAGTCCGACAGCACGGAGACAGGCCCTTCAGCCCAAACTGGTCCATTCCGACCGAAATGCCCATCCACGCGAAACCCATTTCCCTGCCATTGCCCCTTATCCTTCTAATCTTTTCCTATACTTGTATTAGTCCAAATGCTTTTTAAAGGATGTTAATGTATCCGCCTCAATCACTTCCCCTGGTAGCTCATTCCATATGCGTACTAACCCCTGTGTGTAAAAAGATTGTTCCTCAGGTTCCCTTTTATTTTTTCTCCTCTGACCTTAAACTGATGCTCTCTAGTCTGTGATTTCCCAAACCTGGGAATAAAAAAACCTCGACACATACACTCTATCCATGCCTGTCATGATCTTACAGACTTCAATATGATCCTCCCTCAGTCTCACACACTGAGGCAGGCAAAAGTCCAAGTTTGTCCAACCTCTCCCTATAACTCAGTCCATTGAGTCCTTGGCAACGTCCTTATAATTTTGCCAGCATTCTTTCCAGTTTAATAACATCCTTCCTATAGCAAAGTGAACAAGACTGAACATAACATTACCAATATGGCCTCAGCAGCGTCCTGTATAACTGCAGCAAACTGTGTAATTTTGATGTTCAGTGATATAAACTGATGATGGCCAGTGTGCCAAAAGCTTTCTTCACTGCACTGTATATCTCTGAATAAAAATTCAGAGGATCATGCACCTGAATCCCAAGGTCCCTCTGTTCCACTGCACTCCTTACGACCCAACCATTCGCCATGAAACTCCAACATTGATTTGACTTTCTAATATGCAAGAACGTACACTGACCAATATTAAAATCCATTTGCAAATTCTCAGGCGGCTTCCCCAGCTGATCAAAGTACTGCTGTAATTTCTGAAATTTATGATCAACTTACTCACTCCCCATGATGCTGCCTACTTTTGTGTCGTCTTCAAACTTATAAATCATGTCTGTACATTCTCATATAAATCACAGTTATATGTAATATGCAGTGGTCCAAGCATCAACCCCTGAGGCATTCCACTAGTCACAGGCCTCCATTCTGACCAGCATTCTTCCAATATTACCCTCTGCTTCCTACCATCAAGCCAATTTTGTACCTAATTTTCCAGCTTCCCCTCAATTTCATGTGATCTAACTTTCCAGAGCAGCGTAACATGTGGAACCTTACTGAAGGCCTTACTGGAATCCAAAGAGACTACGTACGTATACCACCCTTCCCTCCTCAACGTTGCTGGTCACTTCATCAAAGAAGGTTCGCAGTAACCTTCATCAAAGAGAGGCCTCCAACATCATCGTCCCACAACCAGCACCGCCCGTTTCTACCTCCTGCCCAAAATCCACAAACCTGACTGCCCCAGTCAACCCATTGTCTCAGCCTGCTCCTGCCCCACACAACTCATCTCTGCATACCTCGACACGGTCCTGTTCCCCTGAGTCCAAGAACTCCCCACTTACGTTCGGGACACCACCCACGCCCTCCACCTCCTCCATGATTTTCACTTCCGCCGTACCCAACGCCTTATCTTCACCATGGACATCCAGTCCCTGTATACCTCCATCCCCCATCACTAAGGACTCAAAGACCTCCGCTTCTTCCTTTCCCGCCATACCAACCAGTACCCTCCACTGACACTCTCCTTCGACTGACTGAACTGGTCCTCACCCTGAACAAATTCTCTTTCCAATGCTCCCACTTCCTCCAAACCAAAGGGGTTGCCATGGGCACCCGCATGGGCCCCAGCTATGACTGCCTCTTCGTAGGATATATGGAACTAACCATCTTCCGCAACTACATTGGCACAAACCCCCACCTTTTCCTCCACTACATCGATGACTGTATCGGCGCTGTCTCGTGCTCCCACGAGGAGGTTGAACAGTTCATCCACTTTAACAACACCTTCCACCCCGACCTCAAATACACCTGGACCGTCTAAGACTCCTCTCGCCCCTTCCTAGACCTTTCCATTTCCATCTCGGGCGACTGAATCAGCACAGACATCTACTATAAACCGACTGACTCCCACAGCTACCGAGACTACACCTCCTCCCACCCTGCCCCCTGTAATAATGCCATCTCATATTCCCAATTCCTTCGTCTCCGCCGCATCTGCTCCCAGGATGACCAGTTCCAATACTGTACAGCCCAGATGGCCTCCATCTTCAAGGACCGCAGATTCCAACCCAGACATGATCGACGATGCCCTCCACCGCATCTCCTTCGCTTCCCACTCCTCCGCCCTTAAGCCCCGCCCCTCCAACCGCCAACAGGACAGAACCTCACTGGTTCTCACCTACCACCCCACCAACCTCCATATACAGCGTATCATCCACCGTCATTTCCGCCACCTCCAAACGGACCCCACCACCAGGGATGTATTTCCCTCCCCTCCCCTGTCAGCATTCCGAAAAGACCACTCACTCCGTGACTCACTCGTCAGGTCCACACCCCCCACCAACCCAACTTCCAATCCATGCACCTTCCCCTGCAAACCGCAAGAAATGCAAAACTTGTGCCCGCCCCTCCTCCCTTACTTCTCTCCAAGGCCCCTTGGGATCCTTCCATATCCGCCACAAATTCACCTGCACCTCCACACACATCATCTATTGCATCCGTTGCACCCGATATGGCCTCCTCTATATTGGGGAGACCGGCCGTCTACTTGGGGAACGTTTCAGAGAACATCTCTGGGACACCCGGACCAACCAACCCAACCACCCCGTGGCTCAACACTTTAAGTCCTCCTCCCACTCCACCAAGGACATGCAGGTCCTTGGACTCCTCCATCGCCAGACCATAACAACACGACGGTTGGAGGAAGAGCGCCTCATCTTCCCCCTAGGAACCCTCCAACCACAAGGGATGAACTCAGATTTCTCCCGTTTCCTCATTTCCCCTCCCCCCACCTTGTCTCAGTCAAATCCCTCGAGCTCAGCACCGCCTTTCTAACCTGCAAGCTTCTTCCTGACCTCTCCGCCCCACTCCACTCCGGCCTATCACCCTCACGTTGACCTCCTTCCACCTATCACATGTCCATCGTCCTTCCCCCAAATCCCTCCTCCCTACCTTTTATCTTAGCCGACTTGGCACACTCTCCTCATTCCTGAAGAAGGGCTTATGCCCGAAACTTCGATTCTCCTGCTCCTTGGATACTGCCTGACCTGTTCTGCTTTTCCAGAACCATTCTCATCTTACTCCGAACCACACCCTGTCTTTCCAAATGCAGGTGTATCTAATCTCTGTGAATCCTCCCAAGTAACCTACCTAATAGATTTTAGATTGACTGATCTTTAGTTCCCAGGTTTATCATTGTAGCCTTTCTTGAATATGGGCTCGGCATCCGCTGCACTCCAGTCGTCCAGGACCCCAATCGTTGGCCAACAATGATAGAAAAAAGCCAGGCAGGGCTCTCACAAGTTCTTCACTGTCCTCCTATCCTCCTGCACGGTTCCTGAATGTATCTGGTCAGTACATGGAGATTTTAGAAATACTGCAAAATCTGAAAAATACATCGATTTATTTCAGGTACAAACACGAAAGAGTGAGAAAGTGAGTCAATGATGGTTAATATAACAAATTAGAAAATATATTAATCATAGGAAGTGACTTGAGAAGAATTCCAGATATTCTGGTAAGCTGAGAATTCTCAGAAATGAACAATCCAGGAAAGGAAGGCCATGAATCTGATAAGCAAATCAAAAAGAGAACGTACATGCTAACAAACAGGAACACAAAGAGTGCATCAGTCTATGATCTATATTTCAAAGGAAACAAAATAAAAGCAAGGTCAAACGTGGAAATTTTGTAATCGGGAGAAGAAAGGTAATTGTGGAGAACAGGGAAATGGCCAAGAAAACAACCAGTTACTTTGCATCTGTCTGCATTGAGGAAGATCCAGAAAATCACCCGGTAATACCAAGTGATAATATCGGACTTCTGCAGCTAAAAACATAAAGTCAATTCATATCAGTAACAAGGTAGTACTTGAACACGGAGCTGGATTGAGCATTGCTGAGTCTGACAAAGCAGATGTACTTCCTATCAAAATGTCAGAAATAAATCACCAATAGTAGTGTTAATTGCACTGTCGATGACTGTGTTTTATTTTCCTGTACATTCTGCAGAGACCTGAAACTATTGTGAATAAACGTGATACAAGCACTATAGATGAATGGAAGGGATCCAAACAGCTACAAATGGTAACATACATAGTGTGGAGAACTGCAGACCAATTAACTTGACATTTGTAGGGAAACTGTTAGAATCTATTGAACAGGATGACTTTTTGATATCTGGAAATTAACAACAACAATGGAGAGACTCAGCATGCATTTATGATAGAGAAATCATACTTGATAAACTTTGGAATTGCTTGGAGTTGTTTCTTACAGCATTGATAATGGGGAACCAGTAGAAGTGGCATATATTGTATTTTCGGAAGGGTGTCTATAATATCTCAGTGAGTTCGTTAATGCAATGAATGTGAAGGACATTTGGAGGAATACATGTAAGTGGAAAGTTAAAGTTTGGTTCGCCTTCATATAAGAGAGTCGGAACTTTGATGTAAAGACATGTTGAAGCAGTTTCACAGCGTGTTAATGGACTATACCCGGAACCTTATGTATAGTTTTGGTGACCGAATCTCAGAAAGAACATACTGACTGGAGAGGGTGTGCAATGGGTATTCCCCTGATTAATTCCTCAGATGGTGAGATTGCCTGATGAGGAAACTCGGCCTGTGTTCTCTAGAGATTCAAAAATGAGAGGTGGGTCACAATGAAATTTAGAAAATTCACAAAACTTCTGACAAGTTGGAAATTAACAGAACACCTCCCTCGTTGTCTATTCCACATTCAAGGCAAACAATGGCAGGAACTGGGACAGGCCAGTTAAGACTACAATAAGGTGGAAATGTTTCACTTGGAGGAAACTAACTAACACAGGTGCATGGAAACCTACCGGCAGGCAAGATCAGCGAGAATGTCCTGATATTCTCCAAGTGTGTCCAGCGGAACAGAATAACCAGGGAACAGGTAGGACTCATTAGTGGTTTGCCAAGTTGCATCCAAATCAACTTTAGTGTTAGGAGACAGAGGGTGGTGGTAGAAGGCTGTTTGTGTGATTGGAGGCTAGTGTCCAATGGTGTACCACAGTGATCCGTGCTGTGTCTCTTATTATTTCTGATTCGGAAGTGTTGGTGTTGGACTGGGGTGAACAAAGCTAAAAATTGCATGACACCAGGTTATACTCCGAAAGGGTTATTCGTCGACAATGGCTTTCGAAGTGCTTCATCAAAGCGCACAACCACCTGGTGAATAAGCAGCGCTTCGAAAGCTCATGCCTCCAAGTAAACTTGTTGGACTATAAGCTGGTGTTTCCTGATTTTAAACCTTATCATAAAGTATGCAGCTGTGAATATGGACGAGGGGTGGGGGTGCCATAAGTAAATTTGATTGACTTATATTAATGTATTTTCTAATTTGATTTATCTGAACATTGGCCGGGTGCTTGATAGTGAAGAGGAAGGCCTTATGTTTCAATAAGATACAGATGGAATGGTCAGATGGGCTGGTCAATGGCAGATGGAATGTAACCCTGATAAATATGAGGTGATGCACTTTGTAAGAAGGAACCAGACAAGGGAGGACTCAATGAATGACAGCACACTAGGAAACTCAGAGGGTACTTCTCCACTCATCCGTGAATGTGAGCGTAAAAACAGCCTTTATACATTAAAACACAGATTATAAGAGCTCTGCAGAGCTTTGTTTTAGCCATGATGGAATACTTCGTGTAGTTATGCGAGCCACATTACAGGAAGGATGTGATTGTACTGGAGGGGGTGCAGAGGAGATTCGCCAGGATGTTCCCTGGGATGGAGTATATCAGCTATGGAGAGAGGTTGGGTAAGCTCAGGTTGTTTAATTTGGAGCAGAGAAGGCTGAGGGGTCCGTGAATCAGAAGGATAAGATTACGAGGGACACGGACAGGGTGAATAGACAGCAGCTGTTCCTTTTAGTTAAATGGCCACACTTTTAAAGTGAAGGGTTTGAGGTTGAGTGAGGATTTGAGGACTGTTTTTACCCAGAATGTGTTGATTTTTGGAATATATTTCATGAGAGAGGAGTTGTCATGGTAACTTCAAAACCTTTAGAAAATACATGGTTGTGTAGTTGAAATGCCATAAGATTCACAGCTACAGGTCTTGTGTCGGAAAGTGGGCCTAATGTAGGTCGTGCTGCATTTCTGCTGGAACACAGGATGTGCTTCTGTTATTGTATGGATGTGGGAGGTCAATCATTGAGTGGCTTAAGGTGATAATTGATGGGTTTCTGAAGAATACCTTATCAAATTATATAAGAGCGAACTTGTGAGATCTTCTGTAAATATGTCAATGGCAAAATTAAGCGAAAAAGTTGCAGCTTTCTTACAGTCTGATACCAGATAATTGAGGACAAGGAAATAGCAGAACGATGGAATAAATACTTCAGTTATGCCTTCACAGAAGAAGAAAAAAAAACAAAGAAAACTTCCTGGAAACACTAGAGAATTTTGGTCTGGTGAGAAAAAAGGGAATAGCAACTAAATTATCAACTAAACAGTTTTAGAGAAAATATTGGACTGAAATTAATGGGCATAGACAAAGTCAACAGAGAGTTATGAAATGGGAATCATATTCAGGAAAGTGGCTATCAACAGAATTATGGGGAAGGTATCAATACAATACGTTTGGCATCTCAGAAAAATATTTGATGAAGTCCCTAGACTTTTGTGCAAATTCGAATCCTGTGGGAGTGTGGCTAATATATGGACATGGTTTTAGAATTGGAGAACTGGCAGGAAACAGTGAGTAAGAATAAACCAATTTTTTTTATAAAATGGAAGGCTTAGAGGATATAACAAGGGTCGAGATTTGACATCCAGCTATTCTCAATACACATCATATCTTTGGTTGAGGGGCTCAAATGCAATATTCCGAAGTCTGCTGACAGCACTAAACGATGTCAGCTTGTGAATGGATGAGGAGGATATAATAAAGACTCCAAGGTGATTGAGACAAGTGGAAAGACTGAGCAAATACGTGGTCGATGGAAAACAATGGGAGAGATGAGATGTTATGCACTTTGATGGGAACAATAGAATAGCAGCCTATCATTTGCAAAGGGAGTGGTTGAAAAATGTTGATCTATAAAGGATCTTTAGCTGCATTTTTGTTTTATTTCTGCACAGCCCTCCGAGTCCATGTAAGGCAGTGATTCTGAAGCGAGAAGTCAATACTGGGAATGGCAATGGCACACTGACCAGTGTATATAGATCGAGCAAGTGGGGATCTGTAACATTGAAAACGATCTGTATCTTCAGGTACACCAGTGATCGAAAGTAATATTGCAGGAGCAGAAAGCAGGTGGGCAGATAAATGGTGTATTCACCTTAATTGTGGGGGATTTGAATACAGGAGTAAGGGTCATTTACTGCAGCTGTACAGGGCCTTAGTGGGAGCCCATCTCGGACATTGTGCAGCATTGTTTGCAGTTTTGGTCTCCTTGCCTATTGAAGGACAAACCTGACATTGAGGGAAAGCAGTTCAGGAAGACCAGACTGATGTCTGGGAGGATAGGTTTGTTGGGGGACCAGAGTTTTGGGGTGATTAGGGGACCAGAGTTTTGGGGTGACTGGGCCTGTATTTCATCAGTATTAGAAAAATGAGTGGAGATATCACCATACGAAGTTTGGGCTGAGTATTGTTTACCTGTCATGTTTAATATTCTTTCAAATTTGCAGTGCTTGTCTTTCAATGCTTGGTCT
Source organism: Hemiscyllium ocellatum (assembly GCF_020745735.1). Lineage (NCBI taxonomy): Eukaryota > Metazoa > Chordata > Chondrichthyes > Orectolobiformes > Hemiscylliidae > Hemiscyllium > Hemiscyllium ocellatum. Next base: position 87,997,303 of record NC_083414.1, on the reverse strand, counting down.
TGAAGTTAGTATCACATGGAGTGTGGGAGGTTGGGTGGTGACATTGTAAAAGTTTCGAACATCATGGAAAGCATGGATAGGGCGAAATGCCAAGATCTGTTGTGGTTCTGTTCACCGAGCTGGGAGTTTTTATTGCAAACGTTTCGTCCCCTTTCTACGTGACATCGTCAGTGCTTGGGAGCCTCCTGCGAACCGCTTCTGTGCTGATTCAGCCGGCATTTATAGTGGTTTAAATCTGCCACTTCCGGGTTGTCAGTTGCTGACCGCTGCAGTGGCCGGTATATAGGTCTAGGTCGATGTGTCTGTTGATAGAATTTGTGGATGAGTGTCATGCCTCTAGAAATTCCCTGGCTGTTTTCTGTTTGGCTTGCCCTATAATAGTGGTGTTGTCCCAATCGAATTCATGTTGTTTGTCATCTGAGTGTATGGCTACTAAGGATAGCTGGTCGTGTCGTTTCGTGGCCAGTTGGTGTTAATGGATGCCGGTTGTTAGTTGTCTTCCTGTTTGTCCTATGTAGTGTTTTATGCAGTCCTTGCAAGGGATTTTGTACACTATGTTGGTTTTGCTCATGTTGGGTATCGGGCCCTATGTCCTGGTGAGTTGTTGCCTGAGAGTGGCTGTTGGTTTGTGTGCTGTTATGAGTCCTAGTGGTCGCAGCAGTCTGGCTGTCAGTTCAGAATCGCTCCTGATGTATGGTAATGTGGCCAGTCCTTTGGGTTGTGGCATGTCCTCATTTTATTGTCTTTCCCTTCAGCATCTGTTGATGAAATTGAGCGGCTGTCCGTTTTTGGTGAATACCTTGTATAGGTGTTCGTTTTCCTCTTTTTGTAGTTCTGGTGTGCTGCAGTGTGGCCCTTTTGAATAATGTCCTGATGCAACTCTGTTTGTGAGGGTTGGGGTGGTTGCTTTCATAGTTCAGGACTTGGTCTGTGTGTGTGGCTTTTCTGAGTACCTTCCTGGTGAATTCTCCGTTCGGTGTTCTCTGTACCATCACGTCTAGGATTGGGAGCTGGTTGTCCTTTTCTTCCTCTCTCATGAATCGGAATCCGACAGCAGGCTTTCCAGAGATTTTCCACAAGGTATTACTGAATAAAAGTTCTTACACAAGACAGAAGCTCGTAGGATGATGGATAATGTATTCACATGGATTGATGAGCACATAGAAATCGAAGAGTCAGGATTAATGGATCTTTATGATAAAGGTGTATCTGCTGGAGTACCACAGAATGAGTCCGATGACATCAGTTATTTACACTCTACACTGATAGTCTGAAGGAGGGAGCTGAGTGCAATATACATCCGAGTTTATGGATGACACTGAGAACCAAAAGGCCGGCTATTATTTAATGGAGGGGACTTCCAGAAAAGGAGCAGTACAAAGGGATTGGAGTCTTCCTGTGTATGAAACATAAAGTCAGCATGCGGGTGCAGCAAGTAACTGGATTGGTTCAAAAGACGGGTCCTGATATGAAAGGTTTGTGTTATTGAGAATCTCTAAAATGGGGAGGCGAGTATTCATTGGGGTTTAAATGAATGAGGAGTGATACTGCTGAAAAATACAATACACAGAGAGTGGTTGATGCTGTAGATGTTGGAAAGTTTTTACCATACCTGGGTGGAGTCTCGAACTCGAGGACATAGATACCGAAAATGGAACATTGATTTCAGTCTGAGATGCAAAGTGCCGTCTTCTCTCAGAAGGTAGTGAATGTTGGGATTTCCCTGACCAGAGAGGTGTGGAGGGATACAAGGATTCAGCAAGAAAGTGGAGTTAGACCTGGAGTAGATCAGCCATGCTCGTATTAAATGACAGGTCAACCTTGAGGGGCGGAATAGCCTACTGTTGTCCCTATTTATAAATTTCACATGTTATGCTTTTGCAAAGTAACTGGTTAGTTTCCTGGAAGTTGTGTTGTGTAATGCTACATTCGGGTGATCAGAGGATTTGTTTGAGTTAACCCTGGGTGGGATATGGGGGCTGCATTCACAGCGAATCTGGGTCTGGGACATGACTTACTTCTGGAGCAGAAGTTACAGAGAGGGGAAGCCTGGAAAAAGGGATTGGGAGTGAGGGTCACTTCCTGACTCGGCCTGGATTTCCAAGTACATTTCCAAAACTGCACCTAACCATCAGAGTGGCTTCGATCTGCCCCTGTGTAACAGGTCCGAAGGGCTGATGGGAACATCAGAATGTAGGGCTGCAGGACACGAGGGAGGCATTCGGCCCTTTGACACTACTCCACCAGTAAATGAGGTTATGGCTCATCTCATTGTGGTCCCAGCTGTACTTTTCTTTCCATGCACAATTATCCCTGATTCACTGTCTATGGAAAATCAGACAAAGCCAGCCTCGATATAATATAAAGATTCAGCTATCCCAACTTTTGGGAAAGATGATATCCACCTGAATGAATTCCCACTTTGTGAATTTATTCTCACTTCATTTGTGACTGAGGATGGAGGCTGTCATTATTTCCTTTTCTAGTCCCACTCCTCCACTACTCACAACAAATGTTAAATGTAACCAGGTTGGTGATATGGCCAATGATAAAGGTCTCAGACTGGGTCAGGTTCAGACAGATTTCTTTAGTCAGCCACAAGTTACTAACAGAACTAACGGAGGAGTATGGTGAATATGTGGGTGACGCTACTTCCACACATCACCACCAGTGGGCGGCAATTCCCGACTCAGGCGACAGACTGTGTGGAGTTTGCACGTTCTCCCCGTGTCTGCGTGGGTTTCCTCCGGGTGCTCCGGTTTCCTCCCACAGTCCAAAGATGTGCGGGTCAGGTGAATTGGCCATGCTAAATTGTCCGCAGTGTTAGGTAAAGGGTAAATGTAGGGGTATGGGTGGGTTGCGCTTCGGCGGGTCAGTGTGGACTTGTTGGGCCGAATCTAATCAAAGAGCGGGGTTCAATTCCAACCTCGGGCGAGCCTGTATGCGGTGTTTGAACATTCTCCCCGTGTCTGTGTGAGTTTCCTTTTAGTTATCCTGTTTGCTGCCACAGTCCAAAGATGTGCGGTTTAAAGGGCCCATGGTGCCCAGGGATGTGTAGGTAGGTTAAGTATGGGAAAAGCATGGTTACATGGATAAGGTAACCCTCTCAACCCTCTCAAGAGGGTTGGAATATAAAAGCACCGTTGTGCTACTGAGACTTTATAAAGCTCTGGTTAGGCCCCATTTGGAGTACTGTGTCCAGTTTTGGTCCCCACACCTCAGGAAGGACATACTGGCACTGGACCGTGTCCAGCAGAGATTCACACGGATGAGCCCAGGAATGGTATGTCTAACATATGAGGAACGGCTGAGGAACCTGGGATTGTATTCATTGGAATTTAGAAGATTAAGGGGAGATTAAATAGACACTTTCAAGGTAATATATGGCTTGAAAAGGGTGGACTCTAGGAAATTATTTCCGTTAGGCGAGGAGACTAGGACCCATGGACACAGCCTTAGAATTAGTGGGGTACAATTCAGAACAGAAATGTGGAGACATATCTTTAGCCAGAGAGTGGTGGGAATTCATTGTCGCAAAGTGCAGTAGAGGCCGGGACGCTAAATGTCTTCAAGGCAGAGATTGATAAATTATTGATGTCACAAGGAATTAAGGGCTACGGGGAGAATGCTGGTAAGTGGAATTGAAATGCCCATCAGCCATGATTGAATGGTGGAGTGGACTCAATGGGCCGAACGGCCTTACTTCCACTCCTATGTCTTATGGTCATATGGTCAAAGGTAGTGTGGCACGTCCAGGTGGGATGCTGTTTGGTGGATCAGTGCGGACTTAATGGACGGAATGTCCTGCCTCAACACTGTAGAGGCTCTATGACAATTACAACAAATTTGGACTATACACCCACTATAGACCGAATGGACTCTCCTCAAGGTCTTGTACGTTTCATACTCATTCCAAGAGTTACCTTTTAAAGCCTTCATAATATCAGCTCATCACCCCAGGAATATGTGAACTGAAACATTGCTGAACTGCTTCCAATGTATTCTCCTCAAGGTCTTATCTGCTTCATTCTCGTTCCAAGAGTAACCTTTTATATCCTTCATAATATAAACCCTTCACCCCAGGATTACCTGAAAAGAAACATCGCTAAACTGTTTTCAATGTAATTATATACTTTCTCAGATAATGAGACACAAAAAACTAATCTCACACTCAGATCATAAGGTTTGTATTTGTTTTCTCAAAGTGCTGTGAGTCTTTTGAACACTCTTGCCCACAAAGCATTGGAGGCAGAGATATTGAGTATTTTTGAGGCACTGATAGAAGATTCATATACAACAACAGAGTGAAGGATTATCGAGAAATGGGCAGCAATGTGCAGTGTGGGGGGAAATGTCGACAGAGGTATCAAATACTGAAAATGTGTTGCTGGAAAAGCGCAGCAGGTCAGGCAGCATCCAAGGAACAGGAGAATCGATGTTCTGCATCAATGCTCAGGTAAAGTGGTTCTCTAACCCATCTCAGTCCCAGCCATTTAATTACAATTCAACATTAAAAGAGCAATAGAATCTTTACTAATCCAGTTTTGTCCAGTGGAAATGACAAAACACGGGAATGGATCGAGTAAGTCCCCACACACGCTGCACCCGTCAGAAGCATCGAGCATGCCTGAGGCTGGAGCTGCAACCCACTCTGCTCGTTCGATAGACCCAGTTATCTCACCAGGCCTTGGGCCCTGAGTACACCAAGTTATGTGAAATGATTGAAGCCATGATTGAAGAAGGGTTCAGCTGTGGCTAGTGCCGCTCTCAGCCGTGCTGCAAAAACATGAGCAGCAACTTGACAGCTTTGGAAACAGAACAGACGATGTCAAGCGCCGAACTGAAGCGACAGAGACCGTGATTGATTCCGCTCAGGAGAGGATCCTTGCCTTTGAAAGCCAGGTCTATACGTTAACTAAACATCACGATGGCCTCGAGAACAGGGGGAGGATGAAGAATGTTCACATCGTCTGTTTGCTGGACCAGACGGAAGGTGGTCAGCCAGTGAGTTTATTGAGAACTGGCTGCTGCGATTCCTTCACTTCAAAACTGAAAAGTGACGGGTGAAGACTAGACAGTTCATATGGTTACAGTGCACAGGTCAGACTCAGACCAGCGCCCTCGTCCTGTCCTTGTGTGGTTACATAGTTATGGGGAGAAAAAAAGACTGATGGAATCTCCCTGAACCCGGGGAAAGATCCAATGGCTTTAATGCACGAGGGCACCAGCATTAGGACTTTTCAGCGGTGGTGATTCCAGAAAGAAAATCTTTTAATGATATCAAGTGAACATTAAGGGAACTTCGGATTCAGTATACTATATGGTTCCCAGCGATGCTCCATATTGCTTTCAATGGATCCATACACTCTTCTGACTCTCCAGAGTAAGCGAAACCTTTGTGGAAATTTTAAAGTAAGCTGCATGTTTAGATAATCATGTTTCTCTCTTAAATAAATTTTCTTGGATTTTTCTGGTATTAAACAGTGTTAAAGTATAGTCGGGGATGGGAAGAATATTCACTTTTAAGTTCTTCATTACTATTACTACTCTTGTTTTCTTTCCTTGCTTGTGTCTGGTGTGCGGCTCAAGCTGGAGCGGGTTACAAAGGTAGTTGTGATGACTAAATACCGAACAAAGGGAAGTTGAAGCGCGATTTTGTTGTGAATTGCCCTGGATGTCATATTGGTAGGAGGCAGAAGGTGAAGTTTTAGGATATGCAACCGTCCCCACTGGGCGGACGTGGGGTAAATTCCCGATCGAGTGTCATTAGCACTTTGGATTTTGTTTTTTTTTGTGAGTTAATTTTGGAAAACTCTTAGAGCTTGATAGTTGTAGCAGTCTTATTTCGTGTTGTTTCTAAGGTCTATGAGTCTTTTTTCATTCATGATCAGTGATGTGTAACTCGAGTTCTTCCTCTCCAGAGCTTAAATGTTGCTACAGTGTGTAATGGATAATGATGTGCTTAATAAGCTGAGCCGTCGTCTAGTCAAGAGGAAACATGTACTGTCTAGTCTTAGAAAGGAGAGGGTGGATGTTGTCCTATTGCAGGAGATGCATGTTGATGACAAGGAACATTTTACATGACAGCAGGATGGGTGTGATCAGGTTTATTTCTCGTTTTTTTAATATTAGGATAGGGGAGAAGCCACACTGGATAGGAAGAATCTTGCAGTTAAATTACAATATTATATTAGATACTCACAGGAGTATCATATTCCCACAATCCTTGAACTATGAGAAATAATATAGTATTTTGGATGTTTATTGCCTCCCGGCGCACACTCTTAAAGCCGTGGTAGATGCAGGATCCCAGTACCTTCTCTAATTGAGGTAATGGCTTAAGAGCGGCCCACGTTTTCCTGGCAAGATAGGCTAAATACTTGCCTAGCTTATCACCATGTTCAAACAGTCTTTGTTTTGCAAAAGTAAGTTCCTCTTGGCTGTCTGTGTGAGCGTGGAATTCACTGTCGTCCGAAACGTTGTGATCCTCTGAAGCTTAGCCACTGATGGTCTATCACAGTATACCCTCTCGGCTGCACTCAGCTGTGCCTCAAGCCAGCGTTTCTGCTCCCCCTTCTGCTGCATCCTAAGGAATTATTCCTTTGGCAGAAGCCTCAGCAATGTCCCATAAAATTGACTGTTTACTTGTTGAATCTGAATTAATGGTGAAGGAAGATCTGAATCCATTGCAGAAATACCCAATGAACTAACTATCCTTAAGAATAAAGGTATACATTAGCCAGTGTCTCGAATCTGTTATATTGTCCACAATCTTAATCAATAGGTATACTGCTTCATGGTCACAAATGGTAATATTCCCAATTGTGCAGGATACCACCGAATCTAAGATTGTTGCAGGGATGGGGAAGAGATCAACCTTCGTGCGGCATTTCTGTCGGCTAAAGAAGAAAAAAAATCCCTACTTGTGAGGTAGATCTGCCTCCAGACATCCATTTGTTTGACAAAATTAAATAAGGCCTTCAAAGAGGGGAGGCATTTCCAATACCCTGGCTAGGTCGGATAGCTGTTATTAAAATGAATGGCCTTCCTCATTTACTACACACCGTGTGAATGCTTCCTTTGATGTTTCCCAGACAGATGTTTAAGAAACATAATAGCTGATTTAACTCTTTTATTTGACACCATAAGCGATTTTTTATAAAGCTAACAAAATTGCAACTGCCCCCAGATTGTGGGGAGTTGATCTCCCCGATTAAAAGCTGTCAATTAAGTATTTTTTTCATCGTATGTTAGTGCCTGAGCCGCTGAGGTCTCGGCATCAATATGGCTAGACATTGAGCCCTCTCAGACAAAGTGAACCCTTAGTAGTCTATTGTTCTTAGATAAAATGACATCATTTATGGAATATTGTCATAAACTAATGACAATAAATTTTGGGCAGCGAGGAGTGTACCTTGCTTGGGTGATTTAGAATTAGTGGACTCCCTACAGAGTTGAAACAGGCCCTTAGGTCCAGCAAGTCCACTTCGACCCTCTGAAGAGTAGCCCACCCAGACCCATTCCCCTACCATCCTATATTTACCCTGACTAATGCCCCAACCTACACATCTCTGAACACTATGAGCGATTTAGCAATGGCCAATTCATCTAACCTGCATATCATTGTGACTGTGGGAGGAAACCTACGCAGACTCATTAGAGAATATACTAACTACTCACAGCCAGTCACCCAAGGCTGGAACCAAACCCGTAACCCTGGTACAGTGAGTCAGCAGTGCAAACCACCGAGCTACGACATGCTACTTGAGGGATAAACAATGATATCATTTGATCAAATATCTCATAAGTATGGACTACCTAGTAAGACTTCTGTGTTTTTTTCCAGATTAGAGAATTGATTAAAAAATACTTCAAGCAGACTCTTACAGATCTGATAGAGAGAAGCGGGTACTTACTGTTAAGAATACACTCCGTGTCAGTATCCTTTGTCATTAGTTGGATAGTGTCCCCTCAGATAAGACCGTGCAGCTTCGTGACGTCTGTGCGAGAGAGTTGGGGGTTTTGATCTCTTCGGAGACAGGGGAGGATATTTGTGAAAATGCTCGAAGGATTTTGATCTGTTATAGGACCCATTCTATGCAGTTGAAAATTCTTCATAGGGTCTATCTGACACCAGACTTTCTCTCAAAATTCAAAATCTTCAGCATGTCCTAAATGCAGAATGACTACAGGCACACTTACTCATTGCATGTGGTCCTGCTGCAGGCTTTGTATACATTGGGGCACTGTGTTAGGTGTGGTAGAGTGGGTCTTGGGGATTGAATTGGAGATGGAACCGGTTTCTCTTTTCCTGGGCCTGCACAGAGTATTTTACGCAGATGCATATGGGCAAAAAAAAATCCTTATTTTGTGGGCTAGGAAAAATATTCTGTTGTGTAGGATGTCTGAAAATTTCCACGTCAGTTGGGTCTTTGTAAGCTCATCATGGAGAATATCCCTTTGGACTTTCTTTGCTAAGATTTGTTTTCCCAAAGTGCAGCACCTCGCATTTATCTGAATTAAACTCCATCTGCCACTTCTCAGCTCATTGGCCCATCTGGTCCAGATCCTGTTGTAATCTGAGGTAACCGTTTCCGCTGTCCACTACACCTGCAATTTTGGTGTCATCTGCAAACTTACTAATTGTACCTCTTATGCTCGCATCCAAATCATTTATATAAATGACAAAACGTAGAGGGCCCAGCACCGATCCTTGTGGCACTCCACTGGTCTCAGGCCTCCAGTCTGAAAAGCAACTCTCCGCCACCACCCTCTGTTTTCTACCTTTGAGCCAGTTCTGTATCCAAATGGCTAGTTCACCCTGTATTCCATGAGATCTAATCTTGCTAATCAGTCTCCCATGGGGAACCTTGTGGAACGCCTTACTGAAGTCCACATAGATCACATCTATCCCTCTGCCCTCATCAATCCTCTTTGTTATTTCGTCAAAAAACTCAATCAATTTTGGTGGCATGATTTCCCACGCACAAAACCATGTTGACTATTCCAAATCAGTTCTTGCCTTTCCAAATACACGCGCACCCTGTCCCTCAGGATTCCCTCCAACAACTTGCCCACCACCGAGGTCAGGCTCAGCGGTCTATAGTTTCCTGGCTTGTCCTTACCACCCTTCTTAAAGAGTGGCACCACCTTAGCCAACCTCTAGTCTTCCAGCACCCCACATGTGGCTATACATATTTCAAATATCTCAGCAAGAGGCCCAGCAATCACTTCTCTAGATTCCCACAGAATTCTCGGTCACACCTGGAAATGTCATAGAGATTTATCCACCTTTACTTGTTTGAAGATATCCAGCACTTCCTCCTCTGTAATATGGACATTTTGCAAGGTGTCAGCATCTATTTCCCGACATTTTATAGCTTCCATATCTTTTCACACAGTAAATACTGATGCAAAGTACTCGTTTAATATCTCCCCATACTTCCTGTGCCAGGAAAAATATTTTGTTGTGTTGGATGTCTGAAACCCCCCAGCCCACCCCCGGATTTGTTGGATCGTTGTAAGCTCCCTATGGATATTCTCACTAGTATGGTTCACCGAAAAGCAGAGATTTATAAAAGATATGGCAACCCTTTTTGGATTACTGCGACGCAGGCTTGTCTGCCACATTAAAAAAAGCGCTTTTACATAGCCATGGCGATATTGTCAAATTAATCAAATATGAAGAATTGTCAACATATGAATGTGTATCAGTGAATACTCTCGAAGAACAAGAGCTATCGTTTTGTTATTCTGAGCTGTATTATTTATTTATTATTTATTGTTTATTTTTGTTTTTCTTCTGTCCTTTAAAAGACTTTAACTTGTTTTGTATGTACATGCACGTGGGTGTAATTTTGTTCAGATATTTGACTTGTTTTGTTATTGGTTTAATATAATAACGAGAATCTACTTTTCAGGAAAAAAAAGTTAAAAAAATTAAAATGCTAACATTGATAGAGTCCCAAAGAGGTCTCATTAGAGAGACCACTCATGGTGTTTTACACTGAAGGTCACCACAATTTGGGTGATGGGGTGAGGTTGAGAGAGCATCCACTTCATGGTAATCTCTGTCAGTGTGTGGAATTGAACCTACGCTGGTGGCCTCCCTCTGCATCACAAACCAACCATCCAGCCAACTGAGTGGGAGACTGTGCAACTGTTACCCACAGAATCAGTCACAGACAAAGGGCAAGAGAAACATTCATTACAAGGAAAAGGGTATTTTTGAGATCACGGTCATGATAACGGCTGAGGATAAAAACGTCCTCTGCTAGAAATTGTATTTTATAATAAGACAAGTGTTTGGAAGCTGTCTTTGCTGAACACAATAAGGTGAGACGAGTGAAATAACCAGAATGACTAATTGTGATTGAATATCGATATCATAAAATAAGTGCATGTTCTTGATTGGCCTGTGGAAAGCATGCTGACTATTGTATGAATTTATAAAGCAGATGAAATATATTGTTAGGTGAGTCCGTCCCCATGGGAAATGCCTTCTGAACACATGCTACAAGAAACCCGAGGTAAAAAAGTTTCTGAGAATCGTCTGCTTTGTAACTGGAAGCTGCGGGTTGAATGGCTGTAACGTGGAGCTAAGAAAACCATCAGATCACCCCCAAACGTATTGAATGCTGGAGAATCTTTGAAGCACTGAATGGCCTCATGATGGATTTTAATTGTGTGTAATTTGAAAAACGTACATCTCTACTCCATCGTCTTACGTGTCACACACTGGGGCACTGCCGCCTTACTAAAACTGGGAATAAGTTATGGAACATTCCATAATTGGCATTTTCCAGACTATTCCATATCTGTGTGGAGGGCATTAGAAATGCAACAGAGAAACAGAGCGAAGTTGCTGCATGCACTAGTGAGAGTGATAGAGCATGAGACTTGATCGAGAGCCGGTGCTATAACAGATATACACTGAGTGTGAGGGAGCAGAGAGAATATGGTGATCCTTATCCTGACAGAGCGGGGAAGGTTATTGATGCTTGTCCTGTTTTGCTGGACATTTTTCAGATTGCAGATACTGCACTGATGTGGGTGGTGAGCTCAGACCATACACGGTAGGTCTGGTGGTGTGATCTCTCTGGGAAGAGAAATGGTCCCCCTCTGTACTAGCTCATCCAGGAGGAACTCAGTGCCCCTGTCGACAAACTGTGATGTAAATTCCCCTTAGCTGCCATGCTCGGGGTAAACTGTGAAGGGCAGCTCCAAACTGAGAAAGCTCAACCGTGTGCCCCTTGGCCTTTTAAAGATGGCCCCGGTGTCAGGGATCACAGAATATCCAGGGGAATCTCGGCGATGGTGAATACATCCAGTCATGATGGGTGGGAGAATCGGGCTGGCCTTTTATGAGAGGGACACCATGGAGTGGGGTGGATAGTTAATGAGATGAGTTTGGTAAGATAGCACCAGGAAACTAGCTCAGCCTCGTGCAGTCAACCCCTCTGTCACACTCAATGAAAATGTCACTGCAACAGTTTTTTGTTAGATTCAGTCCAGTGAGGCGAAGACTCTGCTGTCCTCACTCCCAGTTACAAAGCTGCAGAACAAATGCTCATCCAGAAGTCTCCATCGCCTGAACTCAGAGCAATATCCCTTTCACTCATAATTCTTCATAATAATGATCTGTGTTGCATGATACTATCGAAATGGCTTCATTTTAGCATTCTGAAACCTGTGAACATATCCTTCCATGACATATTTTCTCATTCTCCCCCATTCTGCCTCCAGTCCAAAACACACGCACTTACATCATACTGCACGAAACTGCCAGGATGACTGACCATTTAGCCCAGCTGGTCCATGCCAACCAAAGTGTCCAGCCACACTCACCCCATTTCCCTGCCGTTGCTCTGTATCCCTCTAATCCTTTCCTATCTGTGTATTTGTCCAAACGCCTTTTCAATGTTGTTATTGTACCCAACTCTATCACTTCCACAGGCAGCTCAGTCTGTATGTGTACCATACTCTGTGTAAAAAGGTTGCCCCTCGGGTTCCTTTTTAGATATTTTTTCCTTTCCAAACATTAATGGATGTTCTCTAGTCCTCGATTCCCGAACCGTAGGAAAAAAAATTGAAGTATTCACCCCATGCACGCCTGTCATGATTTTATAAGAGTTACACTTCTATAAGAATCCTCTCAGTTTCCTACGCTGTAAAGAAATAAGTTCTAACCTGTCCAACTTCTGCCTATAACTGAGACCCTTTAGCCCAGGAAACATCTTTGTAAATTTCGTCTACTTCCTTTCTAGAGCAAGGTGAACAAAACTGAGCATAGTATTCCAACTGCAGCCTTGCCAACATCCTGTACAATTGCAACATAACGTTCCAACTTCTATACTCAATGCCCTGATGAAGGCTAGTGTGCCAACAACCTTCTTCACTGTCCTGTGTATCTGTGACCCAAGAGAACCGTGCACCTGATCACCAACGTCCTTTTGTTCCACTACACTCCTTAAGACCCTCTCATTCATCATTAAACTCCTACCTTGATTAGACTTTCAAAAATGCAAGACGTCACACTTATCTATATTAAACACCATTTGTTATTTCTGAGCCCACTTCCTCAGCTGACCAAGGTACTGCTGCAATTTCTGATAATGTTTCTCATTGTAAATGATGCCTCCTAATTTAGTCTCATCTGCAAACTTACTAACCTTGCGTTGTGCACTCTGGTCCAAATCATTGGTATAGATAACGAACAGCAATGGGCCCAGCACGGACCGCTGAGGCACTCCACTGGTCGCAGGCCTCCAGTCCGACAGCATACCTGCACCATCGCCATTTGCTTCATAACGTCAAGCCAATTGTGTCGCCAATTTGCCAGTTCATCTTGGATTCCATGCAATCTTACCTTCCAGAGTGTCCTACCATGTGGAACCTTATCAAAGGTCTTACTGAAATCCATATAGACTATGTTCACCACCCTGTCCTCGTCAACCTTCCTGGTCACTTCCTCAAAAGCTCTATCAAAATTTGTACGGCATGATCTGCCACGCACAAAGCTCTGCTGACTGTTCCAAGTCAAATTCTGTCTTTCCAAATACATGCACATCCTATCTCTCAGAACCTTCTCAAGTGGTTTACCGAAAACAGAAGTGATATTGATATTGGTACAGTACAGGTCTATATTTCCCAGGTTTTTCTTTGCAACCCTTCTTGAATAAGGGCACAACATTTGCTTCCGCCCAGTCTTCTGGGTCCTTGGCCCTTGAATTGTCTTCTCTCGCCTCTTGCAGTTCTCTTGGATATATCTGGTCCGGACCAGAGATTTATCTGACTTTGTGCATTCTAATATGTCAATCAGCACCTCTACTGTGATATGGGCTTTACCAAGATATCACAACTACCCTCTCAAAGGTCAAAGGTTTTCATGTCTTTCTAAATGGTAAATGCAGGGGGGAAATTGAGGACCACACCCATCTCTTGAGATTTTACACATGCTGACCCATTTTGGATTTTAAGAAGTCCTATTCTCTCTCTAGTTGCTCTTTTTCTTTCCTATACTGAACTTGGATACACATTAATCTGCTCAGCCAAGGCTATCTCATACCCTCTTTTCGCCTTCCTAATTTGCTTCTTCAGTAAACTCCTCTATCCCCTGTATACCTCCAGGGATTCCCTTGGTCCCAGCTGCCTGTAGTGAGCCACACCTCCTTTTCTTCTTGTCAGAGCCTCAATATGTCTTGTCATTCAGGGTTCTCTCTTCCTACCTCACTTTCCCTTCTTCCTCACAGGAACATATGGACCTTGAACTCGAGCTATCTCACTTCTGAAACCCTCCCACTTGCCCGGGATCCTTTTGCCTCGAAACAAACTACTCCAATCAACCCCTGCAATCCCCTGACTAATTCCAACAAAATACGCCTTGCTCCAACTTAGAACTTGAATATGTGGACCATTTTTGTCCCTAGCATTACTATTTTAAAATTAATACAGCTCTAGTCACTATTCCCAAAATGCTCGCTCACTTTACCTCCGTCACCTATCCTACCCTATTTCCCAACAGTAGGTTTAGATTGTCCCTTCACCAGTAGGGACCTCAACATATTGCTTGTGGCAGCTTTCCTGAACACACTAAACAAATTACGTTCCATCTAAGTACTCAAAAATCTGAAAGTCCCCGTCTATGTTAGGAAAATTAAAATCAAATATTATAACAATCTTATTTCTCCTGCAAGTCTCGACAGTCTCCCTGCATATTTGTTCCTCTAATTCCTGTTGATTATTTGGAGGCTTATAGTGCAACCATTATAACATCACCATCCCCCTCTTACTTCTTTGTACTGTTCACAAAACCTAATTGGATATTATCTCAGTTATTTCACCTTTAAATACTGGAGTGATATGCGCCTTAATCAGAACTATTGGTATTTAAATTGTTTCCATTTGCATCTCCAATTACAGTGATTTTCACAGTCGCAGCATCCCTTGTCAAGGTACAGTGGAGATATGGAGCTGTAAATGGATGGGAACTGCACATCCAGCATTGGTTATATTTTCCCCACACTGGCCAGTGATCTAATACAGTGTTACTGAACAATGCAACAGTCTGGGTTTATATATGAATGAACCAGTGTGGCCTGCACAGCTCCCCACACTGGACATTTAGCCCATGATTATACATCAAGCATTGGTGTGGGCTGCACAGAGTTCCATGCTGGGCATTGCTGGGTTGCATTCAGCAGTAAGCTAGCCGGATCTACACAGTGCTCCATCCTGAATATGTAATGGATGGGCTGGTTATGTGAGTTGGATTGCGAATGTGAGAGAACTAAACTTCTGGCAATGCCTTTGTTTTGTGTTTTAATTCTTGTGATTGGACCGTTCAAATCCTGACTCATCCAGTTAGACCCATCCCCCTGGATAAGTCATGGTGAGTGTTGTTACAGCATCTGAGTCTGCAACATGACCAACAAGTGGAGAAGAGGCTGCAGAGAGGGGAGTCTCCGTAGAAGTGGAATCAGATCAGCCGTGGTCTTAGTGAATGGTGGAGCAGGATTGAATGGACAACTAATGCAACTTATTCATGTATTTATGTTTGTTCCAAGCAAACTCCGCTTCTCTCCCTGTGTACCATACTCGTGGGGAGTGAGGCACCTCCTCCTGTTCCTGCGTAACAGGACCCTGGGGCCTCACTAACCAACCGATTTCCCTGTGCCCCAATTTTGAGCTCTGAGTAACTGCCTCCTGTTCCTGTGTCCCAGTCTCAAGCAATTGAATAACTGCCTCCTGTTCCTGTGCCACAGACTCAAGCAGTTGAATGAGTGTCTCATGTTCCTGTGTCCCAGTCTTGAGCTCTGAGTGACTCCCTCCTTTCCCTGTGCCCCAGTCTCAAGCAATTGAATGGCTGCATCCTGTTCCTGTGTCCCAATCTTGAACAACTGGGTGACTGTCTCCTGATCCAAGGTTTGCGAAAGTAGATGTCCTCCTCCTGCTACTGACTAACAGGCTCCAATCTCTCTGTGCTCACCTGCTGCTCCTGTGGAATGGAGTTGAGGGGCTGAATGGCCTCTTCACATTCCTTACAGCTTCTCTTGACTAAAAGCATTTCTCCCGATGCTGTAAAACACCATCAAAATCTGAATGATGTATTTTTGTGTTTTACTCACAGCAATTGAGCAAACAAGCTGACTGACACAATTCAGAAGCTGAATAGCCTCCTCCTGTTACTGTGTTATACAGTCAAGACTCTCAGAGATGTACAGCATGGAAAAATACCTTTCGGTCTGATCGTCCATACCAACCAAATATCCTAAATAAAACTTGCCCCCTTTGCCAGCATTTGGCCCTTCTCCCTCTAAACTCTTCCCATGCATGCATCCATCCAAGTGCCTTCTAAATTTTGAAACTGTACCTGCTTCCAGCACCTCTTTTGGCTGTTCATTCCATACACACAGCAGTCTCTGTGTGAAAATGTTGTCCCTCAAGCCCCATTTTAAATCTTTCCCCTCTCACCTTAAACCTTTGTTTTCTAATTTTGAACTCGCCAATGCTGGGAAAAGACATTGACTGTTTACCTTATCTATGCACCTCATGATTTTATAAACCTCTTTAAGGTCACCCTTCCGCCTTAACACTTAAAAATAGTCCCAGCCTATTCAAACTCTCCCTGTACCTTTAACTCTCCAACACCTACAAAAATCTCTTCTGCACCCTTTCAAGTTTGACAACGTCTTTCCGTTTAGACTCAAAGCATGGAACAATAAAGGGAAGATCACCAAGCGCCTTCTTCATTGCGCAGTCTACCTGTGACGGCACCTTCAAGAAACAGAGAACCTGCACCACAAGGTGACACAGTAGCTCAGTGGCTAGCATTGATGCGTCAGAGCACAGCTATCTGAGTTTAATTCCATCCTTGAATGACTGCCTGTATGGAGTTTGCACATCCTGTATGAGTTTCCTCCAGATGTTATATTTTCCTTCGCCAGTATAAAGATGAACAGATAAGTGTAGATTGGCTATGCTAAATTGCGTAAAGCACCCATGGATGTGTAGGCGAGGTGGATTAGCCATGGGAAATGCAGGCTCAGAGGGATAGGGTAGGGGTTTGTCCAGTGGGATACTGTTTAGAGGTTCGGTGTGGCCTCGATGGGCCGAATAGGCTCTTTTCTCACTGTAGGGATTCGATAATTTCGATGGAGTTCTCCTTGATTGGCAACTTTCGACAGGACCCTACCTACATGACTTGCCTTGCTTTTTCTTGCCAAACACACACGCATCCCATTTAACTAAAATAAACTCCATCTGCCACTCCTCGGTTCACCTCAGCAAAGTGCCATTATAGTCTGAGAGATCATTCTTCACTGTCGACTACACCACCAAATTTGGTATTATCTGCAAACTTACTGACAATACTTCATATACTCAAATGCAAATGATTTGAATAAGTGATAAAAGGCAGCGGACCCACTATTGATCTTTATGGCACACCAAAGGTCACAGGTCTCCAAGTTTAATGAACAAATATCCAGTGTCACGCCCTGTCTCCGCTATTCCAGAAAATGTTGGATCTAAATGACGAGCTCTCCCTGGATCCCAGGCAGTCTAACCTTGCTAAACAGTCTACCACGTAGAACATTTTGGATTTCTTCCTGAATTCCATGAAGACAACATCCACTGTCCTGCCTTCATCAATCATCTTCATCACTTCCTCAAAAAATTCCACCGGGTCAGTGAGACGTGATCGCCAATGTTTAAAGCCCTCTTCAGGCCTTGTCTGTCCAAATGCGTATACATCCTTTCCCTCAAAATCTCCTCACAAAATTTAATCACAATTGACGTCAGGCTCACCATTATATAGTTACCTGTTTTTTTCTTACTTTTTAAAATAATGACACTTTGTTAGCAGCCGTCCAGTCTTTTGACACCTCACCTGTGGAAATCAAAGATATAAATATATCCAAAAAATGCTGACCAATCTCCTTCCTAGCTTCCCACAAGTTTGGGATACAACTGATCACAGCTGAAAATGTGTTGCTGAAAAAGCGCAGCAGGTCAGGCAGCATCCAAGGAACAGGAGAATCGATGTTTTGGGCATAAGCCCTTCGTAAGGAATGAGGCTTGTGGGCCAAGGGGGCGGAGCGATAAATGAGAAGGGAGTGTGGCGGGGAGATGTAGCTGGGAATGTGATAGGAAGATGAAGGTGGAGCTGAAAGTGAAAGTTGATGAACGAAGACAGAACACGTCATCTACTGCACCCATTACACCTCAATGTGGTCTTCTAAACTTTGGAGAGACAGGATGCCAACTTTTGGTCATTTCAGAGTATATCCCTGGGACAACCACACTGACCAACTCCACAGTCTTGTGGCTGAGCCCTTTAACTCCCCTTCCCACTCTGCCAAGGACATGAGGGTTCTGGGCCTGCTCCATCTCCACTCCCTAACCACCAGAAGCCTGGAGGAAGAAAGTCTCATAGTTTGTAAGACGATTTTCGGGTGCTCGTTGTTGTGGTTCTGTTTGCCGAGCTGGGAATCCTCTGCCTTAGGATCCTCTAACCACAGCGTTCAATGTGAATTTCACCAGTTTCCCCTCTTCCCCAAACTCCACCTTATCCCAATCCAAACCTCGAACTCAGTACCGCCCTTTTGCACGTTCCTATGTGTCCACATCCCATCCCATCAGCCCCACCTTCATCTACTTATTAGATCAAAGAAGACGAGTTTTGTAGTAAGCCAGTGGATTCAGAGAAATGTAAAGCATGCAAACAAAAGAAAAACAAAACGGCTGCTAAAAAGCTTCTATCAATGTATGAAACAAAAACAAAACCAAGGTCAAATGTGGGACAATGAGTGTTCAGACAGGACAATTTATTGTAGAGACAGAGAAATCTCAGGGAAAAGAAACAGTTGTTTTTGTGTCCATCTTCAAGGAGGACTACCCAGAAATTCTCCCAGAAATACCAAGAGAACATGGGACTTGTGCAAGTAAAGTCTAAGGTCATTCATATCAGTGATGCGGTTGTCTTTGAAAAGAAAGCTGGATTGAGTATTAATTGAGGGACAGGAGTGGGTCATTAGATACGTTGAACCTTCTCCACCAGGCACAAAGATTGTGGCTAATCAGGTTGTGGTCTCAGCCCCACTTTCCTGTCTGCATCCCATTATCCATGACTCAGTTCTCTGTCAATTATTTCAGTAACGCAACTTTCAATCAATGTGAACATAGTGGCACGATAAACTTCCAGTGAAGAGGATTCTGATTTGAAAGATGACTTTTTTGTCATCCCTCTTATAGAATCAGAGAATCATACAGAATGGAAGCAGACCCGTTAGTCCAATCTGTTCACTCCAATCAGATATCAAATCTGATCCAGTCCCATTTGCCAGTATTTTGCCAATATTCTTTCTCTTTCAGATACTTTTTAAATGTGCGATTGTAATCGCCTTCACTACTTCCTCTGACAGCACTTTATGTACACACACCACTCTCTGTGTGAAACATTTATCTTCAGTTCCCTTCTAAATCATTCGTCATCTCTTCTCCAACCAAGGGCTCCCCTACCTTGGGGAGCAGAGTGTGGCTGTTCAGAATATCCATACCTCTGATGATTTTATAAACCTCTACAATGTCACCCTTCGGCCTCTGACACTCCAGGGGGAAACACCTCAAACTAATCAACCTCTCCCTATAGCTCAAACCTCCAGTCGTGGGACATCCGTGCAAATCTTTTCGGCTGACAACCGAGTTGTACGCAGTATGCTTAAAGTGGCCTCACCAACATCCTGTACAGATGCAACATGCCACCACAACTCCTATACGCAATGCTCTGACTTATTAAGGCAAATTTGTAAAATGTGTTGTGTACCGCACTGTCTGCATTTGACTCCACTTTCAAGGAACAATATACCTGCAGCCCTATGTCCGTTTTTTGAAAACCCTCACCAGGCCCTTGCCATTGAGTGCGTAATTTCTGCCCTGATTTGCCTTCCCAAAATGTGTAACCTCGTAACTATCTAAATTAAACTTCATCTGTCACTACTTGCCCCTTTGTCACATCTATTTGTAGCCTTGTTGTACTCCGAGATAATCTACTACACCACCTTTCTGATGTAATCTGTAACCTTACTAACAATGGCCCCAATATTCACATCTAAATCCTTTACATAAATGATGAAATGTTGTGTACTCAGTACTGATTCTTGCAGCACAATGCTGCTCACAAGCCTCCAGTCTGAAAAATACCTCTCTTTCTTCAAGCCAATTGTGACGAGCTTTTTCTGTATCCCATGTCACTGAAACTTATTAATCTGCCTACCAATCGGAATATTATGAACACCTTGCTGAGGTCCATATTGACAATGTCTACCAAACTGCCTTCATCAACCTTCTTTATCATCTCTTCAGAAAACTAAATCAATTTAATGAGACATGATTTCCCATGCAGAAAGCCACGTTGATTACTCTGATCAGTCCTTGCCTTCCCTAATGTATGTAAATGCTATCCCACAGAATCTCCTCCAACAACTTACCCACCACCGACATCAGGCTTATCGGTGTATAGTTCCCCGGCTTTTTGGGTCACTGTTTCCTTTCTAGTCCCACTCCTCCACTGCTCACAACAAATGTTAAATGTAACCAGGTTGGTGATGTGGCCGATGATATCGGTCTCAGACTGGGTCAGGGTCAGTTTTAGGAACAAGTCAGGCTCGTTTCTTTAATTTGTTAAATGAACAGGTTTTTGAACCAGAGCAATGTTACTCCAACTATGATGGAATAATGAATGGCAAACTGTTTGGGTATTGCAAATAAAGACTCGATATTTCCCGTTCTAAAAACACTGACACACACACACACACACACACACACACACACACACACACACACACACACACACACACACACACACACACACACACACACACACAATATAAATGAAATCTTTGTAATTTCACGTTGAAAGAAACTTGTCCAGATATCATTGGAAATTATGACAAAAGGACAACTTGCGAGATTGTCCAAAATGTTATTCTGCTTCTGCTTCTGAAGATATTCTACTCACACAGCCGCTAGCAATGGGATTTCATCCTGGCAGAGTTGGATTTTGTTGAAATCCCTTTGCCTTAGGCAGTCAGGAGGTTCCAGGTGAGCACAGTGGCTCAGTAGTTCGCACTGTTGCCTCACAGCATCAGGGGCATGAGTTTACTTCCAGCCTCAGGTGACTATCTGCGTGGAGTTTGCATCTTCCCCCCTTGTCTGTGTGAGATTCCGATGGGTGCTCCCATTTCCTCCCACAGCCCAAAGCTGTATAATTCAAGTGGATTGGTCAAATAGTCCAAAGTGTTCAGCGATTTCTACTTTAGGTGCACTAGTCAGTGGTAACTGTAAGGGCATGGGAAGGTTACTCATTGGAAGGTTGGTATGGACTTGTTGGGCCGAAGGGCTTGTTTCCACACTGCAGGGATTCTAAAAAAATAAAAATGGTAACAATAATAGTAGTGCTCCGTTTTAGCTTGTACACGTTACTGTGATGGGCAATAATGAAGGAGAGAGTGCAATGGGCCGTTTCTTCTCAGGCAGATGACATTTTCTCCCTCTCTGAGTTGAATCACACAATAATGTCATCCTCTCCCAAACTGCACCATGTGAGGTCTCCTTGTACATTGTCCAAACTATGTCTCCATCACATTCCCTGTTCCATGTCGGTGCATCAGTGCTGCTGTCATACACGGAGTCATACCCTGAGCAGAAAATGGTCTCGGTCCATTTGAAGATATGTTTATATGTCCCTGCGTCATTAAAAATTAAAATGTTTAATGTATTCAGAATACATATAACATAGAACATAGCACAGTCCAGCACAGAACAGGCCCTGCAGCCCACGATGTTGTGCTGACCATTGATCCTCATGTATGCACACTCAAATTTCTGTGACCATATGCATATCCAGCAGTCTCTTAAATGTCCCCAGTGACCCTGCTTCCACAACTGCTGCTGGCAACGCACTCCATGCTCTCACTCCTCTCTGTGTAAAAAACACCCGCCTCTGACATCCCCTCTATACTTTCCTCCAAACAGCTTAAAGCTATGACCCCTCGTGTTAGTCATTTCTGCCCTGGGAAATAGTCTCTGGCTATCAATTCTATCTATGCCTCTCATAATCTTGTTCACCTCAATTAGGTCCCCTATCCTCCTCCTTTTCTCCAATGAAAAAAGTCCGAACTCAGTCAACCTCTCCTCATACGATAAGCCCTCCAGTCCAGGCAGCATCCTGGTTAACCTCCTCTGAACCCTCTCCAAAGCATCCACATCTTTCCTATAATTGGGTGACCAGAACTGGACGCAGTATTCCAAGTGCGTTCGAACCAAAGTTTTATAGAGCTGCAACAAGACCTCACGACTCTTAAACTCAATCCCCTGTTAATGAAGCCAAAACACCATATGCTTTCTTAACAACCCTGTCCACTTGGGTGGCCATTTTAAGGGATCTATGTACCGGCACACGAAGATCTCTATTTCTTCACACTGCCAAGAATCATATCCTTAACCCTGTACTCAGCTTTCAAATTCGACTTTCCAAAGTGCCCCACCTCGCATTTATCCAGGTTGAACTCCATCTGCCACCTCTCAGCCAATTTTTGCGTCATGTCAATGTCCCACTGCAGCCTACAACAGCCCTTTATACTGTCAACGACACCTCCAAACTTCGTGTCATCTGCAAACTTGCTGACTCAATTTTCAATCCCCTCATCCAAGTCATTAAAAAAAATTACGAAGGGTAGAGGCCCAAGGACAGAGCTCTGTGGAACACCACTCACCACTGACTTCCAGGTAGAATATTATCCTTCCACTACCACTCGCTGTCTTCTGTTGGCCTGCCAATTCTGTATCCAAACAGCTACACAGATACCTGTGTTAAAATGAATTTTTAAACAAATACAGAAATTGCTGGAAAAGCTCGTTAGGTCTGACAGCGTCCAGATGCCTTTTACATGATATAGTTGTACCAGCCTCCACCACTTCATCTGGCAGCTCATTCCTTACGCACAACACACTCTGTGTGAAAAGCTGCCCCTTAGGCCCCTTCAAAATCTTTCCACTCTCACTTTCCAACAATGTTCTCTAGTTTTGGACACCCCTAACCTGGGGAAAAATCTTGACTACGAACTCTATCCATGTCCGTTCTGATTTTACAAACCTTTACTGCTGCGAAATGTGACTTCAGTCAACACGAATGGCTGTACTTTCAATAATCCCGGGCCGAAATGCTGAAATTTAACACTGACACAAGATCGACCACAATTTAAACCTAAATACAGGAAATTCCCAAACTCCGTTTGTCTTCAGGAAATTGGGAGAGAATCCTTCAGGACAGCAACGTTCCCAACCTGCATATTAGGAACTGGGAAGGAGTGACCTGTGTCTGCTCTCGAGTGATCGAGTGTGTGGGAATGTTCCAGAAACCATCTGTCCTTATGGATATGTCTCTGTGTGTTTGGGGAGGGAGGGTTTCTTGTGGTTTATGTCACATTTTTGTCAGTAATTCCGAACTTTCCATTTGTTATTGCATCTCTAATTATTTTAATAAATCCCTGAATACAGGGACACATTTGAAAATCTCACGGGGTCCCCGATCACACGGGTCCCTTTGCCTCCGGGGTGATGAATAATGGGTTTGTTTTCCTTCCTCACAGTTAACGTAGTGACCATCTACGTCCTGCTTTATAAAGACTGTGGATTGTCTCCATGTGTCAGACGTTACCTGGGGGCCATGGCAGCGGCGGATCTTCTGGTCATTATCCTCGACCTGATCCTGAGACACATTCCCATTGTTTATCGGGAACAGTTTTATATCCTGAGGCGGTCCGTCCCCGTGTGTAACATCCACGCCGTCCTGCTTTATGCAGCCACTGACTGCTCTGTCTGGTTTACCGTCACTTTCACCTTTGATCGGTTTGTGGCCATTTGTTGCCAGAAGCTGAAAAGTAAATATTGCAGTGAGAAAACGGCGGCTGTGGTTCTGGGGGCAGTGATTGTGCTGAGCTGTTTAAAGAACATTTCCTGGTATTTTATTCTCACGGCTCGGTATTGGCTGTGGAACGACCCCTGGTTTTGTGAGATAACACTCGCTGTTCGTTACTCCAGTGTCTGGGTCACAATCGAGTTCCTCCACCACATTCTAACTCCGTGTGTCCCATTTCTCCTGATTCTACTGCTCAATGTTCTCACCGTCAGACACATTTTAGTGACCAGCAGAGCCCGCAGGAGACTTCGCGCTCACACCAATGGGGACACTCAGTCTGACACTGAAATGAGAAACCGAAAAAAATCCATCATTTTACTGTTTGTGATCTCGGCCAATTTCATCCTGTTATGGTCAACGTTAATGGTATTTTCTATATGGAGCCGGATGTGGGATATTGTGTATACCCCTGTGTATCTCCATGACTTTGTAGTTGAATTGGGCTTCATGCTGCAGCTCCTCAGTTGCTGCACAAACACCGTGATTTATGCCGTGACCCAGAATAATTTCAGGCAGCAGCTGAAGAATGTGCTGAAATATCCCTTCACTCAAATCCATCAAACAAACAAATTCCCTCGTTAATCACATCATCCGGGATTTTCTCATTTCAGTTCAGTGTTTCAATGATGGAGCAGCCTGTCGCTCTGGGAACAGACTGACGGTATCGCTAGTTTGTCCCTTCTTATCCCACAGCGGGGTTACAGGGAAACATTTCAATGTTTCTCACATCTCAGGGGCCAATGAGCAAAGGCACCATCCCACTGACTGTATCCATCACTTCCATTTGTAACCAATAAAAATGTTGACAAAGCGTGCCGAGGAGCAGAGTGAACGATGTTGTTTTTGTGTCTTTGTGTTGAAAAAGCTGAGCTGGAGAGAGACACACTCAAAATCAAGTCCTGGTCCTCAGGGAAGGGGAAGGCACCGCGCTCTGAGCTCAGGAGCTGGGTTTAACTCTCTCTTTCCACGCGACTCTCCCACTCTTACTCTACATTTCTCTCCATCTCTCTCTTCCACAACCTCTCACTTTCACTCTCCCTCATCCCTCTCTCTCGCACACACCTCCAAACCCTGGTTCTCTACCTGCCTCCCTCTTCCCTCTCCCCCCTCCCCTCCCCCTCCTCCTCACTCTCTCTCAATCTCCTTCCGTCTCTGCCTCCCTTCTGCAAATCTGTCTCTACGCAATTTTCCCCCTTTTCCCACATCTCAAGCCAAAACGCCCCACACCCCCACCCCACACAAAAGCAGCTTCAACCCCAGACCAACCCCAGTCTCTGGGTCAGAGGGAGAAGGAAGGACCAGGGAGACAGAGTGTGTCAGAGAGAGAGGGAGGTAGGGACAGGATGGAAAGAGATTCAGCCAGTGGAATGTGGGGAGAGAGACACGGAGGGAGGGGGATCGAGAGTGAGAGAACGGGGAGAGAGAGTGAAGGAACAGGGAGAGAGAAGGGGGCAAGACAGAGATAGGGTGGGTGAGCGATGGCGAAAGAAAGGGGAGGGTGATAGGGAGGGGAGGGGAGAGAGGGGAGGGCGAGAGAGGGGAGGAAGAGAGAGGAGAGGGCAAGAGAGGGGATGACGAGAGAGGAAGGAGGGCGAGAGAGGGGAGGGCGAAAGAGGGGAGGGAGAGAGATGGGAGGGAGAGGAGAAGGCGAGAGAGGGAGGGCGAGAGTTGGGTGGGCAGGAGAGTGGAGGGCGAGAGAGTGGAGGGCCGGAGAGAGGAGGGTGAGAGGCGTGGGCGAGAGACGGGAGGGATGGAGGGGGACGGCGACAGAGGGGAGAAAGACAGAGGGGAGGGCGAGAGAGGATAGGGAGAGAGAGGGGAGGCTGAGAGAGGGGTAGAGCGAAAGAGGAGAGGGCGATGGAGAGAGGAGGGCAAGAGAGGGGGAGGGGTAGAGAGGACACGGGTGGGAGAGAAGGGGAGAGAGGGTGTGGCGAGAATGGGGATGGTGAGACACTGGGGAGGGGGAGATAGGGGTGGGAGAGAAGGGTGGTGGAGACAGGGGAGCAGAGGGTGGGGAGGGCGAGAGAGGTGAGGGAGATGGGGGGATGGCGAGAGAGAGGGAATGGCGAGAGAGAGGGGAGGTAACAGGGAGTGCAGAGAGGGGAGGGCGAGAGAGGGTGGGCGCGCGAGGGGAGGGAAAGAGACGGGACGGGAAAGAGAGGGGATGGCGAGATAGGGGAACGAGCGAGGGGGGCGGGCGAGAGAGGGGAGGGCGAAACATGGGAGGGTGAGAAAGGGAGGGATAGTGAGGGGGGCAGGAGAAGGGATGGTGAAAGAAGAGAGGGAGAGAGAGGGGAGGGCGAGACAGGGGATGGCGAGAGAGAGGGGAGGAAGTGAGAGTGGAGAGGGTGAGAGAGAGTGCAGGGCGACAGCATGGGGAGGGTGAGAGAGGGGATGGCGAGAGAGGGGAAGAGCGGGAGAGGGGCGGGCGAGAGAGGCGAGGCGAGAGATGGGAGGGTGAGAGGTGGTAGGTGTAGAAAGGGGAGGATAGACGCTGTGTGGGTGAGAGAGGGGAGGGAGAAAGAGGGATGGGCGAGAGAGGGGGTGGGTGAGAGAGGGGGTGGGTGAGAGAGGGGAGGGCGAGACAGGGGATGGCGAGAGAGAGGGGAGGAAGTGAGAGTGGAGAGGGTGAGAGAGAGTGCAGGGCGACAGCATGGGGAGGGTGAGAGAGGGGATGGCGAGAGAGGGGAAGAGCGGGAGAGGGGCGGGCGAGAGAGGCGAGGCGAGAGATGGGAGGGTGAGAGGTGGTAGGTGTAGAAAGGGGAGGATAGACGCTGTGTGGGTGAGAGGGGGAGGGAGAAAGAGGGTTGGGCGAGAGAGGGGGTGGGTGAGAGAGGGGGTGGGTGAGAGAGGGGAGGGCGAGAGAGCGGTGGGCGAGAGTGTGAGGGCGAGAGATTGGATAGCGAGAGATGGGAGGGAGAGAGAGGAGAGTGCAGGAGCAGGGAGGGTGAGAGAGGGGAGGGCGAGAGAGGGTTGGGTGAGAGATGGAAGGGAGAGAGAGAGGGAGGGCGGTAGAGTGTAGGGAGAGAGAGGAGAGTGATAAAGAGTGCAGGGCGAGAGAGGACAGACCGTGAGAGTGGCGGGTAGGAGAGAGGAGGGATAGAGAGGAGAAGGGAGAGAGAGAGGGAGAGGGCAGGAGCGGGGAGGGTGAGAGAGAGAATGGTCAGATAGGGGATGGCGAGAGAGAGAGGGGAAGGCAGGAGAGGGGAGGGCAAGAGAGAGAGGGAAAGGCGAGAGAGGGATGGGCGAGAGAGGGGATGGAGAGAGAGAGACAAAGGCGAGAGAGGGCAGGGCGAGATAGAGGAGGGACAGTGGGAGGAGCGGGAGAGAAGGGGAGGGCGGGAGAGTGGAGAGTGAGAGAGGGATGGGAGAGAAAGGGAAGGCCGAGAGAGGGGAGGGAGACAGAAGGGAGGGTGAGAGTAGGGAGGGAGTGATGGTAGGTGAGAGAGAGAGAGAGACGGGGAAGGTGAGAGGGGGAGGGAGAGAGAGGAGGGAGAGAGAGGGGAGGTAGAGAGAGAGGGAGGGCAGGAGCGGGGAGGGTGAGAGAGGGAAGGGCAACAAAGGGAGGGAGAGAGGCAGGAGGGCGAGAGAGAGGAGGGAGAGAGAGAGGAGGGCGAGAGAGGAGTGTGCAAGAGAGGGGATGACGAGAGAGGCAGGAGGGCGAGTGAGGGGCGGGCGAAGGGGGAGGGCGAGAGATGGGAGAGCGAAAGAGGTGAGGGAGAGATATGGGATGGAGAGAGAGGAAATGGCAAGAGATTGGAGGGCGAGAGAGGAGAGGGATAGAGGGGAGGGCGACAGAGGGGAGGGCGGGAGAGAGGAGGGTGAGAGTTGGGTGGGTTAGAGTAGGGAGGGATGGAGGGGGATGGCGACAGAGGGGAAAGCGGCAGAGGGGAGGACGAGAGAGGGGAGGTAGAGAGAGGTGAGGCCGAGAGAGGGGGAGGGCGACAGAGGAGAGGGCGATGGAGAGGGGAGGGCAAGAGAGGGGAGGGTGAGAGAATAAGGAGGGTTAGAGTGAGGGCAGGAGAGAGGGTGGGGGGAGGGAGGGGTGGGGAGAGAGGGGAGGCGGGGACAGGCGAGCGGAGGGTGGGGAGGGCGAGAGAGGTGAGGGAGAGAGGGGTGATGGCGAGAGAGAGGGGACAGCGAGAGAGGGGGATGGCGAGAATAGGGGAGGGCGAAAGAGGGGAGGGAGAGAGAGTGGAGGAAGAGAGAGGAGGGGGAGGCGGAAGATCGAAAGAGGGGAGCGCTGCAGAGGGAGGTGAGAGGGGGAGGGTGAGAGTTGGGAGGCGAGAGAGGGGAGGGCGAGACATGGGAGGGTGAGGGGGGAGGGATAGAGAGGGGGCAGGAGATGGGAGGGTGAGAAAGGGGATGGCGAGAGAGAGGGGAGGAAGTGAGAGTGGAGAGGATGAGAGAGAGGGCAGGGCGAGAAAGAGGGGAGGTTGCGAGAGGGGATGGCGAGTGAGGGGGAGGGCGAGAGAGGGGTGGGTGAGAGATGGGAGGGTGAGAGAGGGTAGGGTTAGAGAGGGGAGGACAGACGCTGTGTGGGTGCGAGAGGGGAGGGAGAAAGAGGGTTGGGCAAGAGAGAGGGGTGGGTGAGAGAGGGGAGGGAGAGAGAGAGGGATGGCAGGAGCGGGGAGGGTGAGGGAGAGCAGGGAGTCAGAGAGAGAGGAGGGAGAGAGATGGGGAGTGCGGGAGAGTGGAGGATGAGAGAGGGGAGGGCGAGAGAGAGGAGGAAGAGAGTGGAGGGAGAGAGGGGAACGGAGCGAAAGTGGAGGGTGAGAGAGGGGAGGGAGAGAGGGGAGGGAGAAAGAGCGAGGGGAAGATGAGGGAGTGGAGGGAGAGAGGTGGAGGGATAGAGAGGGAGGGAGAGAGAAAGGGGAGGGAGAGAGATAAGCAAGGGTGAGAGAGCGGGGAGGAAGAGAGAGGGGAGGAAGAGAGAGAGGGCAGGGCGAGAGAGTAGTGGGCGAGTGCGGATGGAGAGCGAGAGAAGAGAAGGGCGAGAGAGAGGGGAGGGCGAGAGAGAGTGAGAGAGTGGAGGGAGAGAGGGGGAAGGAGAGTGGAAGGTGAGAGAGGGGTGGGAGAGAGAGGGGAGGGTTATAGAGAGGGGAGAGAGAGAGGAGAGTGCAGGAGTAGGGAGGGCGAGAGATGGGAGGGCGAGAGAGGGGAGAGGGAGAGAGAGGGAGGGCAGGAGATGGTAGGGAGAGAGAGGAGTGGGATAAAGAGTGCAGGGTGACAGAGGAGAGAGCGTGAGAGTGGAGGGTGGGAGAGAGGAGGGAGAGAGAGGGGAAGGCAGAGAGAGGGTAGGGAGACAGAAGGGAGGGTGAGAGAGGGGAGCGAGAGAAGGTAGGGTGAGAGATAGGCAGGCGAAAGAGGGGAGGGTGAGAGAGGGGATTGAGAGAGGGGAGGGTGAGAGAGAGAGGGGGAAGGCGAGAGAGGGGAGGGACAGAGAGAGGGGATGGAGAGGAGGGGATGGAGAGAGAGGGGGCAGGAGCGGGGTGGGTGAGAGAGGGGAGGGCGAGAGAGGGGATGACGAGAGAGGCAGGAGGGCAAGAGAGGGGCGGGTGAGAGGGGGAGGGCGAGAGATTTGAGGGCGAACGAGGGGAGGGAGAGAGGTGGGAGGGAGGGAGAGGAGAGGGTGAGAGAGGGGAGGGCGAGAGTGGGGAAGGCAGGAGAGTGGGGAGGGCGAGAAAGGAGAGGGATAGAGGGGGATGGCGACAGAGGGGAGGGCGGGAGAGAGGAGGGTGAGAGGGGGTGGGTTAGAGACGGAGGGATAGGGGGGAGGGCCACGGAGGGGACAGCGACAGCGGGGAGGGCGACAGACGGGAGGGCGCCAGAGGGGGGTGAGAGAGAGGGGAGGGCGAGAGAGGGGGAGGGCGAGAGTGGGGAGGGCGAGTGTAGGGAGGGGGAGAGTGCAGGCTGGAGAGAGGGTGGGGAGAGAGTGGTGGGGAGAGAGGGGATGCAGAGACAGGTGAGCGGATGGTGGGGAGGGCGAGAGAGTTGAGGGACAGAGAGTGGATGGCGAGAGAGGGGATGGCGAGAGAGAGGGGATGGCGAGAGTAGGGGGGAGTGAGAGAAGGGAGGAGAGAGTGGAGGAAGAGAGAGGAGTGGGGAGGTGGAAGATCGAAAGGGGGAGCGCTGCAGAGGGGAGGGAGAGAGGGGAGGGGACAGAGAGGTGAGGTGATTTGGAGGGGAGAGAGGGGACGGCGAGAGTGAGGAGGGCGAGAGAGTGGGGAGGGGGATAGTGCGGGTGGGAGACAGGGGGAGGTGAGAGAGGGGTGGGGAGAGAGGGGAGGTGGAGACAGGGGAGCGGAGGGAGGGGAGGGCGAGAGAGGTGAGGGAGAGAGAGGGGATGAAGAGAGAGAGGGATGGTGAAAGAGAGGGGATGGCGAGAGTAGGGGAGGGCGAGAGAGGTTAGGCAGAGATTGGAGGAAGAGAGAGGAGAGGGGGCGGAAGATCGAAAGAGGGGAGCAATGCAGAGGGGAGGGACAGAGGGGAGGGCGACAGAGAGGGGGAGGTGAGAGGGTGGGGAGGGAGGGTAGGGCGAGAGAGGCGAGGGCGCCAGAGGGGAGGGAAAGAGAGCAGAGGGTGACAGAGGGGATGGCGAGAGAGGGAGGAGCATGAGAGAGGGGCGGGCGATAGAGGGAGGAGGAAGAGAGAGATTAGGGGGTGAGAGAGAGGGCAGAGCGAGAGAGTAGAGGGCGAGAGCGGGTGGAAGGCGAGAGAGGTGGTGGGCGAGAGAGAGGAGAGGGCGAGAGAGAGGAGTGAGAGAGAGAGGAGGGAGAGAGTAGGTGGGAGGGAGAGTAGAGACTGAGAGAGGGGAGGGAGAGAGAGGGCAGGGCTAGAGCGAGGGGACGGTGAGAGAGGGGATGGCGAGAGAGGAAGGAGTGCAAGAGGGGGTGGGCGAGAGATGGGAGGGTGAGAGAGAGAAGGGATAGAGAGGGGAGGACAGACGCTGTGTGGGTGAGAGATGGGAGGGCGAGAGAGTGGAGAGAGAGAGAGAGGGAGGGCAGATGCTGTGATGGTGAGAGAGGGGAAGGAGAAAGAGGGGAGGGCGAGAGCGCGGAGGGCGAGGGGGAGAGTGCGAGAGAGGTGATTACGAGAGATGGGAGGGAGAGAGAGCAGAGAGCAGGAGCTGGGAGGGTGAGAGAGGGGAGGGCGTGAGGGCGTTGGGCGAGAGATGGGAGGTCGAGAGAGGGGAGAGCGAGAGAGAGGGAGGGCAGGAGAATGTCGGGAGAGAGGAGAGGGATAAAGAGTGTAGGGCGAGAGAGGAGAGAGAGTGGGAGTGGAGGGTGGGAGAGAGGAGGAAGAGAGAGGGGAAGGGAGAGAGGGGAGTGCGAAAGAGTGGATGGCGAGAGAGAGAGGCGAAGGCGAGAGAGGGGAGGGCGAGAGAGAGGAGGGAGAGTGGGAGAAGCGAGAGAGAGGGGTAGGTGGGAGAGTGAGGGTGAGAGAGGGAAGGGAGAGAGAGGGAAGGTCGAGAGAGGGGAGGGAGACAGAAGGGAGGGTGAGAGAGGGGAGGGAGAGAGAGGGGGAGGGCGGGGGAGTGGAGGGGGAGAGTGAGAAAGGTGAGAGGGAAGGCCGAGAGAGGGGAGGGAGACAGAGGGAGGGAGACAGAGCGGAGGGAGAGAGAGGGGAGGGCGGGAGAGTGGAGGGTGACAGACAGGAGAGAGAGCGGGGAGGGAGAGAAAATGGAGGGTGAGAGAGGGGAGGGAGAGAGGGGAGGTTGAGAGAGTGAGGGGAAGGCGAGAGAGAGGAGGGAGAGTGAGGAGGGAGAGAGAGGGGAGGGAGAGGGAAAGGGGAGGGAGAGTGATAGGCGAGGGCGAGAGATTTGGGGCATTTTAGCTCTATTTAGGAGCGTTGATGTAGTTTAGCACTAAATGGGAGAGTAGGGACAGTGCAACGCCAAATGGGAGAATTATGACAGTGAATGGTGCAGCGCTTCTTAAATGGGAGAATTGGTCCAATGTTGCAGGAACTGGGGCAGGACAATTGGGGAAGGGATAATTAGAGGAGAACTCCCCTAAACGTGAGAATGGCGCTTTGGCACTACATCATTTCTCGGACAATTCCGCAGCACTGACTCTGTGGTCAGTCACTTCCTCAAATCTGAACAAGAGGCCATGAAAATTAGTGTCTGACCAGCAGTGGGTTAGTCCTGAAGCAGTTTTTCACTGTCGGTGGTTCAGTCCTGAGAGAGTGACTGATTAGCAGAGGGTCAGGCTGAGGCACTGCCCTACCATCAGTGGGTCAGACTGAGGCAGTGCCTCACCATCAGACGGTCATTTCTGCATCAGTGACCTATCGTCAGAGTGTGTGCTGACGCAGTACCTCACAGTCAGTGAGTCAGGATGAGACAACGCCTCATCATCCGGGGGACAGTATAGCACTAAATGGGAGACTTGGTGAAGCATTGCACTAAATGAGAGAATTGGGGCATTGTAGCACTACGGGGTGATATGGTTCAATGTCATACTTAAATTAAGAATTGACGCTGCACTAAATGTGTGATTTTGGGCAATTGAGCATGAAACGGGACAATTGAGGCGGTGTAGCCCTGATTTGCAGATTTTGTGGCAATGCAGCATCAAATGGGAGAATTGATGCAATTCAACAACAAATGGGCAATTTGTTGCAGTGCAGCAGTAAAAGGGAGAATTGGGGTATCGTAGCAGTAAATGGCAGAATTGTTACAGGGTTGTAGGAAACTGCGCAGGAAAATACGATATGGGAGAATTAGAGGTGCGCACCACTAAGTGGGAGAATGGAACTCGGGCACACCATCTGCTCTCGAACAATCCAATAGTACTGACACTGTGACAAGTCACTTGAACAGGACAGAATCGTAGCTCATGACAATTAGGTTCTGACCAGCCGCGGGTCGGTCGTGAGCCAGTTCTACACCAGCGGTGTGTCAGTGCTGAGACAGAGCAAGCACCGTCAGGGGACAGCCGGAGGCAGTGATTCAACAGTGAAGCACCAAAAGGGAGGTTTGTTGCAGTGTTGCACTAAATGGGAGAATTCTGGCAAAGTAGCTCGAAATGTTAGAACTGGGGCAGTCTATCTCTGAAGGTAATATCTGTTGCAGTGTCGTACTACATGGAAGAATTATGCAGTGCTGCACTAAATGGGATTCTTTGGGAAATGTAGCACTAAATGGGAGATTTGGGGCGGTGGAGCATAAAATGGGAGATCATAGCAATTTTGCACGAAATGGGAGATTGGTGCAATCCAGCAGTAAATGGGAGAATTGCTGCTGTTCGGCGGTAATTGGGAGAATTGGGGCAGTAGAGCAGTAAATGGAAGAATTGGGTTCATTCTTGAGGCAGAGACCTATCATCAGAGTGTGTGCCGAGGCGGTGCCTCACTTTCAATAAGTCAGCAGGAGACAGTGTCTCAGTGTCAGAGGTACAGTGTCCCGCTAAACAAGGACTTGGTACAATGTTGCACCACATTGGTGAATTGGTGCAGTGCAGCTCTAAATGAGAGAATTGGAGCATTGCAGCACTGCAGCGGAGATGTGGTTCACTGTCGCATCAAATTGGGAGAAATGATTCTGCGCGGGACAAAACGGCACAATTTGGGAAGTGCAGTACTAAATCTGGGATTTGCGTCATTTGTGCACGAAACGGGAGAATTGAGGTGAGGTAGCACTGAATGGCAGATTTGCGACAGTGCAGCAGTAAATGGGAGAATGTTGGCAGTAAAGCACGAAATGGGACAATTGGGGAGTGAACCACCAAAATGAGAAATGTGGCAATTTAATGGGTGGTTTGGTGTCCTGCCGCATAAATGGTGCAGTGTTGCAGGAAATGGCGCAGGGCATTTCTGTATGGGAAAGTTAGAGGTGCACACCACTAAACGGGAGAATGTGTCGAGGGCATTCTCACTGCTCTCGAACAACCGCGCAAGAGTGACATGGTGACAAGTCATTTGATCAGGACAGAACCACAGTCCATGGCATTTACTGTCTGACGGTCTGTCGTGAGGCAGTGTCTCAACGGCAGAGGGACAGTGAAGCACGAAATGGGAGGCTTGCTGCAGTGTTGCACTAAAAAGAAGAATTCTGGCAAAGTAGATCGAAATGGATGAATTGGGGCAGTCGAGCTCTAAATGAGATATTTGTGGCAATGTCGTATTAAATGGCAGACTTATGCAGTAAAAGGGATAATTTGGGCAGTGTGACACTAACTGGACGACTTAAGGCAATATAGCACTAAATGGGAGATTGGTCCAATCCAGCAGCAAATGGGAGAATTGGTGCTGTGCCGCCGTAATTGGTAGAAGTCGGATAG
This sequence comes from Hemiscyllium ocellatum, assembly GCF_020745735.1. Classification (NCBI taxonomy): domain Eukaryota; kingdom Metazoa; phylum Chordata; class Chondrichthyes; order Orectolobiformes; family Hemiscylliidae; genus Hemiscyllium; species Hemiscyllium ocellatum. Next base: position 87,963,538 of record NC_083414.1, on the reverse strand, counting down.
TGGAGCAGTAAATGGGAGAATTTAGGTCATTCTTGAGGCAGTGACCTATCGTCAGAGTGTGTGCCCATTGGGTGCCTTACTGCTGATGAGTCAGCATGAGGCAGTGTCTCAGTGTCAGAGGCACGGTGTACCACTAAACAAGGACATTGGACAATGTTGAAATACATGGCTGATTTGGACAGTGCAGCTCTAAATGAGAGAATTGGGGCATTGCAGCAATTAGATTAGGGGAGCAGTAAATGGGAGAATTTGGGTCATTCTTGAGACAGCACTAAACGCGAGGCTTGATGAAGTGTTGCGATAAATCGGAGAAACTGGACAAAGTAGCTCCAATTGGCAGAATTGGGGCAATCTAGCTGGGAAGGTGATAATTTTTTGCAGTTTCATACTAAATGGAAAAATTATGCAGTGCAGCACTAAATGGGTTGATTTGGGCATTGTAGCACTAAATGGGAGAGTTGGGGCAGTGTAGTACAAAATGGGACAATGAGGAGTGTAGCAATAAATGGAAGATTGGTCCAATCCAGCAATAAATTGGAGAATTGGAGTTGTGCGGTAATAATTGGGAGAATTGGGGCAGTAAAGCAGTAAATGGAAGAATTTGGGCCTTTCTTGAGGCAGTGAACTACCGTTAGAGTGTGTGAAAATCGGTTCCTCACGATCGATGAGTCAGCATGAGACAGTGTCTCAGTATCAGAGGCACGGTGTACCACTGAACAAGGGCTTGGTGCAATATTGCAATACATGGCTGAATTGGGCAGTGCAGCTCTAAATGAGAGAATGCGAGCATTGCAGCACTGTAGTGGAGCAGTGGGTCACTGTCGCATCAAATTGGGAGAAATTGTGCAGCACGGGACTAAACAGCACACTTCGGGAAGTGCAGCAATGATTGTGTGATTTGGGTCAGTTTAGCTCTTATCAGATTTGAGGTGGTGCAGCAATGAATAGCAGATTTGAGACAGTGCAGCAGTAAATAGTAGAAGGTTCACTGCACAGCGCTAAAGGGAAGATGTAGTGCAGTAAAGCAGTAAATGGGAAATTGGTGCAGTTTTGCAGATCGGGGGCATGACAATACTGGTTGGGAGAATTAGAGGTGCGCAACACTAAATGGGAGATTGAGTCAAGGTCGCTCAATCTGCTGTCGAACAATCCCACAGCACTGACGCTGTGGCAAGTCACTTGGTCAGGACAGATCTATGAAAATTCGGGTCTGACCAGCCGCGTGTCCTTCCTGACATCGTGCTGCAGAGGCAGTGGGTCAGTTGTGAGACAGTGTGGCACCAGCAGGGGTTATTGCTGAGGCAGTAACTTATCGTCAGAGGGTCAGCCTGAGGCTTTGCTTCACCATCAGAAGGTCCGCCTGAGGCAGTATCTCAATGGTGAGGCACAAAACGGGAGGATTGCTGAACTGTTGCACTAAATGGGATAATTCAGGCCAAGTACCTCTAAGTTCAAGAATTGGGGCAGTGGAGCTTGAAAGGTGTGAATTGCCGCACTGTCATTAAATGGAAGAATTATGCAGTACAGCACTAAATGGCATAATTTGGGCAGTGTAGCACTGAATGGGCGAATTGGTGCAATGCAACGATAAATGGGAAATTTGTTACAGTGCAGCAGTAAAAGGGAGAATTGTTTCAGTGTTGGCAGGAATCTGCACAGGAAAGTATTGCATGGGAGAAGTAGAGGTGCGCACCACTAAATGGGGAATGGATTTCGGGCACTTCATCTGCTCTCAAACAATCCAACAGTACTGACTCTGTGACAAGTCACGTGATCAGGACAGAACCACAGCCCGTGACAATTAGTGTCTGACCAGCCGCGTGTCAGTCCTGAGGTAATGCTGCACCGGCACTGGGTCAGTCCTGAGACAGGGCCTCTCCGTCAGAGGGACAGCCTGAGGCAGTGCTTCAATGTCGGAGGGTCATTACTGAGGTCGTGATTTATCGTCAGAGGGTGTGAAAGGATGTGCCTCACCACCGGACAGTCAGCCTGAGGCTGTGAATCACCGTCAGAGTGTCAGCCTGAGCCTCAGCGTCAGACCGACGGTGAAGAACTAAACGCGAGGCTTGCTGCAGTGTTGTGATATATCGGAGAAACTGGAAAAATTAGCTGTAAATGGAAGAATTGGAGCAATCTAGCTTGAAAGGGGATACATTTCTGCAGTTTCATACTAAATGGAAGAATTATGCAGTGCAGCACTAAATTTGTGCATTGTATCACTAAATGGGAGGGTTGGGGCAGTGTGGCCTAAAATGGGGCATTGAGGAGTGTAGCAATAAATGGGACATTGGTCCAATCCAGCATTAAATGGGAGAATTGGAGTGCTGCGGTAATAATTGGGAGAATTGGGGCAGAAGGGCAGTAAATGGGAGAATTTGGGCCATTCTTGAGGCAGTGACCTATCGTTAGAGTGTGTGAAAATCGGTTCCTCACGATCGATGTGCCAGCATTTGACACCGTCTCAGTATCAGAGGCACGGTGTACCACTGAACAAAGGCTTGGTGTAATGCTGCACTACATGGCTGATTTGGGCAGTACAGCTTTAAATGAGAGAATTGGGGGATTGCAGCACTGTAGTGGAGCAGTGGGTTACTGTCGCATCAAATTGGGAGAAATTGTGCAGCACGGGACTAAACGGCACACTTCGGGAAGTGCAGCAATGAATGTGTGTATTGGGTCCGTTTAGCTCTTATCAGGACATTTGAGGTGGTGCAGCAATGGATAACAGATTTGTGACAGTGCAGCAGTAAATAGGAGAATGTTCACTGCACAGCACTAAAGGGGATATGTAGTGCAGTAAAGCAGTAAATGGGAGAATTGGTGCAGTTTTGCAGATTGGGGGCAGGACAATATTGGATGGGAGAATTAGAGGTGCGCAACACTAAATGGGAGAATGAGTCAAGGTCGCTCAATCTGTTCTCGAACAATCCCACAGCACGGACGCTGTGACAAGTCACGTGATCAGGACAGAACCACGGCCCGTGACAATTAGTGCCTTACCAGTCGCCGGTCAGTCCTGAGGCAGTACTGCACCGGTACTGGGTCCATCCTGAGACAGAGCCCCACCGTCAGAGTGACAGGGTGAGGCATTACCTCACCGCCAGAGAGACAGCCTGAGGCAGTGTTTCACCGTCAGGGGGTCATTACTGAGGAAGTGAATTATCGTCAAAGGGTGTGAAAGGAAGTGTCTCACCATCGAAGAGTCAGCCTGAGGCTGTGAATCACCGTCAGAGTGTCAGGCTGAGCCTCAGCGTCAGAGCAATGGTGAAGCACTAAACGCGAGGCTTGCTGCAGTGTTGCGATAAATCGGAGAAACTGGAAGAAGTAGCTCTAAATGGAAGAATTGGGGCAATCGAGCTGGAAAGGGGATACATTTTTGCAGTTTCATACTAAATGGAAGAATTATGCAGTTCAGCACTAAATGGGATAATTTGGGCATTTTAGCACTAAATGGGATAATTTGGGCATTGTAGCACTAAATGGGAGAGTTGGGGCAGTGTGGCATAAAATGGAACAATGAGGAGTGTAGCAATAAATGGGCGATTGGTCCAATCCAGCAGTAAATTGGAGAATTGGAGTTGTGCGGTAATAATTGGGAGAATTGGGGCAGTAAAGCAGTAAATGGGAGAACTTGGGCCATTCTTGAGGCAGTGACCAATCGTTACACTGTGTGAAAATCGGTTCCTCACGATAGATGAGTCAGCATGAGACAGTGTCTCAGTGTCAGGGGCACGGTGTACCACTGAACAAGGGATTGGTGCAATGTTGCACTACATGGCTGATTTGGGCAGTGCAGCTATAAATGAGAGAATTAGGGCATTGCAGCACTGTAGTGGAGCAGTGGGTCATTGACGCATCAAATTGGGAGAAATTGTGCATCGCAGGACTAAACGGCTCACTTTGGGAAGTGCAGCAATAAATGTGTGAAAGGGTCAGTTTAGCTCTAAACAGGAGATTTGAGGTGGTGCAGCAATGAATTGCACATTTGTGAGAGTGCAGCAGTAAATAGGAGAATGTTCACTGCACAGCACTAAAGGGGACATGTAGTGCAGTAAAGCAGTAAATGGGAGAATTGGTGCAGTTTTGCAGATTGGTGGCAGGACAATACTGTATGGGAGAATTAGAGGGGCGCAACACTAAATGGGAGAATGAGTCAAGATCGCTCAATCTGCTCTCGAACAATCCCACAGCACTGACGCTGTGGCAAATCACTTGGTCAGGACAGAACTATGATAATTCGGGTCTGACCCGCCGCGGGTCCGTCCTGAGATAGTGCTGCAGAGGCAGTGGGTCAGTTGTGAGACAGTGTCGGACCAGCAGAGGGTTGCTGCTGAGGCAGTGACGTATCCTCAGAGTGTCAGCCTGAGGCTGTGCTTCACCGTCAGAGGGTCAGCCTGAAGAATTGGCTCAGCGGTGAAGCACCAGGCGAGAAGCTTGTTGCAGTTACACTAAATGGGAGAATTCGGGCAAAGTAGCTCCAAGAGGGCGATTTGGAGCATTGTAGCTATGTAACGGAGATGTGTTGCAGTGTCGTACGAAATGGAAGAATTATGCAGTGCAGTAGCGAACGGAATAATTTGGGCAGTGTAGTTCTATATCAGAGAATTGGGCCATTGCGGTACTACAGGTGGATGTGGTTCTCTGTGACTCTAAATGGAATAATTGATGCAGTGCGGGGCTAAACGGCATAACTTGGGAAGTGCAGCAGCAAATGTGAGATTTGGGGCCGTTTAGAATGACACAGAAGAATTGAGTTACTTTAGCACTGAATGACCGATTTGTAGTAATGCAGCAGTAAATGGGAGAATGTTGGCAGCACAGCATCAAATGAAAGAATTGGTGCAATGCAGCAAGAAATGGGAAATTTGTGGAAGTGCAGCAATAAAAAGGAGAAATGGAGTAGAATAGCAGTAAATGGGAGAATTGTTGCAGTGTTGCAGGAAACGGCAAATGACAACGCTGCATGGGAGAGTTAGAGGTGCACACCACTAAATGGGAGAATGGGTCGTAGGCACTATCTCTCTACTTTTGAACAATCACAACACTGACTCTATGACAACTCACTTGATCAGTACAGAAACAAGTCCAAGGACAATTAATGATTGACCAGCCGCGGGGCAGTCGTGAGGCAATGCTGCACTGGTAGAGTGTCAGTCCTGAGACAGAGCGTCCTCGTCAGAGGGACAGCCTGAGGCAGTGTCTCACGGTCAGAGAGTTATTACTGAGGAAATAAAATTTCGTCAGATGGTGTGCAAAACAGTGCCTCTCCGTCAGAGAATCAGCCTGATGCTGTGCCTCACCGGCAGATGTTCAGCCTGACACAGTGTTTCAATGTCAGAGGGAGAGTTGGGGCATTGTAGCATAAAATGAGAGATTGCGAGAGTTTAAGACTAAATGGGAGATTGGTGCGGTGCAGCACAGAATGGGAGAATTTGTGTCTGACCAGCTGCGGGTCAGTCCTGAGGCAGTGCCGCACCAGCAGTGTATCAGTTCTAAGAGACAGATTCGCGATCAGGGCGACAGTCTGAGGAAGTTCCTCGCTGTCAATAGGTTATTGCTGAGGGAGTGATGAATTTTCAGAGGGTGTTAATGGCTGTGCCTCGCAGTCAGAGAGTCAGCCTATAGCTTTGCTTCACCGTCAGAGGGTCCGCCTGAGGCAGTGTCTCAATGGTGAAGCACAAAACGGGAGGCTTGCTGCAATGTTGCACTAAATGGGATAATTCAGGCAAAGTAGGTCTAAGAGGAAGAATTGGGGTGGTGCAGCTCGAAAGGGATGATTTGCTGCACTGTCGCATTAAATGGAAGAATTATGCAGTACAGCACTAAATGGCATAATTTGTGCAGTGGAGCATTGAATGGTCAGGACAACACCACAGTCCGTGACAATTAGCGTCTTACCAGCTGCAGGTCAGTCCTGAGGCAGTACTGCACCGGTACTGGGTCCATCCTGAGACAGAGCCCCAAAATCAGAGTGACAGGGTGAGGCATTACCTCACCGCTAGAGAGACAGCCTGAGGCAGTGTTTCACCGTCAGAAGGTTATTACTGAGGAAGTGAATTATCGTCAGATGGTGTGAAAGAAAGTGCCTCAACATCGGAGAGTCAGCCTGAGGCTGTGAATCACCGTCAGAGTGTCAGCCTGAACCTCAGCGTCAGAGCGACGGTGAAGCACTAAATGCGAGGCTTGCTGAAGTGTTGCAATAAATCGGAGAAACTGGACAAAGTAGCAATAAATGGGACAGTTGGGGCTGTGTGGCATAAAATGGAACAATGAGGAGTATAGCAATAAATGGGCGATTGGTCCAATCCAGCAGTAAATGGGAGAATTGGAGTTGTGCGGTAACAATTGGGAGAATTTGGGCAGTAAAGCAGTAAATGGGAGAATTTGGGCCATTCTTGAGGCCGTGACCTATCGTTAAAATGTGAAAATCGGTTCCTCACGATCGGTGAGTTTAGCGTGAGACAGTGTCTCAGTATCAGAGGCACGGTGTACCACGGAACAAGGGCTTGGTGTAATGTTGCAATACATGGCTGCTTTGGGCAGTGCAGCTATAAATGAGAGAATTGGGGCATTGCAGCACTGTAGGGGAGCAGTGGGTCACTGTCGCATCAAATTGGGAGAAATTGTGCAGCGCAGGACTGAACGGCACACTTCGGGAAGTGCAGCAATAAATGTGTGAATTCGGTCAGTTTAGCTCTGATCAGGAGATTTGAGGTGGTGCAGCAATGAATAGCAGATTTGTGACAGTGCAGCAGTAAATAGGAGAATGTTCACTGCACAGCACTATAGGGGATATGTAGTGCAGTAAAGCAGTAAATGGGAGAATTGGTGCAGTTGTGCAGATTGGGGGCAGGAAATTACTGGATGGGAGAATTAGAGGTGCGCAACACTAAATGGGAGAATGAGTCTAGGTCGCTCAATCTGCTCTCGAAGAAGCCCTCAACACTGACGCTGTGGCAAGTCACTTGGTCAGGACAGAACTAGAAAAATTCGGGCCTGACCAGCCGCGGGTCCGTCCTGATATCGTGCTGCAGAGGCAGTGGGTCAGTTGTGAGACAGTGTCGCACCAGCAGAGGGTTAGAGCTGAGGCAGTAACTTACCGTCAGAGAGTCAGCCTGAGGCTTTGCTTCACCATCAGAGGGTCCGCCTGAGGCAGTGTCTCAAAGGTGAAGCACAAAACGGGAGGATTGCTGCACTGTTGCACGAAATGGGATAATTCGGGCAAAGTAACTCTAAGTACAAGAATTGGGGCAGTGGAGCTCGAAAGGTGTGATTTGCTGCACTGTCATGAGCAGTGGAGCACTGAATGGGCGAAATGGTGCAATGCAACGATAAATGGGAAATTTGTTACAGTGCAGCAGGAAAAGGGAGAATTGTTTCAGTGTTGGCAGGAATCTGCACAGGAAAGTAATGTCTGGGAGAAGTAGAGGTGCGCACCACTAAATGGGGAATGGATTTCGGGCACTTCATCTGCTCTCAAACAATCCAACAGTACTGACTCTGTGACAAGTCACGTGATCAGGACAGAACCACAGCCCGTGACAATTAGTGTCTGACCAGCCGCGTGTCAGTCCTGAGGTAATGCTGCACCGGCACTGGGTCAGTCCTGAGACAGGGCCTCTCCGTCAGAGGGACAGACTGAGGCAGTGCTTCACTGTCAGAGGGTCATTACTGAGGTAGTGATTTATCGTCAGAGGGTGTGAAAGGAAGTGCCTCACCATCCGAGAGTCAGCCTGAGGCTGTGAATCACCGTCAGAGTATCAGCCTAAGCCTCAACGTCAGAGCGACGGTGAAGCACGAAATGCGAGGCTTTCTGCAGTGTTGCAATAAATCGGAGAATCTGGGCAATGTATCTCTAAATGTAAGAATTGGAGCAATCTAGCTCGAAAGCTGATATTGGTTGCAGTATCGTACAAAATGGAAGAAATATGCAGTGCAGCACTAAATGGGATAATTTGGGCATTGTAGCACTAAGTGGGAGAGTTGGGGCAGTGTGGCGTAAAATGGAACAATGAGGAGTGTAGCAATAAATGGGCGATTGGTCCAATCCAACAGTAAATGGTAGAAGTGGAGTGGTGCGGTAATAATTGGGAAAATTGGGGCAGTAGAGCAGTAAATGGGAGAATTTGGGCCATTCTTGAGGCAGTGACCTATCGTTAGAGTGTGTGAGAATCGGTTCCTCACGATCGATGTGTCAGCATTTGACACCGTCTCAGTATCAGAGGCACGGTGTACCACTCAACGAGGGTTTGGTGTAATGTTGCACTACATGGCTGAATTGGGCAGTGCAGCTATAAATGAGAGAATTGGGGCATTGCAGCACTGTAGGGGAGCAGTGGGTCACTGTCGCATCAAATTGGGAGAAATTGTGCAGCACGGGACTAAACGGCACACTTCGGGAAGTGCAGCAATAAATGTGTGAATTCGGTCAGTTTAGCTCTGATCAGGAGATTTGAGGTGGTGCAGCAATGAATAGCAGATTTGTGACAGTGCAGCAGTAAATAGGAGAATGTTCACTGCACAGCACTAAAGGGGACATGTAGTGCAGTAAAGCAGTAAATGGGAGAATTGGTGCAGTTTTGCAGATTGGGGGCAGGAAATTACTGGATGGGAGAATTCGTGGTGCGCAACACTAAATGGGAGAATGAGTCTAGGTCGCTCAATCTGCTCTCGAAGAAGCCCACAGCACTGACGCTGTGGCAAGTCACTTGGTAAGGACAGAACTATGAAAATTCGGGTCTGACCAGCCGCGGGTCAGTCCTGAGACAGTGCTGCAGAGGCAGTGGGTCAGTTGTGAGACAGTGTAGCTCCAGCAGAGGTTTATTGACGAGGCAGTGACGTATCATCAGAGGGTGGACCTCACACTCAGAGTGTCAGCCTGAGGCTGTGCTTCACCGTCAGAGGGTCAGCCTGCGGCAGTGGCTCAACAGTGAGGCACCAAACGAGATGCTTGTTGCAGTGTTACACTAAATGGTAGAATTCGGGCAAAGTAGCTCCAAGAGGGAGATTTAGAGCATTGCAGCTTTCTAACGGAGATTTGTTGCAGTGTCGTACTAAACGGAAGAATTGTGCAGTGCTATAGCGAAAGGAATAATTTGGGTAGTGTAGAGCTAAATCATAGAACTGGGGCATTGCTGTACTATAGGGGGATGTGGTTCACTCTAAATGGAATAATTGATGCAGTGCGGGACTAAACGGCATAATTTGGAAAGTGCAGCAATAAATGTGTGATTTGGGGCCATTTAGTACTACACAGAAGAATTGAGTTGATTTAGCATGAATGGCAGATTTGTAGTAATGCAGCAGTAAATGTGAGAATGTTGGCAGTAAAATATCAAATGAAAGAATTGGTGCAATGCAGCAAGAAATGGGAATTTTTTTTGAAGGGCAGCAATAAAAAGGAGACTTGGGGTAGAATAGCAGTAAATGGGCGATTTGTTGCAGTGTTGCTGGAAACGGCAAAGGGCAATGCTGTATGGGAGAGTTAGAGGTGCACACCACTAAATGGGAGAATGGGTCGTAGGCACTCTCTCTCTGCTTTCGAACAGTAACAGCACTGACTCTATGACAACTCACTTGATCAGGACAGAAACACATCCAATGACATTAGTGCCATCGTGCCGCCCACCAATGCAGTGTCTCACCATCAGAGAGACAGCTAGAGGCAATGCCACACCAACAGGGAGTCAGCCTGATGCAGTGCATTCAACATCTGAAAGAAAGCCTGTGGCAATGCCACAACATCAGAGAGAGACAGTATGAGGCAGTGACATAACAACGGTGAGAGACAGTCAGAGGCAGTGCCTCAACATCAAGTAGACAGCCTGAGGCAGTGCCTCACTATCAGAGAGACCCTGCAGCAGTGCCTCAACATCAGAATGTGACAGCCTGAGGCAGTGCCACAACATTAGTGAGAGATAGCCTGAGGCAGTGCCTCACTATCAGAGAGACAGCCTGAGGCAGTGCCTCAACATCAGAATGTGACAGCCTGAGGCAGTGCCACAACATCAGTTAGACCGCCTGAGGTATTTCCTCACTATCAGAGTGAGTCAGCCTGAGGCTTTGCCTCACCATCAGAGAGCGACAGCCTCAGGCAGTTCAACGGCATCAAAGTGACAGTCTGAGGCAGTGTCTCACCATCAGAGAGACAGCCTGAGGCAAAGCCTCAACATCAGATATCGACAGCCTGAGGCAGTGTCTCCCATCATCGAAACAGCCTGGTGCAGTGACCTAACATCAGAGAGACAGCCTGAGGCAGTGTCTCACCATCAAAGAGAGACAGCCTGAGGCAGTGCCTCAACATTAGACAGACTACCCGAGGCAGTGCGTCAGCATCAGTGAGACAGCCTGAGGCAGTGCGTCCCCATTAGAGAGAGACAGCTTGAGGCCGTACCTGACCATCAGGGAGACAGACTAAGGCAGTTTCTAACCATCAGAGAGTCAGCCTGAGGCAGTGCATTCAACATCAGCAAGGCAGCCTGAGGCAATGCCTCAACATCAGACAGCGTGAAGCAGTGCATCACCATCAGAGAGAGACAACCTGAGGCATTGCCTCACAACCAGAGGGAACCAGCTTCAGGCAGTGCCTCAATATCAGAGAGAGAGACAGTCTGAGGCACGCCTCGCTAACAGACAGACAGCCTGAGGCAGAGCATCAACGTCAAAGAGACAGCCTGATGCAGAGCCACAACGTCAGAGATAGACAGCCTGATTAAGTGCCACAACATCAATGAGACATCCTGAGGCATTACCTCACTATCAGAGAGAGACAGTCTAAGGCAGTGCCTCAAAATCAGATAGACAGCCTGAGGCAGTGCCTCACTATCAGAGAGACAGCCTGAGGCCTTGTCTCAACTTCAGAGAGTGACAGCCTGACGAAGTGCCACAACATCAATGAGACAGCCTGAGGGAGTTCCCCACCATCAGAGAGAGACAGACTGTGGCAGTGGCTCACCATCCGAGAGGAACAACCTGAGGCCGGGCCTCAACATCAGAGAGTGACAGCCCATGGAAGTGCCACAACAACTGTGAGACAACCCCGAGGTAGTTCCTCACCATCGAAGATTGACAGTCTGAGGCAGTGTCTCAACATCGGAGAGAGCCAGCCCGAGTCAGAGCCTTAAAATCAGAAACAGCCGGTGGCAGGGTCTCGCCATCAGAGAGAGACAGCCTGAAGCAGTGTCCTAACATCAGGGAGACAACCTGAGGCAGTGCCTCACCATTCCAGAGATAGACAGAGGCAGTGCCTCAACATCAGACAGACTACCTGAGGCAGTGCCTCACTAACAGGGAGACAGACTGAGGCAGTGTCTCAACATCAGAGAGACAGACTGATGCAGAGCCTTACTATCAGAGAGACAGTCTGAGGCAATGCCTCACCATCACAGAAAGGCAGCCTGAGGGAGTGTCTCAATCTCAGGGTGACAGCCTGAGGCAGTGCCACACCATCAGAGAGAGACAGTCTGAGGTTGCAACATCAGAGAGACAGCCTGAAGCAGTGTATCAACATCAGAGAGACAGTCTGAAACAGTGTCACAAAATCAGAGAGAGACAGCCTGAGGCAATGCTGCAACATCATTTGTGCCGACATGTACCACCACCTCTGGCTCTTCAGTCTTGTCCTTGAGGATTTCCTGCACTCTGTCCTCGATGACTTTCAACCTGACACCAGGAAGACAACGCACCCTGGTCAGTTCCTCTCATGATGGAGTCCTCTATTACCACGGCTCTGTGCGATGTCCGACTCTTCCGCCCTGCCTCTGTGCCAACTGCACTCAACCTCCTTATCAAAGACAAAGGTAGTGTCTCACCATCAGAGAGAAAGCCTGAGGCAGTGCCTCACCAGCAGAGGCACAGCCTGACGCTGTCCCTCAACATCATAGGACGACAGCGTGAGGCAGTGCCACACGATCAGAGAGACAGCCTGAGGCAGTGCCTCAACATCAGAGAGTGACAGCCTGAGACTGTGCCTCACTATCCCAGAAGGTCAGCCTGAGGCAGTGCCTCAACATTAAAGAGAAGCAGCCTGAGGTAGTGTGTCACCAACAGAGAGAATGCCTGAGGCATTGACTCAACTTCATAGAGGCAGCCTGATGCAGTGCCTTAATATCAGAGAGACAACCGAGGCAGATCCTCACTATCAGAGAGAGGCAGACTGAGGCAGTGCCTCAACATTAGGGAGACAGCCTAAGACAGTGCCTCACCATCAGAGAGAGGCAGCCTGAGGCAGTGTCTCAATTTCAGGCAGACAGACTGAGGCAGTGTCTCACCACCAGAGTAACAGCCTGAGGCAGTGCCTCACCATCAGAGAGAGACAGCCTGAGGCAGTGCCTCACCATCGGAGAGAGACAGTCTGAGGTTGTGTCTCAACATCAGAGAGACACCCTGAAGCAGTGTTTCAACATCAGAGAGGCAGTCTGAAACAGTGTCACAAAATCAGAGAGAGAGACAGCCTGAGGCAATGCTGCAACATCAGAAAGACAGCCTGAGGCATTGCCTCAACCTCATAGAGAGACAAACTGAGACAGTGTCTCAACAACAGAGTCAAAATCTGAGGCACTGTCTCCACATCAGAGAGGGTCATCTTGAGGCAACGCCTCGACCTCAGACAGAGACAGACAGCCTGCGGCAGCGTCTTAACATCAGAAAACAGCCTGAGGCAGTGCCTCACCATCAGAGAGTCTGCCTGAGGCAGTGTCTCAACATCAGAGAGACAGCCTGAGGCAGTGCCTCACCATCAGAGACATTGCCTGAAGCAGTGCCTCAACGTCAGAGAGACTGCCTGAGGCAGTGTCTCAAAATCAGAGAGACAGCCTGAGGCAGTGTTTCAACAACAGAAAGACGGCCTGAGGCAGTGCCCCTTCATCAGAGAGACAACCTGAGGAAAAGCCTCAACATCAGATATAGACAGCCTGAGGCAGTGCCTCACCAACAGATGGAGACAGCCGAGGCAGTGCCTCAACATCAGCGAAACAGCATGAGGCAGTGTCTCACCATCAACGAGACAGCCCGAGGCAGTCCCTCACCAACAGAGGAACAGCCTGAGGCAGTGCCTCACCAGTCACGAGACAGTCTGAGGCTGTGCCTCACCATCAGAGTGGGTCTGCCTGAGACAATGCCTCACCGTCAGAGAGAGGCAGACTGAGGTAGCGCCTTGCCAACAGAGAGACACCCTGAGGCATTTTCTCAACTTCAGAGGGACAGCCTGAGGCAGGTCCTCACCATCAGAGAGACACAGCCTGTGGCACAAACCCAACATCGGAGAGAGACATCCTGAGGCAGTGCTTCACCATCAGAGAGAGAGGCAGCCTGAGGCAGTATCTCAACTTCAGGCAGGCAGACTGAGGCAGTGTCTCACCACCAGAGTAACAGCCTGAGGCAGTGCCTCACTGTCCGAGAGAGACAGTCTGAGGCAGTGCCTCAACATCAGGGAGAGGCAGCCTGAGGCAGTGCTTCAACATCAGAGAGACAGCCTAAGGCCGTGCCTCACCATCAGATAGACGCATCCTGAGGCAGTGTCTCCCCATAACAGAGACTTTCTGAGGCAGTGCCTCACCATCAGATTGACAGCCTCCGGCAGTGCCTCACCATCAGAGAGAGACAACCTGAGGCAGTGCCTCACCATCAGAGAGACAGCCTGAGGCAGCGTCTCACCATCAAAGAGACAGCCTGAGGGTGTGCCTCACCATCACAGAGGCAGTTTTGGCAGTGCCTCAACATCAGAGAGATAGCCTGAGGCCGTTTCTCACTATCAGAGAGACAGCTTGAGGAAGTGTCTCTCCATAAGAGAGACGTCCTGATGCACTGCCTCACCATCAGATTGACAGCCTGAGGCAGTGCCTCACCATCAGAGAGAGACAACCTGAGGCAGTGCCTCACCATCAGAGAGACAGCCTGAGGCAGCGTCTCACCATCAAAGAGACAGCCTGAGGGTGTGCCTCACCATCACAGAGGCAGTTTTGGCAGTGCCTCAACATCAGAGAGATAGCCTGAGGCCGTTTCTCACTATCAGAGAGACAGCTTGAGGAAGTGTCTCTCCATAAGAGAGACGTCCTGATGCACTGCCTCACCATCAGATTGACAGCCTGAGGCAGTGCCTCACCATCAGAGAGAGACAGTCTGAGGCAGTGTCTCAACATCAGAGAGAGAGAGCCTGAGTCAGTGCCTCAATATCAGAGAGAGACAGTCTGAGGCAGTGCCTCACCATCAGAGTCAAAACCTGAGGCATTGTCTCACCATCAGAGAGGGTCAGGCTGAGGCATTGCCTCGACATCAGAGAGAGAGAGAGAGAGAGAGAGACAATCTCTGGCAGCGTCTCAACATCAGAAGATAGCCTGAGGCACTGCTTCACCATCAGAGAGACAGCCTGAAGCCGTGTCACAGCATCAGAGAGAGAGCCTGACACAGTGTCTCAATGTCAGAGGGAGAGTTGGGTCAGTGTAATATAAAATGAGAGATTGTAACGCTAAATGGGAAATGGGTGCAGTTCAGCAGTATTTGGGAGAATTCGTGTCTGACCAGCTGCGGGTCAGTCCTGAGGCAGTACCGCACCAACAGTGTATCACAGAACATAGAACATAGAAAAATACAGCGCAGTACAGGCCCTTCGGCCCTCGATGTTGCGCCGACCGAAGCCTACCTAACCTACATTAGCCCAATATCCTCCATTTGCTTATTCAATGCCCGCTTGGATGACCATAAAGAGGGAGAGTCCACCACTGATACTGGCAGGGCATTCCGTAAACTCACAACCCGCTGAGTAAAAAATCTACCCCTAATATCTGTCCTATACCACCCCCTCTTAATTTAAAGCTATGTCCCCTAGTAACAGCTGACTCCATACGCGGAAAAAGGTTCTCACTGTCAACCCTATCTAAACCCCTAATCATCGTGTACACCTCTATCAAATCTCCCCTAAACCTTTCTTTCTCCAATGAGAACAGTCCCAAGTGCCTCAGCCTTTCCTCATACGATCTTCCTACCATGCCAGGCAACATCCTGGTAAACCTACTCTGCACCCGTTCCAATGCCTCCACATCCTTCCTATAGTATGGTGATCAAAACTGCACACAGTACTCCAGATGAGGCCGCACCAGAGTCTTATACAACTGCAACATGACCTCAGGACTCCGGAATTCAATTCCTCTACCAAAAGCCCAGTACGCCATATGCCTTCTTCATAGCACTATTTACCTGGGTGGCAACTTTCAGAGATCTGTGTACATGGACACCAAGATCCCTCTGCTCATCCACACTATCAAGTAGACTAGCATTAGCCCAGTAATACATCTTCTTGTTACTCCTACATCTTCTTGTTACTCCTGAGTTAGTTCTGAGACAGAGACCGACTATCAGGGTGACAGCCTGAGGCAGTGCCTCACCATTAAGGCTCATTGCTGATGGGTGATGAATTGTCAGAGGTGTGCAAGGTTGTGCCGCGTGGTCAGAGGGTCAGCCTGAGGCAGTATCTCAACCATGAAGGACAAAACGGGAGGCTTGCTGCAATGTTGCACTAAATGGGAGAATACGGGCAAAGTAGCTTTAAAAGCGAAAATTGGGACAATGCCGCTCTAAAGGGGAGATTTGTTGCTGTGTCGTATTAAATTGAAGAATTATTCAGTGCAGCACTAAATGGGAAAATTTGTGCAGTGTAGCACTAAATGGAATGATTGTGGCAGAGCAGCAGTAAATGGGAGAATTGGGGCAGTATAGCAGGAAATTTGAGAATTGGTGCAGTGCAGCAGTATATGGGAAAATTTGTGCAATGCAGCAGTAAATGGGAGATTGATGCAGTGTAGCAGTAAGTGGGAGAATTGGGACAGTGTAGCAGTAAATGGGAACATTTGTGTAGTGTAGCAGTAAATGGGAGAATTGGGCAGTGCAGCAGTAAATGGGAAAATTGTTGCAGGGTTGCATCAAACGACGCAGGACAATACTGGAGGGGAGAATTAGAGGTGCGCACCACTAAATGGGAGAATATGTCTCGGGCACTCCATCTGCTCTCGAACAATCCAACAGAACTGACTCTGTGACAAGTCACTTGGTCAGGACAGAAACACAACCCATGACAATTAGTGTCTGACAAGCTGTGGGTCAGTCATGAGGCAGTTCTGCACCAGCAGCGGGTCATTCCTGAGACAGAGTCTCACCATCAGAGCGACAGCCTGAGGCAGTATCTCAACGTCAGAGGGACGGTGAAGCACGAAACGGGATGCTTGCCACAGTGCTGCACTGACTGGGAGAATTCGGGCAAAGTACCTCTAAATCGAAGAATTGGGGCAGTTGAGCTCGAAAGGGGATATTTAGAACATAGAACATAGAACATAGAAGGATACAGCGCAGTACAGGCCCTTCGGCCCTCGATGTTGCGCCGACCGAATCCTACCTAACCTATACTAGCCCAATAACTTCCAAATGCCTATCCAATGCCCGCTTAAATGACCATAAAGAAGGAGAGTTCACCACTGATACGGGCAGGGCATTCCATGAACTCACAACCCGCTGTGTGAAGAATCTACCCCTAACATCTGTCCTATACCTACCACCCCTTAATTTAAAGCTATGTCCCCTAGTAACACCTGACTCCATTAGCGGTAAAAGGATCTTAGTATCTACCCTATCTAAACCCCTAATCATCTTATACACTTCTATCAGATCTCCCCTAAACCTTCTCTTCTCCAATGAGAACAGCCCCAAGTGCCTCAGCCTTTCCTCATAAGATTTTCCTACCATTCCAGGCAACATCCTGGTAAACTCGTTCTAAAGCTTCCACATCCTTCCTATAGTATGGCGACCAAAACTGCACACAATACTCCAGATGAGGCCTCACCAGAGTCTTATACAACTGCAACATGACCTCAGGACTCCGGAATTCAATTCCTCTACCAAAAGCCCAGTACGCCATATGTCTTCTTCACAGCACTATTTACCTGGGTGGCAACTTTCAGAGATCTGTGTACATGGACACCAAGATCCCTCTGCTCATCCACACTACCAAGTAGCCTACCATTAGCCCAGTAATCCATCATCTTGTTATTCCTACCAAAGTGAACGACTTCGCACTTAGCTACATTGAATTCCATTTGCCACATTTCCGCCCAGCTCTGCAACTTATCTATATCCCGCTGTAACCTACCACTTCCTTCCTCACTATCCACAACTCCACCGACTTTTGTGTCATCCGCAAACTTGCTTACCCAGCTTTCAAGTCCTTCCTCTAGATCATTTATAAAGATAACAAAAAGCAATGGTCCCAAAACAGATCCTTGCGGCACACCACTAGTAACTGCGCTCCAAGATGAACATAATCCATCAACCACTACCCTCTGTCTCCTTCCAGCCAGCCAATTCCTAATCCAAACAATTTGTTGCAGTGTCGCACTGAATGGGATAATTTGGGCAGTGGAGCATTAAATGTCAATATTGGGGCAGTGTGTCATAAAATGGGAGATGGTGGCAGTGTAGCTCCAAATGGGAGATTGGTGCAGTGCAGAACTATGTGGGATAATTTGCGCCTGATGAGTCGCGGGTCCATCCTGAGGCAACACCGCACCGGCAGTGTGTCAGTCCTGAGGCAGTGCCTCACCGTCAAAGAGACAGCCTGAGGCAGTGCCTCTCCATCAGAGAGTCAGCTTTAAGACAGTGCCTCACCGTCAGAAGAATAGCCCGAGGCAGTACCTCACTTTCAATGAGTCAGCTTGAGGCAATGTCTTAACGTTAGAAGGACGGTGCAGCACGAAACGGGGGATTTGGTGCAGTGTGACACTAAATAGAATAATTGGTGCAGGTCATGACTAAATTGGATAGTTTGGGCAGAGAAGTACTAAATTTGTGGTCTGGAGCGATTAGCACTAAAAGGGGGAAATTTGGAGCAGGACAGCAGTAAATGAAAGAATTGCGGTTGTGGAGCAGTAAATGGGAAACTTGGTACATTTTTGCAGGAAATTGGGCAGGACAATTGGGGCAGGAAGAATGAGAGGAGGGCACCCCTAAATGGGAAAATTGCATGAGGGCACTAAATCAGTTCTCGAACAATCCCAAAGCAAGGACTCTGGAAAGCCACTTACTCAGGACTGAAGAACGGACCCTGAAATTTAGTGTCTGACCAGCAGTGGTTCAGTCATGAGGCAGTTCTTCACCATCAGTGGGTCAGATCTGAGACAGTGACTCCTCGTCAGAGGGTGCGGTACAGGCAGAGCCACGACGTCAGCTGGTCAACCTGAGTCAGTGCCTCACCGTCAGAGGGTCAGGCTAAGGCAGTACCTCACCATCACAGGGTCCTTCCTGAGACAGTGAAATTGCGTCAGAGTGTGTCGAGGCAGGGCCTCACGTCAGTGAGTAAGCATGAGACAGTGCCAAAGCGTCAGGGGAACGGTGTAGCAATAAACGGGAGATTTGGTGCGATATGGCTCTAAATGGAACAATCGGGGCATTGCAACACTGCATGGGAGATGTGGTGTACTCTGACATTAAATGGAAGAATTGATGCAGAGCAGGACTAAAGGGCATAATTTGGGAAGTGTAGCGCTAAATGTGCGACTTGGAGCAGTTCAGCACTAAACGAGATAATTGACATGGTGTACCACCGAAAGGCATATTTGTGGCAGTGCAGCAGGAAATGGGGGAATGTTGGCAGTACAGCTTCAAATGGGATAATTTCTGCACTGCTACAGTAAAAGGGAGAATAGCGGCAGTGTAGCAGAGAAAGGGAGAACTGGGGCAATGTAGCAGTGAAAGGGAGAATTGGTGCAGTGTTGCAGGACGCGGCACCAACACAATATTGTATGGGAGAATTAGAGGTGCGCACCACTAAATGGGAGAATGGATCTCGGGAACTCCATCTGCCCTTGAACAATCCCACAGCACTGGTTCTGTGACGTCATTTGGTCAGGACAGAACCACAGCCCATGAAAATTAGTGTTTGACCAGCCGCGGATTGTCCTGAGGTAGTGATGCACCGGCAGTGGGTCAGTCCTGACCCAGTGCCGCACCGTCAGGGGGAGAGCCTGAGGCAATGCTTCACCGACAGCAGGACATTACTGAGGCAGTGGCTCATCATCGGACGGTGTGCAAGGCAGTGCCTCACCGTCAGAGAGACAGCCAGAGTCTGTGGCAGTCTCAACATCAGAGGAACGTGAAGCACTAAACGGGAGGCTTGCTGTAGTGTTGCATTAACTGGGAGAATTCGGGCAAAGTAGCTTGAAGTGGGAGAATTGTGGCAGTGTAGCTCGAAAGGGGAGACTTGTTGCAATGTCACATGAAATGGAAAAAAATATTCACTAAATGAGATAATTTGGGCAGTGAACCGCTACATTGGAGAGTTGGGGCAGTGAACATTGTGGCAGGTAGCACTAAATGGGAGGTTGGTGCAGTGCAGCAGTAAATGGGAGAACTGGGGCAGTGCGGCTTTGATTGGGAGAATTGGGGCAGTGGAGCTGTAAAGGTGACAATTGGGGCAGTTTTGCAGTAAATGGGGCAGGATAACACTGGATTAGAGAATTAGAGGAGGGCACGCCTAACTGGAAGAATGGGCTCGGGCACTCCATCAGTTCTCGATCAATGCCACAGCACTGATTCTGTGACTACTCACTTCCTCGGGACTGAACCACAGACCATAACAATTAGTGTCGGACCAGCAGTGGTCAGTGCTGAGGCAGTTCCTCACAGTCAGTGGGTCAAGCCTGAGACAGTGACTCATCATCAGATGGTCAACCTGAGGCAATGTCTTCGAGGAGAAAGTGAGGACTGCAGATGCTGGAGATCAGAGCTGAAAATGTGTTGCTGGAAAAGCGCAGCAGGTCAGGCAGCATCAAAGGAACATGAGAATCGACGTTTCGGGCGTAAGCCCTTCTTCAGGAATGAGGAACGTGTGTCCTGCAGGCTAAGATAAAAGGTAGGGAGGAGGGACTTGGGGGAGGGGCGTTGGGGATGCGATAGGTGGAAGGAGGTCAGGGTGAGGGTGATAGGCCGGAGTGCATTGAGGGCGGAAAGGTCAGGAAGAAGATTGCAGGTTAGGAAGGCGGTGCTGAGTTCGTGGTATTTGACTGAGACAAGGTCAGTTCCTCATTTCCCCTCCGCCCACCTTGTCTCAGTCAAATCCCTCGAACTCAGCAACGCCTTCCTAACCTGCAATATTCTTCCTGACCTCTGCGCCCCCACCCCACTCCGGCCTATCACCCTCATCTTGACCTCCTTCCACCTATCGCATCTCCAACGTCACTCCCTCAAGTCCCTCCTCCCTACCTTTTATCTTAGCCTGCTGGACACACATTCCTCATTCCTGAAGAAGGGCTTATGCCCGAAACGTCGATTCTCCTGTTCCTTGGATGCTGCCTGACCTGCTGCGCTTTTCCAGTAACACATTTTCAGCTCTGAGGCAATGTCTCACCGTCAAAAGATGAGCCTTCGACAGTTCCTGACCAACCGAGGGATGGCCTGAGTCAACCTGAGGCAGTGTCTCAACGTCAGAGGGGCGGTGCAGCATTAAACGGGGGACTTGGTGCAGTGTTGCTTAAATGGGAGAATTGTGGCAGGTTTGCACTAATTGCTGTTGGGCAGTTAGCAGTAAATGGGATAATTTGTGCAGTGCAGCAGTAAATGGGAAAATTTGTGCAGTGCAGCAGTAAATGGGAGAATTGGGGTAGTGCAGCAGTAAATGGGAGAATTGTTGCAGGGTTACATCAAATGGCGCACAACATTACTGGAGGGGAGAATGAGAGGTGCGCACCACTAAATGGGAGAATATGTCTCGGGCACTCCATCTGCTCTCGACCAATCCAACAGCACCGACTCTGTGACAAGTCACTTGATCAGGACAGAAACACAACCCATGACAATTAGTGTCTGACCTGGCGCGGCACAGTCGTGACGCAGTTCTGCACCAGCAGTGGGTCAGTCCTGAGACAGTGCCTCACCGTCAGAGAGTCAGCCTAAGGCAGTATCTCAACGTCAGAGGGACGGTGAAGCACGAAACGGGATGCTTGCCACATTGTTGCACTGACTGGGAGAATCCGGGCAAAGTAGCTCTAAATCGAAGAATTGGGGCAGTCGAGCTGGAAAGGGGATATTTGTTGCAGTGTCGCACTGAATGGGATAATTTGGGCAGTGTAGCACTAAATGTGAGATTTGGGGCAGTGTCATAAAATCGGAGATGGTGGCAGTGTAGCACTAAATGGGAGATTGGTGCAGTGCAGAAGTAAGTGGGAGAATTAGCGCCTGACGAGCCGCGGGTCCATCCTGAGGCAACGCCACCCCCGCAGTGTGTCAGTCCTGAGGCAGTGCCTCACCATCTAAGACAGAGCCTAAGGCAGTGCCTCTCCATCAGAGAGTCAGCTTTAAGACAGTGCCTCACCGTCAGATGGTGAGCCTTAGACAATGCCTCACTGTCAGAGGAATAGCCCGAGGCAGTGCCTCACTTTCAGCGAGTCAGGCTGAGGCAATGTCTCAACGTTAGAAGGACGGTGCAGCACGAAACGGGGGATTTGGTGCAGTGTGGCACTAAATGGAATAGTTGGTGCAGGTCAGGACTGAATTGAATAGTTTGGGCAGTGTAGTACTAAATTTGTGATCAGGAGCGATTTAGCACGATACAGTAAATTTGAGGTACTTTAGCAATAAGTGGGAAATTTGAGGCAGTACAGCAGAAAACGAAAGAATTTTCATTTGGAGCAGTAAATGGGAAACTTGGCACATTTTCGCAGGAAATTGGACAGGGCAATTGGAGCAGGAAGAATTAGAGGAGGGCATCCCTAAATGGGAAAATTGCACGGGGGCACTCAATCAGTTCTCAGATAATCCTAAAGCAAGGACTCTGTGGCAAGCCACTTACTCAGGACTGAAGCACGGACCATGAAATTTATTGTCTGACCAGCAGTGGTTCAGTCATGAGGCAGATCTTCACCATCAGTGGGTCAGAGTGAGACAGTGACTCATCGTCAGAGGATGCGGTCGAGGCAGAGCCACAACGTCAGCGGATCAGCCTGAGTCAGTGTCTCACCGTCAGAGGGTCAGGACAAGGGAGTGCCAGATAAATTCCTGAAACGATCTGCAAGTTGCTCTCCTGTCTCCTCGATGTAGCAGAGGAGACTGTGTGCTTCAGATACACTAGACGACATTTATGGTGGTGCAAGTAAAGTTCTGTTGGACGTGGGGGGAACGTTTAGGGCCTTGGATCGAGATGAGGGGTAGGTGTGGGTACAGGTTTTGCACTTACTACGGTGGCATGTGAAAGTGTCCGGAGTGGGGTGAGACCATAAAACCATGAGACAGGGTAGTGGAAGCAACGCCATTCGTCCCATCAAGTCCACTCCGCCTTTTAGTTATTGCTGATGGGCGTTTCCACTCGACTCAACCACAGTCTCCCCGTAGCCCTTAATTCCTTGTGAGATCAAGAATTTATGAATCTGTGCTTTGAATACACCAAATATCCCGGCGCCCACTGAATTCCATGGTCTGCAAGTCTCTTGCTGAAGAAATGTCTCTTCATTTCCATTCCAAACTCACTCCCTCTAATTTTCAAGATGAGCCCATGGGTCCCAGTCTCCCCACCAAATGGAAACAAATTCACCGCGTCCTCCCTTTCTAAGCCATGCATTTTTTTCTAAGTTTCTAATGGATTTCCTCTCAACGTTCTAAACTCTCATGAACACAGTCACAGGATCCTCTGCCGTTTTTTCATATGTTCGGCGTACCATTTCAGGGATCATCAATGTTAAAATTTACTGGACACTCTCCAGTGCCAGTATGTCCTTCTTGAGTTTTGCAGCCCAAAATTGGACACAGTACTCTAAATGAGGCCTAACCAGAGATTGATAATGTCTCAGAAGCACGTCGCTGCTGTTATATTTCAACCTTCTTGAGAAAAATGACAACATTACATTGGCTTTCTTAATGACTGACTCAACCTGCAAACCAACCTGTGGAGAATACGGGTTAAGATTTCCCAGTTTCCTTTGTTCTTTGATATTATGAGTGTGTCCACCAAAGGTTCTCATTGATTTTATTTACAAGAGTGCGCCTGCATTTTTTCTTCCATAGTGCAAGACTTCACATTTGCTCGCATTAAGTTTCATCAGCCATTTCCTGGAACACGCTTCTGAGATGTCCAAATCTTTCTGCAGCCTGCCCACCTCCTCGGAACGACCTGCCTGTCCGCCTAACTTCGTATCAACGGCAAACATCGCCAGAATGTCCCCAGTCCCTTCATCCTTATCATTAATATGTAAAGTGAACAGCTGCGGCCCCAACATTGAACCCTATGCGACACCATTGCCATTGCGAAAAAGAAACTATTACCTCAACTCTCTGCCTTTGTCAGACAGCCAATCCCCAATTCATGTCTTTATCTCACCACCAACACTATGGGTCTTCACCTTGCTCAGCAACCTCCGGTGAGGCACCTTATCAAAGACCTTTTAGAAGTCCAAACTGATAACATCCACTAGGTTTCCCAGCCGAACCTACTTGTTGCCTGTTCAAAGAATTCTAACAGGTTTTTCAGGCACGTACTCCTCTTGCCAAATCCATGCCGACTATTTCTCATCCGACACTGCACTTCCAAGAATTCAGAATTGCCATCCTTAATGAGGGATGCTAGAAGTTTACTTACAAACCGGATTAGTCTGATAGGCTTATAATGTTCCATCTTTTTCCTTCATTTTCCTTGATCGTTTCTTGAACAAGCGGGTTGCAACAGCGGTTTTCCAATCATCTGGGACTTTCGAATGACTCCAGAGGTGTTTGAAAGATCATAGTCAGCACCTCCTCCATTTCCTCAGGCACTTCTCTCAGAAGTCTAGGATGGAACCCATCAGGGTCAGGCGATTTATCGATTTGTAGACTTTAAGCTTTTCCAGCACTTCCTCTTTTGTAATGGTTACATACTGAACTCTGCTCCCTGACTCTAAATGTTGGGATATTATTTATGTCTTCCACTGTGAGGAACTACACAGAGTGCCTCTTAAGATCCTCAGCTATTTCCTTATCTCTCAGCACTACATTCCAGCATCAATTAGGTGAGGTCCAATTTCTACGTTTACCTTTCGTTTGTATCTCACGTATTGAAAGAAAAATGCAGAATCATTTCTAATATTATTGGCTAGTTTACCTTTACATTTGATCTTCTGTTTCCTTACTTGTTTCGTTTTTATCCTTTTTCCCAATCTACTGATTTTCTAGCGATCTTGGTCACTTTTTAGACTCTCACCTTTTCTTTGACACATTTCCTGTCTTACTTTATCAACCATGGCTGTCTAATCCCTCTATGGATAATCATTCTTTTCTTTACCATGAACCACTGTGACGTTTCTTCAATTATACCCAGAAAGTCCTGCCATTGTTGCTCTACTGTCTTTCCCACTGGGCTCTGCTTCCAGTCGATCTTCTTCTGTTCCTCTGTCATGCCCATGCAATTACATTTATTTAACTGTAACACCATTACATCGAATTGTGCCTTCGCTTTCAAACTGCAGACTTACCTCTACCATATGATGATCGATGGCTCCTGCGAGTTCCCTTACTTTAAGATCATTCATAAAGTCTGGCTCATTCAGTAGAACTAAGTCCTAAATCGGCTGCTCCCTTGTGGGCTCTATCACAATCTGTTCCAAAAAGTCATCCTGTAAGCATGCCATTTATTTGGGTACACCGGCAATATTATTAACCTAGTCCACCGGCATATTGAAGTCCCTCGTAATCTCCATGACCACGCCTTTCTGACATGCCGTATGTATTTCCTGGTGCATCTGGTACTGACCACTGCTGGGAGGTTTGAAATTAATTCCCATTAAGGTTTTTACTTTGCCTTTGCAGTTCCTCAACTCCCCCCGCAAAAATTCCACATCTTCTACGCTGTCATTCCGTGCCATTGATTTAATCTCATTCTTAACTAAGACGGAAACCCAGCCCCTGTTTTCGATAGGTTGTAAATCCCTGAGTGTTTAACTGCCAGTCCTGAACTCACTGCAAGCACGTATCTGTGATGCCTACTACAGCGTAATCATTCACGGTGATTTGTGCCATTAATTCTTATGTTTTGTTATGCATATGATGAGCATTCAGATAAAGCATCACAATGCTAATTTTCTTATCTACACGATTTCCAGCATCTCGAATCAAATGACCTGAGTTATCCTTTAATTTTCTTTCATTCCTAGTCTGCCTTGAACATAAACCTTGCACAATGCTGTGCTGTTTCATATCTATCCGATTGTTTCCTTACCCACTGTTGCTTTCCCATTCCCTTGTCCCCGATTCTGTACAGCAATGTCCTGGTGACAACCCTATTTATTCTTTTCGTCAGAACTGGTGCTAGATCGGTTCAGGTGGAGACCGTCCCATCAGTACATATCCCTCTGGTTCAAAAACTGTTGTAAATGTCTCATGAAATTGAATCCCTCTTTCCCACACCAGTCTCTTAGCCAGGTGTTCATTCCCTAATTTTCGTATCACTATGCCAATTAACACGTGGCCCGGGAAGTAATCCAGAGATTATGATACTTGAGGATCTGTTCTTCAATTACCTTCCGAGTGCTTGATAATCCCCAAACAGGTCCACCTTCCTAGTCTTGCCGATGTTGATAGTGCCAACATGTACCCCAACAAGCAGACCCTCCCCCTCTTGCTCCAACATCCTTTGAAACCAGTTGGAGATGTTCTGCACCCTTGCACCTGCCAGGAAACACACTATGGATGACTCCTGATGTGGCTCGCAAAGGATAGCATCTGTCCCCCCAATTTCAGAATCCCCAATAACAACTACTTGTCCTTTTCTACCCTTTCTTGAATGGCCTTCTGCACAATGGTGCTGTGGTCAGCTGGCTCATCCTGTTCTCTGCCCTCTTCCCCATCCATACAAGTAGCAAAATTCTCAGAACTAATGGACATGGTGAAGGGATGAGCCTCCTCCACTCCTGACCTCATAATCCTGCCTGCCTCACTTGCAGTGTCACTCTGTTGTCCCTGACCATTAACAGAGCATGAATTACTTAATCTACTGGCTGTGAATGCCTCCTAAAACGATGCGTCCAGGTAACTGTCGCCTTCCTGGATGTGCCGCAGTGTTTGAAGTTCAGATTCCTGATCATCCATTCCGATCCGGAGTTCTTCCAGCAACCAAGACTTCCTGCAAGTGTGGTCACGGGCTTTCACAAGATGTTCACCAACTTCCGTATCATAAAGCTGCAGAACATCACCTGGCCAGCCATTTCCACTTATTTAGTTAATTTATGCAAATTTACGAGTTAAATAACTTCTCGCTTCTCTCATTGATCCTTATCAACTAACCAGCTAATACTAAACTTTTAATCTATCACGTGATGCAAAAGAAATATAAACTAAAACGCTTCACCTCAGCCACAAACGAGAGTCCCTTTTTGGTTAGAGAGGAGGACGGGTAGGAGACACTACAAGTATATTGCCTCGGGATTCATTTTACGACAAAATATATCCCCAGCAGTCCTCTGCTCCTCGTTGTGGCTTCTGCTGCTACTTGGAAAGGAGAGAACGTTCCTCACTCTCACCTCTCGACAAATGGAGGCCCCGACGCCTGTGGTAAGTTTTTTAGACATACTTACTCACCTTTCCAGCAATCCTCTGCTGCTCATCTCTCGACAGATGCAGGCCGCGACTTTTGTGAGGGCTGTTGCGTGACGTTGATCTGAAAACGGCCATCTGACATGTGGACATTTAGTCAAGAGGAAGATGGCATATTTCTTAAGGATGCAGAACCAATGATCAGATAGGGGTCTAGAATGTTATCAGGTCGCCACGAAGGTACTGATGAATTGACGTCTGAGAGCGAGAAGAACACATGAAAAAAGGTGAAAATTAAGGAAAATCCCAAGGCATTCTACACTGACGTGCAGAGCAAGTAAATGGCCAGAGTGACGTAACAGCCGATCAGGCAGAGTGGAGGGATCTTGTGCCTGGAGTTGGAGGTCAGAGGGGAAGTACTTAATGACTATGCTGCTT
Organism: Hemiscyllium ocellatum; assembly: GCF_020745735.1. NCBI lineage: Eukaryota > Metazoa > Chordata > Chondrichthyes > Orectolobiformes > Hemiscylliidae > Hemiscyllium > Hemiscyllium ocellatum. The sequence goes on along the minus strand of NC_083414.1, from coordinate 87,936,571 downwards.
CATTATTCACTACTGCGGAGGATCTTGTTTTTTTTGAGGACAGCGTGAAACAGGCTGATCTGCACGAAACTGTCTCTATTAAGAAAAATAATGAGCTGGAAATTTTGAAAGACATATGGGCAGATAAATCACCTGGACCAGACGGGACGTACCCTTGGTAACTACAGGAAGCGAGAGAAGAGTTTGCTGCGCATTTAATGATTATCGTTGAATCATCACTGTGCGAGGGAGTAGTATCAGATGATGAGAACGTTGCATATGTTACTTTCTTGTTCAAAGACAGGGAATCAGGAAAGCTCTAGTCATTGCAAATATCAGTCTTTCATCAGTGCTGGACAAATTCTGGAAGATGATTCTGAGAGACAGGAATTACCATAATTTTGAAAAGCATAGTGTGATTAGAAATAGTCAGCATGGCTTTGTGAGGGACAGGTCATGCTTCAAGGAGAATTCTTTCAGGATTTGTCAAAGCACATTGATGAATGTGAAGTAGTGGATTTGTGGATTTTTGCGCAGCGTTTGATTATGTTCCACAAGGTAAGCTCATTCGAAAAGGAAGGAGGCATAAGCGGAGGGAAATCTGGCTATCTGGATACAAATGTGGCTGGCCCGCAGAAGAGAGAAAGTGCTCGTAGATGGCAAGTATTCGCCTGGAGCTCGGTGACTAAAGGTGTTCTGCAGCGATTTGTTCCAGAAATTCTCCTTGTTGTGATTATTATAAAAAAGTTGGATGAAGAAGTGGAAGGATGGGACAGTCATTTTGCCGATATTACATAGTCTGGTGGAGTTATGGATAATTTGGGAAACTGTTGTCGGTTGCAATGAGACATTGACAGAATGACAAACACGGCTGATAATTGGCCGAACGAGTTCGACCTGTAAATACGTGAATTGATTCATTTTGGAATGTCGAATTTCAGTGCAGATTACAGGGTTCAAGTTAGAATTCTTGGCAATGTGGCAGAACAGAGGGATCACGATGTCCACGTCCAGAGATTCCTCAAATTTTCCATCCAATTTGATTGGGTGTTTAAGAAGGCGTCTGGTTGGTGGCTTCATGAGCAGGTGCAATGCTTTTAAAAACCATGCGTTTATGCTGCAGAAATGTGAAGCACCGGTTCGATCACATTTGGAATATTGTGTTCAGTTGTGGCCATCTCATTATAGAAATGATGTGGAAGGTTTAGAGAATATTCAGTTGAGACATACAAAGATGTTGCCTGGACTGGAGGAAATGCCTAATGCAGAAAGGTGGAGGGAGATGTGTTTTATTATCTAATTGGAATGACTAAGGGGAAACGTTGACTTGATAGAGGTGAAAAGGTGATAAGAAGCATCGAGGAAATACTCAGATACGATTTCCCATGTCAGAAATGGCTATCACAAGGGGGAATAATTTTAAATTGATTGAAGGGAGCTTTAAGGGATATATCACTTAGGTTATTTACAGAGAGAGTGGTGGGTGTGTGGAATGCATTGTCAACAGCAGTAGTAGAGCCAGATACATTAGGGACATTTAAGTGATTCTTGTATAGGCACATATATGACAGTGGAGTGAAGCTTACATAGGTTAGTTTTACCTTAGAGTGGGAAAAAATGTCGGCACAACTATCGAGGGCAGACGGGCCTGTCTTCTGCTGTACTGTTCTATGTTCTACACCACCAAAACGTTTTCCAGCTATAACAATCCTTCTTAACTCTGTAAACGCCACACGTCATTCAGCCCTCGTGGTTGATTTCAACCCATACAGACTCTACCATCCTCCCTATATCTGTACCCTCCACTAGCTCTAATATCCTTCTCTGCATCACCTCCTCCACCATGTATATCGCTCAATCCAACTGCAGCTTTCTCCAGTCCGTGTATCACTTCCTATTTCTGCATTCTGCTCCAGCACCCATCCTCCTCGCTATATTTGTCGTAACCTGAACAACACATCTCATCATCATTCCCGTCAGTTCCTCCGGCATGTACATCATTTTGCATCGGTATAACGATCTGCTGACTAATTTTTGAATCGAACTTCCTAACCCTTGCAGCCACAATAACAGTCGTGATCACGTTTCGCTTCTTGAGCAACTAAACTACAAGTATGTTTGTAACCTCGTCCAGTACCTACACCCGCTCCATTTCTGCAAACCTCTCCAGCACCTGCACGCCTCCCTTTCTCTGTAAACTCCATCAGCTTGCCCAACCCTCCTGATAACTGCAATGTTCTCCAGGCCTGCTTCGATCGCGCTCTCTGCAACATTCTCGATATCGACACCCCCACATGTCTTTAACATCCTCCAGTCCCTAGTTAATTCCCTATCTCTAACCAACATCCATACATTCCTGCCGATAGCTGAAACCTTCTACCGACGCACCTGCGAATCATTGGAACCTCCTCTGGGTGCTCCACATCTCCCTATCTGTACAAAGTCCTCCAGATCCCTAAACCCGAGCTAACTCTGAAACTTCGGCCGCAACAAATCTCCCAACTTTGATAACCTCCTTTGACCAGCATATATCTTCCTATTTCTCGAATATTCTCTAACCCCAACACTCCTCCTTATCACTGTGACCACTCCAACCGTTGTATCTTCCACCACTCCAAACTACCGATCTCCAGCATCTTCACCCATTCCTATCAGTGTGGCTTCCTCCATATCCATTGTGTTCGGAGATCACAAAATGTGGGTGGGGGATGGATTGGTAGCCATTGCCACAGTGGAGTAACAGTGGACTAAAATGGTCGGTCCTGGGTGGTACTTGAGCAACACATTCCTTACCTTGGCTTGACTAAAGTCGCCAGTTACAAGAAACACGACCACGGCGTGTTCCATCTCCAAAATGTTTGTAGTGGTGTACAGCACATCCAGATCTTCCTCAACCTTTGCTTGTGGTGGTATGATCACAGCCGTTAGTAAAGCAGCGGTAAATTCCCGTGGTAGATAGAAGGGGCAGCATTTGCTGATGAGGAATTCAAGTTTTGGGAAGCAATAGCAGGGCAAGGTTGCAATGTCCATTCACCATGTGTTGTTGATTCAAAAGCAAACCCCGCCACCCTTTTCAAAAATTATGTAACAGATAACAGCAAGGCAAAACTTGGACATATTTTACTGCACCAGGTAATTGCATTGCGCAGGATTCGAGCAGGTGCTGGCCTCGTCATATTAACACTCAATTGTTAATCTAGAGAACAGAGAGCGTTCTGAGAACTTGGGTTTGAATCCTTCCACGGTAGATGTTGGAGTTTAAGTTCACATATTGAATTAAGATACTGATCAAGACCTTGAACCGATTGTCAAGAAAACCCAAGTAGTTCGTTCGTGTCCTTGAGGGAAGGAAACTGCTATCGTTAACTGTTCTGGTCTACATGTAACTCCAGACACTGCACGGTGGCTGTCTCTTAACTGATAGTCAAAGTGTTTGGAAAACAGGTATTGATGAGGAGACAGAGATCACAGATAAACATTGACACGCTAGGAAAATTGGGAGGTACTGAGTAGATGGAATTTGTCGTGGATAAGTACGAGGTTGTCCATTTTGGCCCAAAACGTGAAAGGTCAAATTATTTTTTGAATGGAAAACAGAATCAAAGTGCATCAACAATGGATTTTGTGGCTGTCTTTCTGCATTAATCGCAGACAACAGGTGTTGAGATGCAGCATTTACTAAGAAAGGGAAAATAAATCCAAGCATTTGTTACAGGGGTACTGGATTAGAAATCGAAAGAAGCATTGTTACAATTATGAGGTTTCGTTTAATGTCCATAAAAACAGTGTGTAGTTTTGATCTCCTCATTTGAGAAAAGATGTGTTGGCACTGGTGGCTTTTCACAGGAGTTTCACCAGGTTGATTTCAGGTACCAAAGGGTTACATTAAGGGGAATAGTTGAGTAGCTTGGGCTTGTACTTGCTGGAGGTCAGACGAATGAGAGAGAGAGAACTCATTGAGGGGCACAAAATGTTGAAGGGAATGATAGTGTGGACATGGGAAAGATGCTCGCTCTTTTGAGACAGTCTGGTATAAAAGGTAATAGGTATAGAATCAATGGAGATAGGTTTAAAATTGAGATCAACTGAAAGTACTTCAGTTAGAGAATTTTCAATTTGTGGAATCTACTGCCCCCAGCATGCTGTGCAGGAATAATAGATCAACAAATTAGACAATATATATATATATGTTTCCGGTGGAGCAGACTCGAAGGGCCGAATTCCTACGTTCCACTGCAATTCCTTGTTTTTTAGTTACCATTATAGACGGGGTGGCAAGAGTATGGGGGTTTCGTTGAGGGAGTTGCAGCCTTGCTCAAGGTGTATGGAATAAGACAAAGTTAATAATCATGCAACACCAGGTTACAGTCCAAAAAACTTATTTGAACACACTAGTTTTCTGACAGCTGCTGCCTCTCAACAAGTGCCATTGACTTGAGCTTCAGAATATATCAGCGATTTTATAGCTGCCACCATGTAGAATCATACATTATAGAAGAGACCAAGAGTGTCTGCCGGGCCAAGTGCTCATCCAACTGTTTCATAAATTTTGTGAGGTTACTTGCTTCAACTTCCATCCGAGGCAGTGCCTTCCAGATACAAACCACCGTGTGGGTTCAAAACACATTCCAAAATCCTCTCTCAACCTCTTCACTTTCATTTCAAAAGTGTGTCTTCTTGTTCTCGACCCTTCACACCTTTGTCGTCACCCTGTCTATTTCCCAGATGTACTTGTACACTTCTATCAGGTTCCTTCTCAGAGATAATAAAACCTAAACAAACATAGCCTTCTTCATAGTTTGAGCACTTATTGCCCTGTTACTTCTGAGGTGCATTCCCTCACATTTGTGAATGCTAAATTTCATTGGCCATCTAAACAATCCGTTTATACACCACCCCCCAAAAAACCGAACACTTCCCTATTCATTGTCAACCACCAGGTGTTAGAACATAGAACAATACAGAGCCGAGCAGTCCCTTCGGACCTCGATGTTGCGATGACCCGTGAACTATTCTCAACTCGTCCCCTGAACTTTACCAGCATCATGTATGTGCTTATGTAAGAATTGTTAACATCTCCCTAATATGGCTGAGCTAACTAAATTGGCAGTTAGGGCATTCCAAGCCCTTACAATTCTCGGAGTAAAGAAATCTTTACGTTGTATTATCCACAAAAATAGTCATTTATCACCACACACCAAATCCACCTTTAATACTCCCATCATTATTTAAATTCTTCTTCTTATGCTAGACGTTTCGAGTGATTCATACACTTACCTTTCTTGACAAAAATCGCTGCATTCCTCAACTCGACATTAGTTTTTTTTTTCAATTCAGTAACCAGTACACATGTATTTGTACCTAGGTATTCTGGACCAAAGATGGCAATAAAACCAATGGCATTGCAAACATGTGTCTTCTCTTATTCAAGGGCACGAAACAATAATGCAGATTCTAATTCTAATTTATGAATATCAGCAACAAACCCTGATTTTTTTTTCTTGTCCTCCAGATGTTACTTGGAGAGTCAATGTGATGCAGCAGAGATTTTTATGACAGAACGACAAATAATACTTTGGACATGGACACCAAATTTCCTTTTATAGTCTGACCCTTCTGCATATCATATTCATAACGCTTGTATCTCATTAATATTAGACTCGAATTTGGCACTTTTTTACGTCACCTGGAGAATATGCTATGCAATATTCCACGCAGTAGTCAAAGATTAAGGAGTTTTCATCTGCAGGATGGACATAGATTCATTCATTAAGTACGCTTGAATGCAATAGAGTTTTGGGAATAAATATTCAATTAAACTAAACATTATAGACACACTGCAGGAGATCAAACTAAAAGAAACGTCGACCTTGAATTGGAAGCAAATTGTTCGAAAAATTGCCCGTCGTACTTCATATTGAAAAGAAGTGAAAAAAATGATGACACAACACATTTGGTGGGAGAAACATTGGTGTCTGCAATTGATGGAGATTCATAAATACAGAGTGTATGTATGCTGTGAGCGGGAATCAAGTATTAAAAAAAAGAAAAATGTTCTTTATTGTCAATTGTATCTAGATCCGGATTTTCCTCAACATTGACGTTTGATTGCCCATCAATCTCTCTTCTCCAAGTGCTCCCTTTTCCCTGTCACTACAATTGCCACGTCTCCACCTTCTTCCTAATCTTTTCTTATACTCCTACTTCCTTTTCACAGTCATACCGGCTGCTACAAAACCTCCCACTGACCAACTCCCTTCACACTCCTCTTCTGCGATTCCCACTGTATGTCACACCACTCCGTCTGTTACTCCCATTTCTCCTGACGCCCACTTCCTCTTTTCAGTCTCCGACTCGGGTGATGGATGCTGCTGATTTGAGTGTCGCCATTAGTCATCAGTGAATGATGTGGTTGGAAAGCTCAGAGTCCATTAGTAACAGACAATAGCGTTCCTTTGCCACCGTTTGATACACGATGAACGGGATGGTCTTATTCCCCATGGTATAGAGTGGAGCTTATTTATGTCCCTTTCTAACGGCACTTAAATACACAGCCTCATTACAAGTCGGACAAAAGTCTGTTTGACAGAATCCAAAGTCCATGTAGCAATTTTCTTTATAACGTGCTAGAGCAGTGAGCACATTCTTCAAAAAAAAAATCATTGTCTGTCCTTTTGGTTTTCTATGTTTCAGCTGGTATTCGAAACTCAGTTGAACTGATGTCAGAGTCACTTCCCTTCTCACCAAAGCAGTACTTGGCTGAGCGTGGCATCAAGGATCCGGAGCAAAACTGTATTCAATGGGAATAGAAGACAATTCTGCATTTGTAACATCTTCAAAAGAAAAATGGTTGATCCAATCTCTCAAGTTGTTTTCCAAGTCTGATGCCAACCTAACTCTGGTTTAATTTTCTTTTCTTTGAAAAATACATGTTAATGATTTGGAAACCCCTTGGAATCAGCTGTAAGTATGTATGTGCATCATTTAGGTAGAAGATGCTCAGAAGGCTTTCTGTCACCTACTGCATTGCTACTGCGGATGATATAAACCTGGCCCTGGCTGGTGGCTCCCAAAACCCACGAATGAATATGTCCTGTTAAAAATACCAAGCTATTTCATGTTTTCACAGGTTGATCTATAGTCTCAGAAACGTGAGTCCTGGCTGCATGAATGTGACCCCCCAAAAAACCAAAAGCACGGCTTAACGTTGAGGTACCATTCTCAACAGCTTTCAATCTATAAATTTCAGAGATGCTACATCACTGCCACTGAGTTAAACATTTTCAGCGCAAGTTAAAACAATACAAAAATATCAACGACCATTACTGCAGAAAATGTGTAATTTATCAATTAATGTCTATTACCAGTTACTTGAGAGTCATCTCAAACACTAGTTCCATTGTTCCTGTTCAGAACAGACAATTAGTGACAGTTCAGAAATAAAAATAAATAGAACATAGAACTTCGAACATAGTACAGCCACGTCAGTTCACCACGCTATATCGAACATTTGACTTAACCTACGATCACATTCAACTCTACAAACCTAGACTTACTGCCGTTCTGTTGCTAGTCTAGCAGTACCTTAACTGTCCGTTATGTAACTGACTTTATGACCTCCGCTGGAAGTGCATTCCACGCACCCACCTCTCTCGGTACAAATAATATTCCTCTGATATGTCCCCTGTAATTTCCTCCAAACACCTTAAGTCGATGACAACTCCTTCCAGCAGTTGCTGTCCTGTGGAAAGGTCTCTGGGTATCTACTCTAACTATGTCTCTCATTACATTGTACATCTCTGTCAAGTCACATCTCTTCATTTTTCTCTCCAGAATTTACAGCCAAACCTCACTCAGGATGCTGCTTAGGCAGCCCTTTACATCATCAACATCCTTCCACCAATGAGGCGAACAAAACTGGACACAATATTCCAACTGTGGTCTAAATAGGGTTTTGTATCATGGCAGCAAAATCTCGCGACTTTAAACTCTTTCCACCTCTTAATGAAACCCAAAACCCTATACACTTTCATAACAACTCGATCAACTTGGCAGCAGTGAGGAATCTATATACATGGACCCCAAGATCCTGCTGTGCCTCCACACTCAGATAACCCTGAACATAACTCTGTATTCAGCATTCAATTAAGACTTTCTAAAATGAATCAATTCGCATTTATTCACGTTGAACTCCATCTGCGACTTTTCTGTTCAGTTCTGCATGCTATCAATGTCATATTTTAGCCTGCAACAGCATTCGATACAATCAACAACTTTCGTGTCTCCAGCTAACTTAGTAAGCAACACTTCCACTTTTTCATACATTAAATGTTAAAACCTTCAAAGAACAAAGGATCAAAAACAGATCCCTAATGGATACCACTATTCACCAATCTCCTGGCGGAATATTTTCCCTCCACTACCACTCGCTATCTTCCTTTAGACAGCCAATTCTGGATCAAAGCAGCGAAAATTTCCTGTGTTCCCCTTCTCCTAATATTCTGCATAAGCCTACTTCGGGAACCTTCGTGAATCCGTCAGTGAAATCTATGTACACCACATCCACTGTTCGACGTTGTTCAACTGTCTCGTTCCGTTCTCAAGGAAATGAATACGGCTTGAGTCATGAACAGCACCTCGCAAAATCATGCTGACTATCTTTGATCAAGCTATATACTTTTTATCTCCAAATAGTCATCAATCTTATCTCTCAGACCCCCTTTCCATTACCTTGCTTACCACATAAGTAAGACTGACTCATCTGTAATTCAAAGGGATTTTCCTGTACCCCTTCTTGAACAGTGGAAAATCATTCACCACCTCCCAGTCTTTCGGTACTACTCCCATGGAGAGTGAGAATACAAACGTCATCCCCAGAGCCGCAGCAATTTCATTTATCGCTTTCTGTAGTAACCTTTGATAGTCTGGTACAGTCCTGGAGTCTTACCTATGTTGATGCTGCCCAGATTTTCTACTGCACTAATGTAAATCTGTTCATTCCAATTAACCTGATTCACAGTATTCTTAATTTCAACACGTTGCCTCTTTCGAATGAATACTGAAGCAAAACATTATTTTTGGTCCTCCCCTACGTCTTCCAACACGAGGTACAAGTTCCCTCCACTATCCTTAATCGGCCCTATCTTCCCGCTGGTCATTCTCTTGTTCCTAACGGAAGTGTAGAACGCCTTGGGTTTTCTCCAAACCATCAAGCCAAGTCGTATTCGTTACCCCCATCCACCCACCATTAGCTCTCCTCAGTCCATTATTGATTTCTTTCCTAGCTACACTGTAATCCTCCAAAGCTGTGTAAGAGCCTTGCCTCCTCAACGTTCAGTAAGTTTCCTGCTTAGACGTGTCGAGAGGTCCCTTTTCACTTGTCATCCAAGGCTTCTTCACCTTTCCATTCCTTGCCTGTATCAGTGGAACAAAGTTATCCAACACTCACAACAAGTTCTCCTGGCTTCTGTGACTTTCCCATAAATTCCACAGCTCCTGTCTCACAGCAGTTTAATTTTCCCATCGTCAATTATGTACCTTTCATATTAGATGATGCAGTTTTGGTCACTGTCATCAGAAAATCGCTCACAGCGAGGGGTTTAGCACTTGCCTGGGTCTTTCCCTAGCAGCAAATATATAGAGAATCATCCTTTGACGGCCTAGCTACATATTGAGTCAGGAATCCCTCCTGGACATACCTGACGGAGTCGGCTCCAACCAGACCATCTGCACTGAGGATGTCTCAATCAAATATTGTGCAAATTGAAGTGAACCATAACAGCTCTGTTACATCTGCACCTTTCCAAGATTTTATATCCAATCTGGTTTTTTTTTTCCATTTCTTTGTTGCAATTGTCGGGTCGATGGAAAACATCCATGAGGCGACTGCTCCTTCCAGTTACTGATTTCGACCCATAATGACTCAGTGAACAAACCCTCCTCAACAAACTGCTTTTCAGAAGCTGTGATGCACTTTCTAATTAACAATGCTAATCTGCTCCTCTTTTACTTCCCTCACTGTTCTTCTAAGATCTAAATCCGAAGTCATTCAGCAACCGTTCCTGCAACTGGGATAGACTGGCTTCAACATGGTAGTTCCAAGTACTGATCCATGCTCTACGTTCATTATTGTTATTCCTAAACCTATGTGCATTGAAAGAGAAACACTTTGATCCATCCCTTTGCTCTATCAACTTTGTATCCTTCCTTGACAGACATTCTGCATTCTATTTCTGCCCATTCAACAACTACCATCTTCTCTGATCTTTATATCTGGTTCACATCCGTCTTCCAAACGAGTTTAAAGCCTCGCTAATTTCTTTCTCAGGTTATTGGCACCCCCTCCAGTTAAGGGCAACCCATACTTCATGTTCGCGTCTTCTCCAGAAAGTCCCCCAATGATAAATGTACTTGAAGCCCTCCCTCCTGCACCAGCTCTGTCGCAATTTCTTGCGCTTCACTCTTTCGCTGTTCCTCTCCGCACTCACATGTGGCAATGATAGTAATGCTGAGATCACTACTCCACTCGTCTTGACTTTTAGCTCCCACTATGATAGCACTATTTATGTCATCAGTCCTTCCCCTATTTATAGCTTTGGGGCCAATGTGCACAACGAATTCAGACTGCTCACCTTCTCCTTCAGAATCTTGTAGACTCGATCATAAATATCCAGACCCTGACATCGGGGAGACAACATACATCCCGGGTGTCTTGTTTGTGATCAGAGAATCTCTGTCCATTCTTCTGACTATTGAAATGCAAGCGATGGAGAGAAACTCAACACGTCTGGTAGGATCTGAGCAGAGAGAAACAGAATTAACTGTTTGAGATCAGTAAAACTTCTCAGAACATAGTCAAATAAGACTCTGCATATTAAATATAAATTTGTTTCCAGGTTAACTCTCATTTACTGTGTCTCTCTATCACTTTCTGTTTTCCTTTCAATTTCCATTGTGTCCAGTATTTTCTCTTACTTTACAAGTTAAGATGCTGAAGTCGCTGATAATTGCACAATATTGCCCATTCATGTTCCCATGAGAACTGTTGTGTACTTGTTTTGCTCTAGAATCTGTTTCTTCTTCAAGTTTCCAAAACACCTCATTTTGCAATTTCTCCTGAAGTGTGTAGATCTCACGAAATCGATTTTGTTCGAAAGAGTATTTTAGAGGCAGCTGCATTTCATGAAACAACCCTTCATGGATAGTATATTGATGATGAAACATTCTGTCCTTCACTGAACAAGTTTATCTTCTCTGGTTCTGAAAGCATTTAATCCATGCTTTAGAATAATTACAACAAAGATGATGATCATTCAGCTCATTATATCTTCACCAACTTGGAATAAATTACATTTCTACCGTTATTGATTGTCATGTACCTGCTTTCCAACACATGATGGTCAATGTGAGTCTTTTGAAACCTGAATATCCTGTACAGATAAGAACATTCTTACCAAGCTGCACACCTGTAATTAAACTGTAAATATAAACTTAATTCCTTACATCGCATGTACAATTATACTGTCCTATTCACAATTTCAATCCACGTTCCATTTCCCAAGTTTAACCTGATTCCTTGCTGTGCCTTATATTTCCTTCTGTGTATTAGATTTGCTGTCAAATGCGGGGTTGAGATAATGACTGAACAACACTCCTGTCTCCATATCCGCTGGTTGCAATCTTTTCTGTCTCCTGGTCAATATCGTATTTATTCTGTCTCAGGTTCTTAAATCCATATGTTTTAATGAGCATGTTCAATGTTCATATCATATTTCAATTTAGACTGAAGTTAAAAATATAAATGTTTCCAGTTTAAAGTCAACAAACTGCAATAAGATTTGCATTACTAGAGCAATGAGATGGAAGCCCAGACAAATCCTTATTTCCTCTCTTGGTTAGGAAATGTCTGTCCAGTGACAATCATTTGGTTGTCATGTTCGAGTGGAGGAGAGATCAGCAAACGAAAAATATCTTCATTCCTTGGGCTTTTTTTGGGTGGGGCTGGGGGGGAAATGTTCCATTGTACATCAAAAACAAAGCAAAATCATTTGGCCTGCGAGGAAAAATCATACATCATTCTCCCTTTACCGACTCCGTCAGAGCAATTAGTGAAGGGAGGTTAGACTGATGGTCAGTGATGTCATCATCCAATCCAATAAAGTTACTGTTGCAAACTGGAAGTAATGTAGTGAAAGGTATTAACTCGAAATGTTTGTTTAGTGACCGTGATTGATGCCACTCTCCAAGGATTCGAACTGTGTCACTGAAGGCTTTCTCTGTCCTATTATTAAGAGTTTTTTTTTCAGTGCAGCAGCAGATGTATCAACTCCGATACAAACAGCGATCAGCATCTGCAGACATATGGAAATAAGAGTTCAGACTTCAAGAACATTAGACTGGAATGTTTCAATAATGGATCAGAATCTAAGAACGTTAGACTGGAATGTTCCATCAATGGATCAGAATCTGAGAACGTTAGACTGGAATGTTCCATCAATCGACAAGGGTTTATTCTGGGGTCTTTTGTATCTTTCCTGTTGTTCGGAAATTTTATCATATCGGATATTAGGTGTACTGCTAATTATTCAGGCGGGTTACTATCCCATTCTTGCTATTGTTGGGGCACCTGGTAAGTCTCTCTGCCTCTTTCCTTTTATTAATTCCAAAACCTATTTTGACGTTCATTGTTCTTTCGATTTTATTTCCATTTACAAAAGCGTGAAACAAACGTAAACAGTTTCGACCACCAACTCCACTCATTACCCACAAACTGCAGAGCTCTCACTCACAGGTGAAAATGAAGCTGTTCCTCATCTCGAGGGCTTCTTTTTGGTCTTGAACTGATTTATGTCTCATTATTCTCTCCGTTGTCAAACCGATCCATTACCAGCTCCATTGCTTCCCCAGGTTTCAAGTCTGTGTCAGTTTTGTTCCTGAATGAACCGTTACCTATGCCTTGGTAAAATTAGACTTTATGGGTCCAGTTCTCCACTGGCTACTGTTCCAGTTACAAATATTTCCGTCACATTATTTTTGTTGTCTCTGAAGTAGCATCACAATCGTGACACTGTGTCAGAGTAGTATTGTTGGTGAACAGTATTTCAGAGGTGCTGGTTATTATGCTTGAGACACTTTCAATCCTAAAACAACTGATGGCAGAAATCAAATTCAATTTATAAGAATTGTAATAAATTCAATTTTGAGTCAAAGCAACCATAAGACGCCAGCATTTTGCTTGAAAACCTATCTGTGTCACTGGTGTCTTTTGTGGAAGAAATCTGATGTTATTGTCTGGTTGGGTACAAGAGTGACTTCAGACCCCCTACAATGTGCTGACCCTTTTCTGCCTTGTTGAATAGCCTCGATAACAAGGGCTACTAATAATGATCAACATATTTTGCCCTTCGCAACGATGTCGACATCCCATGAAACAACAAAATTAAAGGTTAAAACAAACAAAAAATGTTGATGATTTGGAAATGAAAGAAATAATTGCTGGCGAAACAGAGAGGTTTGGTAATATCTATTGGCAGAAAAGCACAGTTAACTTTCGAGTCTGTTGAACATACATTGGGACTAAAAACAGCTGGGAAATAGTGTGATTGATGCTGCCGACAGGGACGTCTGTATTGAGGAGGAGCAGTGTGTTGACTGTATGGAGAAAACAGAGAGATAGACAGAGAAAAATAACAAACAAACAACGTGATTCTTAATCATCATCTGGACTAGAAATAAAATGTGAGATTTATCTAATTTATTTGTCACCTTTTCCCATTATCCGTAATATCATGCCTATGTAGGTGCGTATCCAAGACATCTTTTACAGTGAAACATGCCCCCACTGTATCTTTTCTCTGAGAATGAGCATTAACAGGTTGTGTGTGTTGCTGGAGTGTCAGCATTTATTTCCCTTTTCCAGTTACTGTTGAGAAAGTGTTGGTGAGCTGTCTTCTTGAACAGTTGCAGTCGATGTGCTGTGATTTGCTAACGTCGAAGTCAATCCAGTTTCTTTGACACTTCGTATTGATTAATATATCTCAGTAACTTCGCAATTTCAAAGGCCAATTGAGAGTCCACTGCATTTCTGTGTATGTGTCGTCAAATGTACACCAGACGGCGGGAAGGTGGCAGATTTCCTTCCGTGAAGAACACGATTGAGACAACTAGGTTTTTCTGAATCGCCGATGGTTTCAGAGTATTGAATTCAAATTCTACCGTCTGACGTGGCATGATTCGAATCCAGCATCCATTATTTGGGTCACTGGTTTAATAGCCTAGACCATTCCCTCCCCATTATTTCCAATCATCTCCAGCTCCAGGAGTGATGTTGCTCTTATCGTTACTGTGAGACAGACAATTGGGCAGTTACATTATCAACTAGTTCTATGGAGAGCGGAAGTCTTAATATTTCAGGTCACTGGGACTGTGCAGAGTTGTGATCAGTCAGGAAGAGCAACTGGGTTAGGAAAGCATTTCCAGCATCGAATAGGTGTTCCATTTATATGCGGATTTGACTTGCTTCTGTCATTGTAAATCCAGTGGAGGTTCTGAGTGTCGTTTTCTCAGGTTTGCTTTGTCAGTTGTTGCATTGTAGTTATTGTTGAGTCAATATTTGTGGTACGTTGTACTGATTTTCTTTTCTTTACAAGGAAAGTTCAACTGACCACAGAGATAGTGGAAATGAGATTTACAGACGATTATTGTACCATGAGAAGATGGAGAAGAAAATGAGTGTTTAATCTGTCACACTGTGAGAGAGTAAGAGGTGAATGCACTGCAACTTCAGGGAGATGGATCACCATTCATTATGTTCAGAATAGACATCAAAGATAAGAAATTGCATATATTTTCCACATGGTACGTGATTCCCGATAGTTCACGGACCAGTGTGGAACCCGTGTGTTGGTTCAGAGGGAGCTCCAGGCTCTGAATGAACTCTCACCATCTCAATGTGCTTTTGGTGTGTGATTCTGCACTATTCACAGATCTGTCAGCACACAATGCCTTCCTCCTGAAAGAGTTATCTATTCCTATCATCTTCTGACCTCCATGGGAATACAGTCTGCCTTCTCCACGAGGGAAGATGCATGCTTCCGACTTGTCATGCATCATTGACTTTCCGTCCTCTATCGACAAGCTAAGTTAAAGTAACATGTCTGTACCATTAGGAATGGAGCCAGGAGGAACGACATAGCGAAGTCTATTGCTGCAGTCTCTGCTTCATTGTTTGGTCATGTGAATCATCAACGACATCTTCTTATTGCTGTGTCGGTGGCATGATTGGTTGAATGGCCTCTTCCCTACTTCCAGGGAAGAGCAGCAACGATTTAATTGGGCAACCCCTGGTTCGGGAAGAATACATTTGTGTGCTGACTGGGCTCTTTACTTCCTATGTTATGGACAGGAGGAACTGAATGAGCTATCCCACTTCTTATCAACTAGGTTCGATGCGATGAAAGGCTTCTTCATATTATGAAGCCAGTTTGAGATGTTCAATGAAATCTTTTATTACGGTGAAAATGAGCAATGTCTAGCAATACTATTACGTAAATACTGTTTACACATTATGAGCACAATCTCGAGTGTTGTCCAGGTCTTGCTGCACATGGACAAAGAGTGTTTCAGGAGCCAAGGGGGGATACATTGTTTCATCTTCAGGGAATATCCACACTTCCGATTTCACGGTGTGGGAAAGATGTTTATTGAGTAGCTGAAAACGTTTGTGTTGTGGAAGCAAATCTGAAGGGCTCCTGTCGAGATATCACGGACGGAGTTTATTGATGTCCATGAACCACAAACGTCATCCTTTGTGCGCTGAATGACCCGGGGCAGTAGGCAGTTTACAACGGATTACATTAAATTCAATTTTGGTTTGTGTTCCTTTATATGATGGTCAGTCAAATCCTGCCTTGATATCAGAGCCAGTCACTTCTACCTTGTGTTCATATCTTTTGTTAATGTATTTTAGTCACTGTGTCGGTGCAGGGAATGTATCCTTTATACAGAGAGTAGTGACTGGCGTGACTTCCCTGTTCCAGAGAGTTGGGGAGATAGATGCTTGGGAGGGGGAGCGCAATGAATATTAAAAGCATTAAAAAAGATGAGGGCTGCATTGATTGGGCATAAAAGAGGAGTTGAGACTTCGAGAAGATCAACCATGCTATCATTGAAGTGTCAATTAGGCCTGAGGTGCTGAATGACCTATTCCTGTCTCTTATGTCCTTGAATTCAGTTACAGGAAAGTCAGTTGTTGTAGTCTTCGTCGAATTGTTAATATTGAATTATGCTGTCAGGGACACCAGAGGACATTGCGAGAAAATTATGTGTGCAGTATTCACAGTGAACCTGGAACAACAATATGGCTAATAAATGGAGACAGGGGATTTTTGTAAAAAGAACGGAAAGGAATGTTCCACGTTGGCACCACATTCGCTTCCCAAATGCATTTTCAAAACCAATACAAAACGTGAATAACAATCTTGAGGGCTTGAATTGTCTCCTCTGTTTCTGCAGGCCAGGTATTAAAAGCAAGCGGCCGCTAACTGCACCTGTGTAGCAGATTTTGGATGCGCAATTGAACATTTGGACACCGGACTGAGTGGCAGGAGTGGGCCATGAGACCCTGCTCAAACATACATTAAGATCGTAGCTGATCTATTTGTAAAATGAGTTGTGAGTTTGATATGCCAGTGTTGGGCTGAAGTGTTCAAAACTAAAAATCAACCAACACCATGTTATAGTCCAACAGGCTTAATTGGAAGCACCAATTCAGAGCGCCGCTCCTTCATCAGGTGTTTCATGAAAGAGTGGCGCTCCGAAAGCTAGTGCTTCCAAATAAACATGTTTGACAATAACCTAGCGTTGTGTGATTTTTAAAAAGAATTCCACATTCCTATCTGCAGTTCATTATCATTGACTGACTTCACTGTCAAATATCTCACTAATACCGCTTCGAATACATTCATCACATAACACCAGAAACTATGGGGAAGAGAGTACCAACTCAAGTGGCACTTCGTGAAGTTTGATCGATGTTGGAGGGTCACTGTACCCTTTTCTAGTCCCACTCATGACGAAGTTTAATAGTAGCCAGTTTGGTGATATCGTCAGTCATATAGATCTCAGAATGCTTTAGGTTCAGTGTTCGGGACAATTGAGGCAGATGACCGAAATTTGCAAAAATAACGAATCTATTACTAAAATAAAGTTAGCGAAACGATGATGGAAAGATAGATGATACAAATATTGTTCATTGAGAATATGCACATCAATATTTATGTTTATATAAATGCTGAGACACTTGCACAGAATCACATGAAGACACAGATTTACGCACACAGAAACGCACATACACATCTGAACACAACCACAAGAAGACAACGCTGTAGATACATTAACTTGAAAGAGCATTGTCCAAATAATTGCTAAACTCATGAGAAAAAGAAAATCAGAGCGTGTTGAATGATATTTTGCCTCTGAAGATTTTCTGCACAGACAAGATGTTTAAAATGGGGTTTCCTCCTGATATTTGACTGAATTCCTGTAGCTGAAAGCAGTGGAGACAGTCTAATGAATGTTTAACAGAAATCGTGCACGAGCAATAAGGCTGACTGACGGGTTTTCGTCTCGTGTACGCTGCTGCGAGCAGAAACAATGAAAGAGTGGGAGCAATAGGCAGTTGCTCCTCAGGTATGTTATATGTTCTCCATCTCTGAGATGAAACATACCGTAATGATATACGAGCACAGAACTGTGTCATGTGAGGTCTGCTTGAATATTCTCTGGATGGGATGACACCAACCCTATTCCCTTCTCCATGTCGGAGCGATTTATAATTTGAAGATTTGTCGCTGCCATTTTTGCATGTCTTCATAATATCTGTGTCAAAATGAATACTGTACATTGTTTCCTTCAAATTGAATCCTTCGATTTAGTTTCCTATAAAAGCGGAAACATCCATCAGCTACACATCTGATATACTCCATTAAATATCTTCTATGTTTCAATGTGAACATATCTCATTCTCAGCCTTGAAGTGTAATGAACCTGTGGAGGTTTTAACATTTTGAAATACATGGATACAGTGAACAGCTATTTTTCTTGAGCGGTGAAGTCCAAAACTAGTGGCCAGATTGGAAAGGTTTAAATGGGTGCTGATGAGTACCTTTTTTTGTCAGCCATGTGTGATGCAAACATTGACTGAGCTGCCAGAGGAAGCCGTGGAGGCTGGTACAAATACAATAGTTAAAAGTCGTCTGGATAGGAATATGAATAGGAACGGTTTAGAGGGATATGGGCCACATGCTGGTTTAAGGGATTAGATTAGATTGATACGTCTGTTTATCACGGGCGAGATGGATTGAAGTGTCCGTTTCCATCCTGCATGACTCTGTGACACCCATAAGATCTTAATTCCATGAACAATTGAAGCGAACATATGTGAAAAGCTTCTAAATCAGATGTGATCTGAACAGTACCATGTACAACTGCGGTAAAACATCACGATCATTATACCTATAACATTTGCATGAAACAATATCATTCCAAATTCCTGATGAATCACGAGCAGCATTTGCAAATTAACTGTGTGATTCGTGTGCCAGAAACACATGAATTACTCTGCGCCACTCAATTGAGTCATGTCTCTCAATTTAGGGCGTTCACTTATTTTTATGCTTCCATCAAAGCTTAAAAAACCCATAACCCACATTATTCCATTTTTGCTTAACGTTTGTGCACGAATCTCCCCCATCTCTATACTAATTCAGACCCTCCATCTCCAATTAAACGACTATCTTGCAGAATTAGTTAAGTGAGCTCCAATCCAAACAGTCCACTCATCCAATTCATTTATGTAGGTTGTGAATAGCTGATGATCTCATACGGGTGCCTGAGACACTCCACCAATTTTCGCTTTCCAATCTGAAAACAAACGTTTCTTCTTGCTGTCTATTTCTTATTATCTACCCGGTGCTCCCCTGTTGCTGTGTAGCAGCCTAGGACGTTGGATAGACTCACCCTGTGTTGTGCAGTTGCATAAAATGTAAAATGCATCATTGTGTTCCCACATAACACCTGAGAGGGCACAATGGTCTCCTCCCATCGCACCATAACTTTACTGTCTGGCTGAATGGGATTTCTGTCTAACTCTGTACCTGCTTCGTAGTTAGGGATTGGAGAACAACACATGGAATCGGAGCAGTAGCTGACCTTTCGGACCAGCGAGTCTGCTGCACCATTCAGAATTTTCTGATTATGATGGGTTTGCGGCTGAAAAACCTTTTCCTGTTTCCCAAACAGCATTGATTATGTTTTTCTGTTGAACTCAAACATGAACGTTTTCAGTAGCACAGTCTCACTGGTGTTTGGGATGGGAACAGCAGAGAAACCACAACCATTTCTTTTTCTGAAATGTGAAGTCTGCTTATTCTCTAAATTTTTCCCCTCATGATAGTCACGACACTTTTGAGGTATAGGACCCCAACAATTAGAAAGAGATATAGACAATTCACCGTCTCACACTTGTCCACATTTGCACTAACCCTCGACAATTAAATTCTTATTCAATTAAGCCTCCACTGTACTTCCCGCAAGACAAATCCAGATACCATAATTTTGCAGGAGCCTAAGAAATTGGAGCAGATTGAGGCCATTCGGCCCATCCAGTCTGCAGTACCGTTGATTTCTGCTGAAATGTATCTGAACTCTATTCTCCTGCCTTCTCCAACTGAACATTCAACTTTTATTACTGAAAAATACAACTTTTTTTTTCTGAAATGCGTAGTTTAGTGAACTGGTCACACTGCAGTTTCGAATTGCTGAGCGATACAGTGAATGGGTGACAGAAAGGCAGAAAAAAATCTGGAGGAAAGTAGTGCAGGTGTCCCCTGCGGTCATCTCCCGCCAAAACAGGTTTACCGTTTTTGGATACTGTTGGGTGAGATTGCTTACCAGGGAAGGTTAGCAGTTGCCAAGATCATATCGCCATGTTTGGCACTGCTGTTCAGAAGGGCGGGAAAAACTCTCGTAGGGCCATAGTCATAAGGGATTCTATTTTAAGGGGAGTAAATAGGCGTTTCTTTCGACGAAAACAGGAGTCCCGGATGGTATGTTGCCTCCCAAGTGCTCTGGTCAGGGATGTCACTGGTCGCTTGCAGAACATTCTAAAAGCGGAGGTTGAACAGCGAGTTATCTTGGCACACATAGGCACCAACAATATTGGTAAAAAAGAAGATGAGGTCCTGAAAGCAGAATTCAGGCAGCAAAGAAAGAAATTACAAAGAGGACCACAATGGTCGTTATCTCGGGATTATTACCAGTGCCGCGTAGTAACCAGTGTAGGTATGAATAAAATAGAAAGATGAACACGTGGCTTGAGGGAAGGGTGTAACAGGGAGGGGTTCAGACTTGTTGGTCAGTGGGACTAGATCTACAGAAGGTGGCGCTGATGCAAATTGAACAGTCTACATCTGAAGCACACTGGAATGAAATGCCTTGGAGGAGGTTTTGCTTCTGCAGTTGGGAAAGTTTTAAACTCATGCGGCAGGGGACCTTGAACGAGACGAAAAGACAAGTAGACAGCGAGGTAGAAACTGGAAATTGCAAAAATCATGAAAATAGCATTAATAGAGGCAAGAGTAGGCAGACAGCAGCTGAACGCAAAAGAAATGGTGTCATGAAGTGCATATATTTTAATGCAAGGAGCATGGTGGGTGTGGCAGATGAACTTCGGGGCTTGGATTCATGCCTGGGAGTCTGACGTTATTCCAATCACAGGGACTTGGTTGAAGGGAGGACATGATTGGCAATTAAATGTTCCAGGATATAGATGCTTCAGAGAGAAGAGGGAGGGAATTAAATGGAGGAAGAATTTGCATTGCTGGTCAGGGATGATACCACAGCTGTGCTAATGCATGACACTATTGGGGGCGTGAGTAGTGAGGCATTATGTGAGGACCTCAGAAATCAGAAGGGTGCAGTTACATTGTTGTGGCTATATTACAGGCCTCCCGACAGTCAGCGTGAGGTAGAAGAAAAAAATAGGTAAACAGGTTATGAAAAGATGTAGAGGCAACGGAGTGATTGTGATAGGAACGTTTACATATTCCAGTGTTGACTGGGATACACTTAGTGTCATAGGAATGGATTGGATAGAATTTGTAAGAAACGTCCAAGAGAGTTTTCTCGAACAGTATGTCAATAGTCCGGCGAGGGAAGAGTCCCTTTTGGACCTTCTGTTGGGGAATGAACAAGACCAGGTAGTACAAGTTGTGATAGAGGATTGCTTTGGGAGCAGGGACCACAATTCTCTAAGTTTTAGAATATTCGTACACAAAAATGAGTGTGGTAATTCGGGAAGATTACTAAACTGGGCCCAGGCTAATTAGATCAAAATTAGGCTAGACCTGGGAAATATGGGTTGAACACAGCTATTTGAGGGGAAGTCCACATTTGATATGTAGGACTTAGATTAAATATAGTGCAAAATATGCTTGTCCAGTTGAAAGCAAAGGATAGGGATTTCAAGATTTGTGAACCACGGATGACAGGAGAAATCGGACATTGGTTAGGCTACTGTTGGAATATTGCGCAATTCAGGTCTCCTTCCTATCGTAAAGACTTCGTGAAAATTGAAAGGGTGCAGAAAATATTGCAAGAGTGTTGACAGGGTTGGAGCATATGAGCTACAGGGAGACACTGAACAGTCTGGGGCTGTTTTCACTGGAGCGCCGGAGGCTGAGGGGTGACCTGATAGAGGCTTACACAATTATGAGTGGCATGGATAGGATAAATAGGCAAAGTCTTTTCCCTGTGGTCGGCAGTCCAGAACTAGAGGGCCTAGGTTGTGGGTGAGGGAGTAAAAATATAAAAGAGACCTAAGGGGCAACATTTTCAGGCAGAGGGTGGTACTTGTATGGAATGAGCTGCCAGAGGATGTGATGGAGGCTGATACAATTGCAACATTTGAGAGGTATTTCGATGGGTATATGAATAGGAAGTGTTTGGAAGATATGGGCCGGGTGCTGGCAGGTGGGACTAGATTAGGATGGGATATCTGGTCGGCCTGGATGGGTTGGAATGAAGGGCCTGTTTCAATGCTGCAAGTCTCTCTGACTCTATGACCAGCCAAGTGGAAATGTGAATGCACGTAAGGTCAAGGCAGCTAAGAACAGAACGTGCCCTGGAGGAATATTGGAAGAGTAAGACCAGTCTTAAATGAGGAATCAAAATGGCTGAAAAGTGTCACAAAGTAGCGTGAGCGAGCAGAATTTAGGAGAATCTCAAATCCTTTTATCCTTATATAAGTCGCAAGAGGGTAACTGGAGAAAGGATTGGTGCACGAAAGGAGAGTTAAGGAAGGCTGTGTGTCGAAACTGGGAGAATGGGTGAGATTCTGAAGGATAACTTTGCATCAGTGTCACTGAGGAGGGGCAATGATGAATTTTGAGATTGGAGTTGGAAGATTGATTGCTCTGCATAACATTGGGGGCGGCACGGTGGCACAGTGGTTAGCACTGCTGCCTCACAGCGCCTGAAGACCCGGGTTCAATTCCCGACTCAGGCGACTGACTGTGTGGAGTTTGCACGTTCTCCCCGTGTCTGCGTGGGTTTCCTCCGGGTGCTCCGGTTTCCTCCCACAGTCCAAAGATGTGCGGGTCAGGTGAATTGGCCATGCTAAATTGCCCGTAGTGTTAGGTAAGGGGTAATGTAGGGGTATGGGTGGGTTTCGCTTCGGCGGGTTGGTGTGGACTTGTTGGGCCGAAGGGCCTGTTTCCACACTGTAAGTCTAATTGGCATCAGTACGGAAGATGTGTTGAATAGGCTGGAGGTTATTAAGATGGACAAATCCCCAGGAAGGAATAAAATCTATCCCAGGTTGCTGAGAAAGGCCACAGAGGAAGTCGTTGAGGCACGAACAGATATATTAGCAATGTCCTTAAACATAAGTGAGGTGCCAGTGGACTAGAGGGTTGCTCACGTTGTCTCCCTGTACAAGAAGGATAGTAGGTGTATCCCTGGTAACTCCAGACCAGTGAGCCTGTGGTAAGTCTTGCTGAATAAAGTACCGAGGGATAAAATGTAATTATATTTGTAAAAGAATGAACTAATCAGTGAGAGAAACATTTTTTTTTGTAGGGGAGTTCCTACCTTATCAACTGTATATGTTTTATACGTGGACTTTATTAACGTGTTTGCTTATGTTCCCCACGGACAATGAACAGAGAAAGTGAAGTCACATGGTATGCAAAGTGCTCGAGCTCAGTGGATGAAGAACTGGTTGAGCAACGACAGACTGAGAGGAGCAGTTGAAGGTAGTTTCTCGAAAAGGAGAGAGATGAGCAGTGCTGAGTCACAGGGGTCAGTGCTGGGGCCACTGTTGCTTGTGATATATATACATTATCTAGAAGAAGACACTGCTGGTGTAATCAGCAACTTTGTAGTTCACAAGAGGATTGATGGGGTAGCAGAAAGCATAGGCGACAGTCAAATAATACAGTAGAATATCTATACACTGGAGAGTTGGGAGGAAAAATGACAGATGGGGTTTAATCAAGGCAAATCTGAGGTGTTGCATTTTGGAAGCATAATTCTAGAGCGAATTATACAAAAAAAATGAACAGCATTGGGAAGAGTTGATGAGCAAGGAGATCAGGTCGTTCAGATCCATTGTACCCTGAATGTTGCAGCACAGGTGGATAGAGTGGTCAATAAGACATATGGTATGTTTGCCTTCATCGGACGTGGTATTGTGTATAACAGCTGGAAGGTCATGTTAAAATTCTACGCGCCATTAGTTCGGCCGTATTTAGAGTACTGTGTACAGTTCTGTTGGCCGCAATACCAAAAGAATGTAGACGCTTTGCAGAGGATGCATAGAATGTTTCCGAGTTTGTTGCCTGGTATGGAAGGTGCGAATAATAAAGAGAGGTTGAGTAGGATAGGTTTGTTTTCATGAGAAAAAAGACGATTGAGAGGGGACGTACTTGAAGTCTACAAAATCAGGAAGGGTATGGACATGGTAGATGGAGAAAACCTTACTCCCAGGTTGAAGGATTCAGTGATGAAAGGTCACGCTTTCAAGGTGAGAGGTGAAAAGTTTAAGGGGAATACACATGGAAAGTACTTTTTACAGCGGGTGGTAGGTGCCTGAAACGCTTGGCCAGCAGAGATAGTCGAGGCAGGGACGGTAGATTCATTTAAGATGAGCCTGGGCAGATGCATGAGTCGATAGCGAGCAGAGGAATACAGTTTCTTCGGAATTCGGCGACAGGTTTAGACAGTGGATTTGGATTGTCTCAGGCTTAGAGGGACGGAGGGCCTCTTCGTGTGCTGTAAATTTTCTTTGCTCTTTTATTGTGTCAATGTGTGGGGGTGTATGCATGTGTTTGTGTTCGCCTGTAACAGTCCATACCTGTGTGGCTAATTGTGTGTACGTGTTATGTGTATTAGTGTGCTTATCGATGTTTACTTGTATCTCTGCCTACATCTCTGTGCACTGAGGGGCTCTGTACTAAACAGATTTTCATCGTTGTTTTTCGTGAAAATACACTTACTCTGGGGTCAAAGCCCATCTCTCTCTTTCTCTTTCAGTCCATTTTGTGATAAGAGGTATACAAAGCCGCCCACTCCTAGCCTGCCACAAAAACTGCACAAGTGGTAGATACTGCTTCTTGAAAATACATCAGCTACTATGACACATTACACATCTGTTTGTTTTTTTTAAATAGTGTCTTTGGAAGCACAGAGCAGGTTCCTGAAATATTACTATCAACATCGCGTGTGTTTGTGGACATTTCAAACGTTTCTCAAATTTGAAAGACTGTCTTACAAACATTACCATTTAAAGAACGTAGAATAAAATTCATCTTATCTATGTGCAAATCCGTTTACTCAGAGTTGTTCGGCTGCAACTGCAGTGGAAATACCCTTTAACGTGTATACTCCATGTCAGGAACAATGACCAAAGCCAAATCATTTCCAAGTTGCAGACTGAACACAGACATTAGTATTTTCGACTTTGAGGGGCCTCAGACTAATTGCAATCCATTGCATTAATAGTTCTCTTTGACGGTTTGAAAATGTTATATAACAAACCATTTAAGATGATCTTGTTCTCATTCTTGTGATTGGATCTTCTTTATCCAATTCCATTAATATTTCCGGGTTACCATGCACTGTACATCATGTTGGTGAATACCAACTGTCCTGGCAGCAGCCACAGCCTCTTTATTCAGAGGCAGTCAGTCATTTACATTGTCTTCAGCTCTCCAAATAGCAAGAAAGGATGGCCTGTTGGATAAATGTCATCCTCTTGATACACTGTTCAAAATATCCCCGACATCATTCCCCTCTATGATGTGCACTGAGGGCGATGGTGCCACTGGGATCATCAGGAGAGATGGAGCAATGAGAAAAGATTTCTGAACGGGTCGGAGTGCACAATGTATCACTAAGTCCTGTAATCTCTCTCCATTCGTGTAGTATATAGACGTTTATTTTTCCTGAAAGAACACAATCACAGCTTCACGTTGCCCACGTTTTATTCCAGCTGCCAAATTGCTGCCTGTTGCTTATCCAATTCATGATTCAGTACTTCCTCTTCATAACTTCATTTCCACGAGTTAAAAGTGAGGTCTGCAGATGCTGGAGATCAGAGCTGAAAATGTGTTGCTGGTTAAAGCGCAGCAGGTCAGGCAGCATCCAAGGAACAGGAAATTCGACGTTTTGGGCAAAAGCCCTTTATCAGGAATCACTTCCTGATGAAGGGCTTTTGCCCGAACCGTTGAAATTCCTGTTCCTTGGATGCTGCCTGACCTGCTGCGCTTTAACCAGCAACACATTTTCAGCTAACTTCATCTCCTGCCTATCCCAGTCAGAAGGCATTTGTTCCAGTTGCCTAAACCGGTGATATTGGTTGCAAATAGTTGAGGTCCCTGCAGTCGTCACTGTGCTACTGCGGACGTCAATTTGCTTAAACTGATAAAGACAGTTTTATCAACATTTATCCCTGGTCCAGGCTCAGTAAGCAGTCCTCCCGTATTCCACCATAGCAGCATTGAAAGCCTGAAATTTACCTTTCATTTCTTGTATCACAGTCACGAGAGATTGCAAGATGAGCTCCAGTTCCCGAGTGATCTTCGAATGGCTGAATGGCCTCATTTTGCTCCTGTTTAAAACACTTGATTCGCTGAAAAGACTAATTCAGGATAGATATCGTATTGCATGGTGCTGAATTTTTGGAACCACCACTGAACAGTCCACGCTTGACTTTAAAATTTAGGGAAGGATATTGATATTGCAACTGCTAATGGCAGTGGCACAAGGATGTCCAGTTTCCCTTCGCTCAGTCCTTTAGAAGTATGCGTGGCTGGGAAAGCGCAGCAGGTCAGGCAGCACCCAAGGAGCAGGAGAACCTTGGATGCTGCTCCTTGGATCCTGCCTGACCTGCTACGCTTTTCCACCAACACATTTTCACCTCTGATCTCCAGCATCTGCGGTCCTCACTTTCTCCATTAGAAGTATGGTCTAATTCGCAGAAGGTCGTGCCCAAAAAGAACAGTGGGCAGTATCTTCAATATGAGGCTGAGATTTCACCTCTGCCAGGACTGAATGCTGGCTTCTCATACAGACCCTGTTCGGAAAGGACCATCTGTGAAAGTTTGGTGAGAATTTTTCCCTCTTGTTGTTTCCCCCATCACTTCCAAGAATCTGGTTGCTATTTATTTAAGGACTGTCACTGATCAGGCAGTGCTGGGCCTTTGGAGACGCTCTCGGTGATATACAATGATGCCCCACACCTCGAGTACGTTCATGTCCTTGCCACCATGAGTGCCTCCTCTGATTTATTTTCAACATCTACGGAAATTGACATTTCCCTGAGGGTGTCCACGATCAGGCTATTTCACTGACCATCTGTGATGAGGTTTCCCGAGTTCTGGAATCAATGTTTGGGAATTCCAGGGTAACTCCTTCCCTGATTGTATCATATGGTGCCTCCACCAGTGATGGATCCGTCCTGTCGGTGGGACAGGATATTCGCTGGAGTGGTGATGGTGCTTCACGAAACCTTCCCATCAGATCTGATTGTGTGAGTATGACAGTGTTTGACTGTTTCCTGACGGAGTCAATATGAGGGATAAAGTCGACAATGCAGTAGAAGACCAATGGGCTAAAATACTGAATGAGAGGCCCTTTTATTCTCAAAGCAGATTGAGGAAATCGATGCATACATTGAGGGAAATTGATTTGTTTAATGACATGAGCGAGATATGACAACAAGATGACCGAAATTAAGCTTTGAATATCCAGAACACTTTATAGTGGGAAGTGTTAGTCAGAACTGAAAAGGTGTTGAGGAGAAATAGCTGAATAAGATATGACACCTGTGTTTTCATGAAAGATAAACTTACATCAATTTTTGAGCTATTATCGTTATCTGATTCATTTCATGTAGGACGTGACACGAGTTGAGTTGGGGAGAAATTCCCACCATGAGGCTGATCCGGCCTCACTACACTTGGTGCAGAGAAGTGATATAGATTTTTTTTGTGTGTGACTCCATCACATTCTGTACTCAACATTGCCCGGATCATTCCATAACCGACATTCTCCGGAACATTCCATACATGACATTCCCTGGAACATTTTGTGTGCCACATTCTCTGGACATTCTATCCCTGACATAATCTGTGAAAGACAGGCGTCATCACTTGAATAGAAGGTAAGATTACACGTGATCTGATCCCGTTCCAAGGAGAAGGAGACACTGTTCCAAGGTCCCATCTGGCAATTAAATGAGTGAATACGTTTTGCCTGCATTTACATTTATTCAAGAAACTGGATCGATCAGAATTTTGACTATAAAACAGAAATTTCCAAACTCCCTTTCTCTTCAAGGAACTGGGAGACAATCCTTCAGGAGAGCAATGGTTTCAGACTCCATATTCGGAGAAGGAAAGAAGTTACCTGTGTCTGCTTTCACGTGATCGAGCATGTGTGAATGTTCTCTGAACTATCTGTTCTTATGGGTATGAGCCTGTGCGTTTGGGGAACGAGAGGTGTTTTTGTTTTATGACACATTTTTTTCAGTAAATTTAACCTTCCCATTTATTACTTCAGCTCCAATTCTATCAATAAATCTCTGAATTCAGTGAAATGTATGAAAATCTCACTGGGTCCTTAATCAAACTAGTAACTTTGATCCAGGCTGATGTATAATGTGTTCGTTCTCCTTCCTCTCAGTTAACATCGTGACGATCTACGTCCTGCTTTATAAAGATTGTGGATTGTCTCCATGTGTCCGATGTTACCTGGGTGCCATGGCAGTGGCGGATCTATTGGTCATTATCTTCGATCTGATACTGAGACACATTCCGATTGTTTACCGGGAGAAGTTTTTTTTCCTGTTCGACTTCCCTGTGTGCAATATCCACGCTGTTTTGCTTTATGCAGCCACTGACTCTTCTGTCTGGTTTACGGTTACTTTCACCTTTGATCGGTTTGTGGCCATTTGTTGCCAGAAGTTGAAAAGTAAATATTGCAATGAGAAAACGGCGGCTGTGGTTCTGGGAACAGGAACTGTGCTGAGCTTTTTGAAGAACATTTTCTGGTATTTTATGTTCGATGCTAGATATCAGCTGGGGAACGACCCCTGGTTTTGCGTAGTAACAAATATTGTTCAATTCTCCCGTGTCTGGGTCACAATCGAGTTCCTCCACCACATTCTGACCCCCACTACACCTTTTCTCCTGATTCTGCTGCTCAATGTTTTCACAGTCAGACACATTTTAGTGACCAGCAGAGCCCGCAGGAGACTCCGCGCTCATATCAAGGGAGATGCTCAGTCTGACACAGAAATGAAATCTCGAAAAAAATCCATCATTTTATTGTTTGTAATTTCGGCCAATTTCATCTTGTTATGGTCAACATTAATGGTATTTTCTATATGGAAACGGATGTGGTATATATTTGATAACCTCGTGTATTCAGATGAGTTTGTGCAGGAACTGGGCTTCATGCTGCAGCTCCTCAGTTGCTGCACAAATACCGCGATTTATGTTGTGACCCAGACTAAGTTCAAACAGCAACTGAAGAATGTACTCAAATATCCCTTTACCCAAATTCACCAATTAATCAACTTCACTCATTAATCAATCCATCCAGGATTTTCACATTTCAGTTCGGTTCAATGTTTCAGCCATGAAGCAGCCTGTCGATATGAGGGTAATGCTGGTATGTTCAAGCTTATCCCACAGGGGCTTGCACAGAGACATTCCAATAGTTCTACCAGGACAGGTGAGATAAGACACCATCCCACTGACTGTATAGAACACTATAGTGTGTTAACAATACATATGTTCATTAAAAAGTGCCAAACAGCAAATGAACGATGTCGTTGCTTGTCTTTGAGTTGAAGAAGCTTTGCTGCAGATAGGCAGACTCAGCTGCAACTCCTGGTCCTCAGGGAAGGGGAGGGAACCGGTACCTAAACTCACGGGATCGGTTTTAATTACACTGTCCTTGCTTTCGCTACTGGGACTCGCACTCCGACCTGGCCTTTGGCTGAATTCATATCTCTACCCAACTATTACCATCTCCACTCAACTGCATCATCTCTCTCCATCTCTCTCCCTCCAACACGCGCTTTCCTCTTCATCACCCCCTCTCTTGCACTCTCTCGCACGCTCTTGCTCCCTTTTTCACTCCATCTCTTTCTGTCCCCGTCGCCATTTCAATCTTTTTCGTCCCAAACTCCCTCTGTCTCTCACCGCCTGTCGATCCACATGCCTCCACTCTTCTTTCTCACCCTACCTTTCTCTCTCACTCTCCTGCTCCCTCTCTCGCGTCTTTCTAAATCTACCCCGTTTCGCCACCCTTCGAAACCGGCCCTATCTCTCTATTCACTCATCCACTCCACAGACTCTCAACCCAAATCCGTCAATGGGGAAGAGTGAGAGGGTAGAAGGAGCAAGAGAGAGTGTGCCAGACAGAGAGTGAGAGAGCCAGTCAGAAGGAAAGTGAGGGATGAGAGAGAGACTGGGCATGGGGGAGAGAGGGAATAAGAGAGATTAGATTAGATTGCATCACAGTGTGGAAACAAGCCCTTCGACTCAACAAGTCCACAACGACCCGCCTAAGCACAACCCACCTATACCCCTACATTTACCCCTTGCCTAACACTACGGTCAATTTAGCATGGCCAATTCAACTCACCTGCACATCTTTGGACTGTGGGAGGACAACGAAGAATCCGGAGGAAACCCACGCAGGCACGGGGAGAACGTGCAAGCTCCACACAGTCAGTCGCCTGAGGCGGGAATTGAATCCGGGTCTCCGGCGCTGTGAGGCAGCAGTGCTAACCACTGTGACACCGTGCCGCCCACCCGGGGGGAACGTAGGGTAGAAAGTAAGAGTGGAGAGAGAGGGCGAGTGGGAGAGTATGGAGAAAGACAGTATTGGATGTTGGAGAGAGAAAGAGAGAATGTGGTGAGGGTAGAGAGATAGAGATGGGAGTGTAACAATTTAGAGTTGGAACGGGATAGAAAAAGAGTGAGAGGCTGCAGAGAGGGGGACAGAGAGCGGAGGGAAAGGAAGGAGGAGAGAGAGGGGCAGAGAGCGAGTGGAACGGGTAGAGCGAGAGAGAGGGTAAGAGAGAAAGAGAGTCGGAGGATGTCGCTCGAGAGAGAGTGTAGAAGGGGCGAAGGGAGTGAAAGAGATATGTACAGTGGGCTGGTTGCATGAGATGTAAAGTGTTGCAGGGGGCTTGAGAGAGGGAAATATTGTGGGAGGTAAGTAGAGACAGAGTGGAAGGGAGAAGACAGAGCGTGAGAGAAAGAGTGGGGGTAGAGAGGGAGAGAATGGGAGAGAGGAGATGTATACAGTGAGAAAGAGAGAATGGGAGCAGGGTATGGAGAGAGTGTAAAGAGAGGGGTAGAAACACAGACATAGAGAGAATGGGCCGTGGTTGGAGAGAGTGTGCAAGGAAGGTGGGAGAGTTAGAGAGGGTTTCGAGAAAGAGTGTGTGGGAGTGGGGTGGAGAGACAGGGAGTGTGGAAGGGGCCAGAGAGTGTGTAAAGCCGGTGGAGAGAGTGAATGGGAAGAGAGTACAAACAGAGAAACAAAGAGAGTGGCACGGGAGAGCGTGAGAGTAGGAGGGATGAAGAGAGAGGAAGTGATGAAAAGGGAGAAAGTGGATGGCAGTGAGGGAGAGAGAAAGAGAGATAAGAGAGAGTGTGTGGATGGAGGAGAGAGGGAAAGTGGGAGGGTTTTGAGTGAGAGAGAGTGGGGCTGGGGTAGATAGAGAGGGAGAGGGAGATAGGATTAGAGAGAGACAGGGAGGGAGAGGCAGGTAGAGAGAGATAGTGATTGCCAGAGAGACAGAGAGAGTAAGACAGACAGATAGACAGATTGGGAATGAGAGTGGAAGGGATTGCTAGAGGGAGCCAGACAAAGCCAGAGTGAGAGGGAGCAGAGAGAGATACAAAGATAGAGAGCTAGAGAGAGTGGTTGGGCTGTGGAGAGAAAGAGAGAGAGTGGGAGCTGAGTAGAGAGAGTGAAAGAGGGAGTGAAATAGAGAGGGAATGAATTAGAGAGGGAGTGAGAAGTGGTGTAGAGAGAGTGTCGGGCATGTAGAGACGGTGGGAGTATGTGGAGAGAGAGAGTTTGGAGGAGCATAGCAAGAGAGAGTGGGAGTGGTTAGAAAGGGTTGAGGGTGAGCGAGAGAGAGGGAATGCGTTGAAGGAGAGGGAAAGTGGGAGATTGATGGAGAGTTACTGAGTGGGAGCAAGGAGAGCGAGACACCGAGAGAGGGAGGGAGCAAGAGAGAGTGGGACGGAGGTAGCACGAAAGAGAGAGACGTAGAGAAAGAAGGTGGGACATGGATAGAGAGAGATGAGGTGGAGGGGCAACGGAGAGTCGGAGGAAAGAGTAAGAAAGTGTGGCAGGGTCTTAATGATTGAGTGGAAGGGGTTAAAAAGTGAGCGTGGAAGTGTAAAGAGAGGCGAGAGGGGTAGAGTGAGAGGTGGAGGGAGAGAGAGGGAGAGTGGGCTGGGGTGAGAGATAGAAAGATGGAGGCGGGAGACAGAGTGTGTGGGTAGCGGGTGGAGGGAGATTGTGTGAGGGTTTTGAGAGATGAAGAGGTGGGTATGGAAACTTAAACTGACAGAAAGACAGATAGAGAGAGAATGGGAGGGGTTTTGTAAAGCGAGAGACTGAGAAAGAGACAGTGAGATGGAGTAGAAATGGATATAGAGACAGAGAAAGAGTGTGTGTGGGTGTCTGTGCGAGAGTTAGAGAGTGGGCTTCAGGTTTAGAGAGAAAAAGGAAGAAAGGGCGGGTAGTAGAGTCCTAGGGAGGGACAGCTGGAAGAGCGTATAGAGATACAGTGGGTGTGGTGAGAGAGAGTTGGTGGAGAGAGAAGGAGTGGGAGGGGAGTAGAGAGACAGAGTGGAAGGGAAGAGAGAGAGTGCGAGGGTGAGAGAGATAAAAAAAAGTAAGGTGAGAGTCTGTGGGACGTGGTATAGAGAATAGAAAATGGGAGGGGGTGGAGAGAGAGTGGTAGGTAGAGAGAGAGTGAGGGATAGAGAAAGAGAGACACAGAGAGTGCGAGAGGACTTGGAGTTGGTAGAGATGAAGACAGAGAGTGAGAAGGGAATAGAAAAGTGTGTGGATAGATTGGAGAGAGAGACCGGGAAGAGATAGAAAAATAGCGGGAACAGAGATGTGGGAGGGTAGTCGAGAGAGTGGGAGAGGTTAGAGAGAACGTATGGGGCGAGAGAATAGAAGGGGAAAGAAGAGAGAGAGTTGGAAGACATAGACAGAGATTGGAAACGTTTTAGGGAGAGCGCATGTGGTGAGGCATGGTGACCTGATGTAGGACAGCAGAAGGCACAGGTGAGGCCTGCTTTGGCTGATGTAGTTCAGCAGCAGCAGTCAGTAGTGAGGCCTGGTATGCACGATGTAGGTCAGCAGCAGCAGTCAGCATTCACACTTTGTGTACTCGATGTCGGTCAGCAGCAGTAAGCTATGATGCCTGGTCGTCCTGATGTGGCCAGCAGTAGCAGTCCGTCATTAGGCCTGGTGCACGTGATACACATCAGCCATAGCTGTCAATGATGAGGCCTGGTATACATGATATAGGTCAACATCAGCCGAGAGCGGTGAGGGCAGCTGGAGGAAAACAGGCACATCTTCGCCCAGTGCGGGAAAGCATTGACACGGCAGGAAATACAGAGCCGTCTTGGTGAATGCCCAACTCAAAAAGTCTACAGACTCATGACTTTAGGAAACCTTTAATTTTTTGACATTTTTTTAAACTTCATTTCCATTTTTTCAACTTTAAACTTTCGGAGATTTCTTCTTTGTTCACTTCTCTAAATAAGACTTCGTTATTGGGCACTTTGTCCCTAGGATGCCGCTCTCTGGGGAAAAGGAATCACTTTTCCCTGTCTTTGAAGCCTGTATCTGACATCACGTGTCGATAAACGCTAAAACAAGGTTCTGGCTTCAGCAGAACCTACCACGAGCTGCTCCCTTTTTTCACACCCATCAAGGGTGGTGCCAAATCCAGATTGAAGTCCACCTCGGTCCCCCAGTCCCGTTCCGTGATTGCTGTTGGCCGTGCGACGTCATCAAATCCACGTCACGAGTGTCCTGCCAGAAAAGAAAACCCAGTCAGGCAGCAGCGGAGGAGCAGGTGGATCGATGTTGCAGGTATCAGCTTCCTGATGAAGGACTTCTGACCTAAACATCGATTCTCCTGCTCCTCGGATACTGCCTGACTGGCTTAACTTTTCTACCACCACACGATCGACTTCCAGCTGTAGTGCTCACTTTCTCTGAGTTGATCGTAAGCTTACTGGGAAGCCTCTACCAATGAGGCCTAAATTGAAGAAGTTCTCCATTGCTGACGAAGTGTTTATGCCCGAAACGCCGATTCGGCTGCTCCTCGGATGCGGCATGACCATATGAGCTTTACCAGCACCACCCTCTCACCCCTGATCTCCCGCATCTGCAGTTCTCACTTACTCCCCGACATCATCCATCAGTAGGGCAGGGACCTGGAACATTCGTTCCATGAATGTGGATTGTGAGCATGCATAGCACCAGTAAAGCTGGAGTGAATTATTATTTCTCCCATCCCCAGGCAATGAGTGAGGTTTAAAAGGGAAGGCAGGGCAAGAAGCTATATTCCCATTTCGTGGTTGGTCAGTGTCGCACCCTGATTCAAACTTGTGCTTTCAGGGGCCTCAATTTAAGCCACAAAGAGGATCAGGCTTCTTCCCTGACACAGGCGCCCAGCAGTGTCCACTGTACTTGGTTCAGTTTCCTATTTTTTTCTTTTTTAATAAATTGCTTCGCTGTTTGTTAATTGATGTGAATAGGGCTGTAGGCATAGGTTATTGTGTTAAATCATTGCTGTGTTTGTGGCGTTGGAAAACACTATTATGGGTGTGTTCGTTAATGAGATTGATGGGTGAGTGCCCCTCTGGACACTTCTGTCTCTAACCTGGAGATCAGTATGAAAGATGCTGAGAGAATGGAGCTTGGAGCGTACTGAGCAAGATGAGGAGTGAGGTGTAGAAATCTTGGTCGTTTATTGCCCATCAGCCCACTATGAAACCACACCATTGTTTCCCTCATTGCCCCTCACCCCAAACGTCACCGTCAACCAATGTCAGCTTTTTAAATTTCCGCTGAACAATGTTGCTTCTCTCACACCATTTAAGAATTTGAGTTCATAATATAAAGGGAGGAATAACACAGCGAGTCCAGAAGCTTCCAGAAACACCCTGGCTGTATTCCATCTGCTGCAGTCTGTGTGGTAAACGTAGTCTCGGATTGCTGCTTGGTAATGAGTTGGACAGTTTTCATCCAGTATTGATAAGGTAGTGCTGATATCTGTGTCAGTTGCAATCATTCTGTTTTTATATATTTTGGCAGAATATAA
This sequence comes from Hemiscyllium ocellatum, assembly GCF_020745735.1. Lineage (NCBI taxonomy): Eukaryota > Metazoa > Chordata > Chondrichthyes > Orectolobiformes > Hemiscylliidae > Hemiscyllium > Hemiscyllium ocellatum. The sequence continues at coordinate 87,901,644 of NC_083414.1, read as the reverse complement.
ACTCAGAAAAAAAGAACAGCAGAAGGTTGTTGTACTGTTCGGTCCCGCTCCACTCATCAATGTGATCATGGCTGACTTTTCACTCTGGTCTGCTAAAGCTTTAGATACATATCCAATAGTCCATTTACACATCAACACTACACCAAACTTCTTCATGAAAACATTCCACATTTCCGCCTTAGCAGCTTTCTCTGGCAGCAAATTCTGCACGCTCACCAGTCTCTGAGTTAAAAAAAAAGAAATTCGTCAGCTCGGTTCGAAATGACACGCCACCAAATCTTTGAAATTTCCCGAAATTGTTGCAGCCTGCTTGTGTCTCATACCATCGTAATTTTTAATCTCTTGTCTCTAAATCTGTTTTGTCTCTCTCCATCGTTCCTAGGTATTCACTATTGCTCAAGCAGCCTCACATTGCTAGATCCCCAATTATTCCCTTCTCAGTACACCATCAAAATCTTGAAATTTAGATTTCAACCATCACAGAAGATTATCATGCTGCTGTCTGAACAGAGGGAGAGTGGGAGAGAGAAAGACGTCTGATGATGCTTTAACCTGAGGGTCATCATGCGTCAGGCAAGGAACACGGTTAAAAATGTGTGATCATCATGGTGATCTCAGCCAGTATAGGAACTGAGCACTTGCAGTTGGTGATATTCTGCATCAGAAACTAGCAGTCCACCCAAGTGAGCTAACCCACTCCCATCCATTCCACAGTATGCAATTGAGAATGACCTGCCCTCCATTTGGGTTCTTAATCTATTCATGTAAAAAAAATCTTATCAGGAGTACAGGAGTGTCAACTCTGTGGTATTTGCACTGACTTGATTTGATAAATCTGTGTGCAAGTTGGATTCACCCGTAATATCCATGACTACAAGATATCGGAGCAGAATTGGGCTATTTGGCGTATCAAGTCTGCTGCACCATTTGATCATGAGAGACATGTTTCTCAAGCTCATTCTCCTTCCATCTAGCTTCTCCCGTAACCATTGATACCCTCATCAACCAGAAACGTCTTTCTCTCTGCCATACATGCACTCACTGACCTGGCATGCAAAATCCTCCACAGCAAGAAGTTTCACAGAATCAGAACCGTCTCATGGAAGAAATGCCTCCTCAATTAAGTTGTATCTCCCCAACCTCAGGCTATGACAGTGGATTCTTCAATCTCTTACCTGTGAGAACACCTTCTCTGCATTGACTCTATCCAGACCATTCTGTATTTTGTAATTTTAATCACATCGAGTCATATAGTCACCGAGATTTACAGCATGGAAACAGACCCTTCGGTCCAAATCGTCTGTGCTGACCAGATATCCCAGCCCAATCTAATCCCACCTGCCAGCACACGGCCCATATCCCTCCAAACACTTCCTATTCATATAACTGTGGAAGCCCAGCCTCGAGCTGGCTGGCTTCTTGTGAACGCCTGTCCAAGAACAGAGAACCACCACTTTAATTAATACCTTTCAACAGTACTGTTTTTTATTCAAGACTGTTAGTATACAAGTATACAAACAAGACTTGGGAGAAAAGCCACCTTAGACCACGCTGGTACTAAAGAGTGGATTCTCTCACTCTCAATAGGGAAAGTTGTTACATTTATACATAACTTCTCACGCAATACAGAGTCCCGTGTCATTAGGCTATCAAAAAGTATATTAATCAAAGTATACTTAATTGTAAGCTTACACATCAAAAAAAATGCTCTAAATCTATAACACAGACACCCACAGCCATCTGGTTAAGATATAAACACTATCTTTAAAGTCAGACATCAGCCCCCATTATTCTGTTTTTCCAAGGTAACATTCAGATAAACATTCAAACCTCATTACGGAGAAAGTCAGACCTTGAGGAACCAGTACTCCTTTGATGGCTACCCCTTGACCTGATACTAGGTACTATGTCATTCTTGGATGAATAGGGAGGTTTGTTTATACAGCCCAGCTCAGGCTTCTTGCAAGTTTTTTTGTTAGCAATTAGTCTCGCATAGCCTGTCGGGAAATACAGCCAATATGCGGGGCCATTTTAGTTAACATTTCTGAGCTTCAGGATGCCGGGAAATACAGGCCATTTTAGTTAACATTTCTAAGCTTTATTTTCTATATGGTCACTATATCTATTTCCAACTTATCATTCCTCCCTTTTTATCATTTTATGATAAACCTCAGATATTAATACGTTGAAGTCGAGCAAACTCTTTTCCTGTTTCTACATCTGAATTGTCATCAGTCAAAAGTGTAGGTGTCAATCCTTCCTTCTGTGTCCATACCGGGCTTGTCTCCTTTTTACATCGGCGCCGTGCGGGACAAGTCTGACAACTTCTTATAATAAGGGCCCAAGCGATTCGAATACAAATACAAATGCCAAGAATGATGGTCAGAATAGAGAGAATGTCCGACCCAATAGACTTTAGCCATCCCAGCAGCTGACACAGTAGGTTCCACCAGGCACAGGCCTCCTTTGAGTCTGTGTGTTCCAGATCATATGCCTTAGTGGCAACATCGTTAATTAGTGCAGTGTCATTATATACAGCCGAGCTCTCATCCTCAATATAGGTGCAACACTCCGGGCCAATAACTGCACATGCTCCCCCTTGGCTTGCTAAGAGATAGTCTAAAGCCATCCTATTCTGTAAGGTCATCATTCGTATGGCAGCCTGCTCGTGTTCCAAATGACCCAGGGCATCAGCAGTGGCCTTAGCCATTTCCTCAAGCTCGTGACTGAGATCACGGATCTGGTCCAGGGCTTGTATGACCCCATAATTGGGCAGAAGGGCGCCAAAGATCCTGCTCCAATATGTCTGTTGGTAGAACAGATCTCTCCGGCCTCGAGCACGAGGTTTGTAATTTGAATTAAGATCATGCCACTTCTTCCATTCGCTGTTAACCTCTGGGGTTGAATTCAATAACCGGAATGCGGGGAGGTGATATATCAGCGCACAGGTGCCCTTAAAGTTAATGGGTAGGTATTCATAGGCTGTGTGATTGCATAACCAAAATGTCCCATTAAGTGCAGGCGTAATACAGTGTTTAGCGTGGAAGAGGACAGCACCCATGCGGCTTGTAGGGGCATCGGGAAGAGTCTTTTCGTTAACACAATATTCCCAATCGTCCTCTGGGAGGCCCCCAAAGGGGTCTGACTTGGTTTGGTCATGAGATATTATTACCTGGCATCTACTGTCTTCTAAGTCTCCCATGGCATGTTTTCCTGTATCACTATGAATGCACGATTTAAATTCTGGCACCACTGCTACTACAAAACCTTTTGGTACCACTTGCCAGGTGTCATAGCAACGCCTGAGGTAACCATACTGGATCGGGTATTGGTCAGAAATGTCTCTATAGGGAATAATTTTTGGGGTTTGTTGGGTACGCCTGTAGGTAAGACTGCATAGTTCATCCTGAGCAGTCGGGGCCGCCATCATGAGGAATCCGGACCCTACCGAGTGTGGGCTTGGGACACATACTACTTTGGTATTCTTTCCTTCATCAGTCTGATTGTTAAGATGAGTTTTTACTTTTTCAAGGAAGCCAGTAAAGATGTTGCCGGTAAGGGTCGTTGCTTCCGGTAAATTGCTTCTTTTCATTCGGTGGGTCTTAAGAAAACGGTGCAGTATGTGGGCGAGATTTTTTGATTTTAAGTAACCAGGAAAGTTGAACAAATAGTCTCTGGGGTCCGCTGCAGTCTTATTCACAAAGGCATGGCAGCACGTGCGTGTATCATTTAAGTACGTATAGGTATCACTGGATTTGGTGCCATTTCCTCGTAGGCATACATACATTACTTCCTGGCAGATGCCAGTATTATGAATTGTTATATTACGGGGACATTCTGTCCTGGCATCCAGAGTTGTAATATTATATTCAGGGCACCACTGTCGAAGTCCTGTTAGGTTTTGCAAATGCTCTACGCAATCCTGTGACCATGCAAGATTTTGGATGACTATGCTGCTATAATTAGAAGTGGCCTTAGAGTAGTCAGGAAAGCCAACCAAGGGACAAATTGTCTGGTTAAACCCACTGTTATCTGGGCCATGACGATCACACGTGGCATTCACTCTGACCTGAACTATTCTCGTGGGGCCTGTGTTATTCAACGTTATTCTATACTCCTGTTTCCATACCCACCAATCCCCAATGAGGTTGCAAGGGGTAACTAGGGTCTGACTGGACTCACTTATATTATTAGACTGGGTACCTATCACTCTGGGCAGTGATAAACTCATTGTGGGGTGCTAATAGTCATATTGTCACTCATAGTACTCACGAGATCCCTCGGGATTATTACTGTACCATTGGGGCCATCAGAAGCAATACGTGGTACTCACAAAACCATTAGTCATTTTAGTAGTAACATCTGTAGAGTGTGAAGTCATCGCGGGGGTGCCTGTTTTTATCCACGTATCCGCGGTGGCTGCACTAGAGTTGCTTGTAGGCCCTTGGAGAGTGGGAGGTGCACCGCTGGTGGTGTTACTGGTCTGCATTGATGTCCATGTCGCTGTTAGGCAGAGGCCAAAGAGAAAGAGGATAGGTTTCATCGTTTCACTTTTCTTCAGTCTTCCTTCCTTAGGTGCACCTATGTCAAGGGAAGAGAAAATACATACAGCAGTAGCTGCCCCTTATTATCATTCCTCCCCAATAAGCTTGCAATGGTGTAGGCTGATCCAGGCTTTACGACACTCAACCTTAACAGCAGTAGGGGTGGTAAGGAGGACTTGAAAAGGGCCCTCCCACCGGGGTTCCAGGCCGTGCTTTCTGGCAAAGTTTTAACCAATACAAAAGTGCCAGGTCGGATGTTTGGGGGCAAATCCGACCGCAAAGGCCTGGCAGCTTTAACCATCGCATGGTTCATGCGTAAGGCATCAGTTAAGGATAAAACATAGGAGATCATCCCATCTGACATCTGATGTATGTCAACAGGAGAATCAGAGAAGTCAGAGCTATAGGGAGTGCGGAGGGGCCGCCCATACAAAATCTCGGCGGGGGAGAGACGGTGGGCTCCTGCCGGGGACACCCGGAGTTGAAACAAGGCAATGGGCAAATTTTGGAGCCACGAGAGACCATTGTCAGCTGACAGTTTGGCCAATTTAGATTTCAAGGTCTGATTAGCCCGTTCCACCACTCCCGCGCTCTGAGGGTGGTAAGCACAGTGGAACTGCTGCTTGATATTAAGAACTTTACAAAGTCCCTGACTAACAAGGGCCACAAAATGAGGGCCGTTATCGGAACTGAGTGTCCGCGGCACACCAAATCTAGGAATAATCTCCTTAAGTAAAGTCTTAACAACAGTGTCAGCCTTGTTATCGGCTGCAGGATAAGCCTCAATCCATTTACTAAAAACATCTACAATAACTAAAACATATTTACACTTGGCCGTTCTGGGTAGCTCAATGAAGTCCATTTGCAACGTATCGAAGGGGCCTTCAGGCAGAAGGGTTCTACCCTGTTCACAGGGGACCCCCTTGCCGGGGTTATGCTGCATACATGTTAAGCATTTTTTAGTTTGTGCTCTAGCCAATTGCAGAATACTGGGATGCCACCAAGATTCCCAGACTAAATCTGCAATTTGTCTAGCCCCACAGTGCGTTAAGTGACGGACAACATCAACCACCCAGACGGCGAAAACATCAGTCATACACACCTGGCCTGCTGGGGTTTTCCAAAGACCGTCAACGTCCTTGAAACATCCCAGATCAGTCCATTCATGAAGTACATTGTCAGGGGCGTCCCCCTGTAAAGCAACAATATCAGCGGTGGAGGGCGGCGGCTTGTCAGGAACTGAGGCCCTAATAGATTTCCTCTGAACCATCATAAAGGAGCCAGGGAGCTCCGTAGCCTGTTTAGCAACTTCATCTGCCTGTTTATTTCCCATAGAAACCGGATCTGTTCCGGCAGAGTGCGAGGAACATTTAATAATGGCTAATTCGCGAGGACTTTGAATGGCCTGTAACAAATTAATGACTTCCTCCCTGTGCACGATAGGGATCCCAGACGAGGTGAGGAAACCTCGATTTTCCCATAGTGTCCCAAAATCATGGGCAACCCCGAAAGCATATCTAGAGTCAGTATATATATTAGCTGTAAGTCCGGAGGCTAGCTCACATGCCCTAGTTAATGCAATTAATTCAGCTTTCTGAGCGGATACTGCGGGTATGAGGCGATGCTGCTCCTAAATCCTACCCCCCCGCATCCACTATACCATATCCAGCCACCCTTTCTCCATTCTTGTTTACAGAGGAGCTACCATCCACGAACAAAGTGACATCAGGATGTGGGAAGGGGCGGTTAGTCAAGTCAAATCTGGGCCTAGTGTCTAGCATGATTTTGTTGGCGCAATCGTGAACGGGGACAGGAGTCTCAGCAGGGATGTCAGACATAAAAGTTGCCGGGTTAATACTTGCGCAATATTTGAAAGTCAACAAGGGGTTCCCTAAAAGGAAGATTTCATACCGAGACTGGCGGGCAGATGTCAGGTGTTGCGTCTGCATTTGGCCCAACATAGAAACTACTGCATGAGGACTAAAAACAGTGACCGGTTGTTGGAGCGTTGTGTTTGCTGCAGCCAACACCATCAAATACGTAGCAGCCAGTTGTTGAATACAATGAGGCTGACCACTAATCACAGAATCCAACTTAGTAGAAAAATATGCCACCGGTCTATGGGAACCTCCATGGTCCTGCGTCAAAACCGCAACCGCGCAGCCCGAGGTAATGGCCACAAAAAGCTGAAAAGGCCTATCATAGAGGGGTCTCCCTAAAGCAGGAGCATTGATTAGCGCCTGCTTCAATTAGTTAAATGTCTCAAGTGCAGCTTCGGATAGAGTGAAGAGCTGTCGCTCAGTGGTAAAGGGAGTGAGAACCTTTACTAAGGGGGCAATGTTAGGAATCCATTGTCTGCAGAAGTTAACTAATCCCAAAAACCGTCTCATCTGCTTAGCCGTGGTAGGGGCCGGAGTATTGACAATCGGACCAATTCTATCCGGGGCCAACCTACGCTCATGCGCTGAAATTTCTACCCCCAGGAATTTAATTTTACGTTGGCCGATGACAACCTTGTCATAGTTAACTACATAACCTAACTCGGCCAGCTTGTTGAGGAGATGCTTAGTATCCTTTTCATTCGACAGGGCATCAGGACTGGCAAGTAAAAGGTCGTCCACATATTGTACCAGGGTAGATTGACAAGGCAAATGGATCTGATCTCGTTGCCTTTGGAGAATCTGAGAAAATATTGTAGGGGAATCACAGAATCCCTGTGGTAGTCTCGTCCATGTATATTGCTTGCCCAAAAAGGTAAAGGCAAACAAATATTGGCTGTCAGGGGCTAGGGGAATAGCAAAATAGGCATTTTGTAGGTCTATCAAAGAGAACACACAGGCCTCTGGAGGGATTGCCGCAAGTATGGTGGCAGGATTAGGGACGATAGGGTGCAAGGGCACCACGATTTTGTTAATTTCACGGAGATCCTGAACTAAGCGATACTCGCCAGGTTTACCTGGTTTAGCTACGGGAAGGATAGGGGTGTTTGCTTGTGATTGACACTCGATCAGAACTCCCTGAGCCAGTAGGTGATCAATCAAGCCACGTAGAGGGGCCACAGCTTGACTCTTGATAGGATACTGCTTAATACTGGGGATCTGTGCTCCTGGTCTTAACATGACACTGACGGGGGCAACCCCCTTCGCCAAACCCACACAGTACTTGTCAGTGGCCCAGACCGCAGGGTCAATCTCGACCTTGCTGTAACCACATTCATGCTGCCGTAGCGTGGATAATACTGGTTCAGGATGGTCAAGGTAGACGATGGAAAGGCCGTCTCTTAAGTCCTGATATCCCATTACATTTGGATCTGACAAGGCTACAGCCTGTGCTACCATGGGTCCTAAGTCATTTGCTACATATCCCTTATGAACTAAGATAGTTTGATGTGGGGCAATACTGGGCTCTTGGTCCCACAGTTCTGGTGGCACCCAAACGTACCAAGCAGTACCCTGTTTCTCATTAACTTTAGCCAATCGTGTAAATGTATACTGATTGCCTAGCAAGGATTCAAACTTTTCCTCCTTTTTCTGGTCAACTCCTGACTTATCATAACAGAGCGTTACATGAGGAGGGTAGCGAAAAGGGGTCTGGGTGTCACTGTCAGAGTCAGGGAAAAGTGCCCAAAAGCGTGCTGGAATGTGGACGGAGTACTGGCCTTTCTGTGTCAAGCGGATCTCTTCTGGGGTGCACTTGATGACCACGCCAAGACCACCAAGAATGTCTCGTCATAGAATATTGATGCCAATGTGGGGGTTAATTATAAATTCATGCTCCCATTCGTCATTTTCCCAGCTAACTTTCAATGGTTTAGTAATTTGATAAGGCACAAACTTGCCCTCAAACCCCAGCAAACGTTGAATCTTGTTACCACAAGGATAGTGGGTCCCTGCTAGTGAAGATGTGCATGCTCCTGTGTCAACCAAAAAGCGTTCAGGGGTACCTTCAATTAACAGGGTCACAATGGGCTCTGGAATGGCGTTGTGAGAAAAGACAGGCAGCATCTCATCATATCACTGTTGTGGGGGTGGTGGGGGTGGTAGTATATTACTAAACGGATTTTGGCCGCCATAGCCACCTCTGGGGGTGCCTTGAGCACCCCGGCCCCTTCCTCCTCTGCTACCTCGACCTCGTGGCTGTTTAGGGCAATCTTGTTTCCAATGGCTAGGATTTCCACAGTTAAAACAACCCTTCCCTTTAAAGTTATTCGTGGCCCGAAATGTCTGGGGCTGACCGGGGTAGCCCGAGTTCCAGAGGTTGGGAGTCCACGGCTGGCCACGCCAGTCACGGGGACCTGCTGAGTAAGGACCACCCCTAGCTGGACCATTTGGGTGCTGCATCGCGTGAAACTCGCCCTTTTAGTTTTGCCAGCCTGGGACATAAAAATCCGGTTCCAGCTGATAGCCTCTATTGTCAGAGTGCAGCTGGGGACCGGGTAATCTCCACAGCCCTTGCTGCTGTGTCTGCTGGGGAGGGGTGGGAGGTTGCTGCAAGGGGGCCATGGTATTTTGATCACTTTCCCGTACAACAAATTCAGATTTAATAGGTTTTTCGGCCTTAGGACCGTCACCCTCGCCCCATAATGCGTTAATTGCCCTAGCTGTATCACCCTGTGAGGAATTGATCCAATTTAAGTTGTTAGTTTTCCATCTATCTTGTGTAGGTTTAGGCAAAGTGTTCATCAAGAGACTATTATACTGTTGTGAGACAGCCCCCGCTCCCAAAGGGAAAAGAGGGTCCCCAGAATATGTGCCATAAGCTTCATTAAACCTCTGTAGATATTCCTCAGCACCCTCCCTCTTTTTTGGTTTTAAATCAATGATTTTTGCGAAGTCAACCGGTTTTCTGAGGACCTGCCGCATTGCTTCTTTAATTTCCTGCTCCTGTTGTTGTTGATTCGGGTGTTGTGCTGTAAAGGCAGTTCAACTGTTGGCACCAGGGGGCATATTTAATATTTCTAAAAATTTTGTCCACTTAAAGCCAATAAACACAACCCTCAAAAAATTCCAGATATCTTCTCCCACTGCCCCGGAAGCCTGCCAAATGCTTTCAACTGATTCACACCATTTTTGTGGATCCTTATCTTTGTCAGGGAGATTCATAGTCAGTGCCAAAATTTCCTGCGGTTTCCATGGCGTAAAAATTTCTAGGGTAGGAGGGTGAAGAATCGCAGCGACAGGAGGGACAGCGTTGGGCTGGGCGGGGACTCTTACCCGTCCCGCTTGAGGGTTAGGAACAGTACGCATAGGGAACATGTGACCTGAGGGTTCCTCTATCTCTGAACTGTCATCGTCAGCCTCCTCTGTCCAAGGGTAGGGCAATTGCCGTTCGGGTTCACACCGTGGTGGAGGCCGATATCCTTTTTTACCTGTGCTTGGGGTAAAACTCCTTTCGCTACGTGCCTCCTGGGGTATTGTACCCGATGGAGGGGGTTGGGGAGGGGATTCCACATTCCTAGAACTAATTCCCTTATCTTCCCATCCTGCACCCAGCCTCAGGTCTGACAATGCCGTCTCCACTGCTTGGTTGGCCAACCGCTTGTTCTTATTAATATTTTCATCAAAATTTGCACATGCAACCTTGAGCTCATGGAGGGTCAAAGGAAGCCCATCCTTAGTGACACTTAACCCCCTTTTTGTAGCATTATGTAACCAACTGTTGTAAACCTTCTGCTCGTGTTGTTGTTTAGCTTCCTCTTTCTTTTTTAAGCATACATCTCTTAGTTTAGCCATAAGTTTCTTACCCTTCTTTCCCCCTGTTCCCTTTTTCCATACTAACTCCGTAGTTCTTTTTACAATCTCCAATTTCCACGTACCCCCTGCAGGCCATTCATCAGGTCCCAATTTTTCTGTTAGCCATCCTGACAATTTCCTGAGTGACTGTGCATCCTCAGGATATTCTGCGCAGACTGTTACAATTAATGATCCCGGATCCTCACATTTATCCATAAACTGTCCCATAATATTCCCTAAGCTTTCCCTAACCTTTTGTGAGTGTTTCTTTTATGAGATCCTGCTCAAGGGACTTTAAACCCTCTCACACATACGTACCTCGGTGCTTTCATGAGGACTCTAACCCCATGGGACTTTAAACCCATACGTATCTAAACAACTACTTGTGAGCGGTGCTTTTATGAGATCCTGCTCAAGGGACTTTAAACCCACTCACACATACGTACGTATCTAACTATTCTTACTTCTCCCCGCGCTCCCAGCGCCCTTTTTTTTTTAAATTATCCTACCTTCTATAGCACTCCCTTTAAAAAGCTGTTCACTGGTTCGTTCTCGATCCCATCCGGTAGCAGCTCCTGCTGCGGTGAGTTGGATCCAGGTCCGCCCCTGACTTGGGGAGACACTAGTCGTGAGTCCCAAACGGTATACTCACGTCCTAGTTGGGCCTGTGTCCACCTTGCCACAGCAAGACCATGTCCTGTTCAACCGTCACCAGGAGCCGCCTTCCGTTGGGATCCCACCGCTGCCACCAAAATGTGGAAGCTCAGCCACGTTACCTGGCTTTCTGTGAACGCCTGTCCAAGAACAGAGAACCACCACTTAATTAATACACTTCAACAGTACTGTTTTTATTCAAGACTATCAGTATATGAATATACTAACAAGGCTTGGGAGAGAAAAGCTCGAGCTCTTTCAAGGCAACAGTCAAATCTCAAAGATGCTCTTTAAATGTAAACATTCAAACCTCATTGTTGTGTTACAGCTAGACCGTAAGGCACCAGTACTCCTCTGATGGCTGCCCTTTGACTTAGTGCTGGTACTATGTCATTCTCAGATCTGTGGGATTGGACATGTTTACCCAGCCTGTGCAAGTTGCTGTATTAGCAATTTGTTCGCTCAGGATGCTGGGCAATACAGCCAATGTGCTTCAGCCATTTTAGTTAACATTCTAAGCTCCATTTTCTATATGGTCACTATAACTATTTCCAACTTATCAGGCGAAGTGATCGTAAATGGTCAGTTTTTTTTGTTCAAAAGAGCTTGATTCAAACATTTCGAACACATACATTGTCATTCTGCAGTATTTCAAACGTGTAAAACAAGTCACTTCCTTCATTTGTAAAATAAATATGCCACTTCCAATTATTCATTAGTCAGCTAATTACCTACGTTTGTTATTAAAAATTGCAATTCGTCTAAATATTGTTATGACCTTTGATCATATTAAATTTCTAATTAATGTTCATTCATGAATTTTCTTTTTTTGTTTTCCATTCACCTATTCATATTGAATGTAAATTTGACATGCTTTGACAATATCGGAGTGTGTTCATTTGAAATATGTCTTTGCATATGTATCACTGATTTTTCTCATTGCATATGGTTGCATGGTGGCTCAGTGGTTAGCATTGCTGCCTCACAGCATCAGAGATCTCAGTTTGATTCCATTCTCAGGTGACTGTCTGTGTGGAATTTGAAAGTTTTAAAACTGTTATATTCAGACATCTTAATTTATTTTCTTTAATTTTATTTGCTGTGCAAAAAACTTCGAAAACATTTTAAAACCAAAATTTACAAACCTTGTGTTAAAGATAAATGTTAAATAAAATCCATCAAACCATCCCTCACTGAAAACTGTTGGGGAAGTGCAATCTCCTGGAGAATCCCTGCCCACTCCTTCCTACCTGGGCTCCATGGCTATATACATACCTGGGAGATAGCAGCAGAAGGCCATTCAGCCTTTCAATCCTGCTCCACCATTCAATGGGAAACAGCTGACCATCCAGCTCAGTCTCCTGTTCCTGCTGTGTTCCAATCCCCTTTGATGACTTTACCTCGAAGAACTATATCTAAGTCTTCCTTTGGTTTCACTGCCTTTTGTTCCAGTGACGTTGCGGTGTTACTGTGTGGGTGTAGGCAGGGGTAATGTGATGGTGCTGCCTCCTGGAGGATGCACTCTGCATCCCTCATCATCCTGCAGTAACATCAACGGGGTTTCAGCAATGAGAGATAGAACCCTTTTCCAGGATATGGGCATCACTGGCTCAGCCAGCATTTATTCCCCATCTCTAGTTACCCTGGAGAAGATGGTAGTGAGCTGCTGTCTTGAACCATTCACAGTCCATTTGTTGCAGAGAGACGGACAATGCTGTGAGGAGAGTGTGCAGGATTTTGGCCAAGTGATTCTCCATCTGTGGTTCTTCAAATGCTGGTTAACTTAATCACAATCTGCACATGAGTTTGAGATTTCAGTCTGCAAACCTTCACCATGTAGCACCCTGTATAAAGGAATATGTACAGATTAGAAATTCAGAACAGACAATTCTTGTTTCTCTGGAATATCTTTTTGTCCCCTTTCTTCCCCCAAAGCTGTAACCCTCCAGCCCACTTACTCTCTACCACCATTCTGACTCTGCTACCCCCTAGTGTACACCCTCCCCATTCTCATGGAGTTACTGATAAACAGATCCATTCCACCACTTCCCGTCCCTGGTTAGACTCAGCACCCTTTCTGGGTTCACTTCCTTTCCCTTCAGTTGCTGCAAGTCAATAATGTAACAGCAGAATGAAACAAAAGGAAACAGAAAGGGAGGTGGCCGATCCTGGACAGAAGAGGGTCCTTCAGGCTGGGAGAATGGGTCAGATTCTTCTTTGATGCCCATTAGTTGATTCCCACCATTACAATGAATTGGGGATGGAGAGTGGTCGTACATGGGTGTGGTGACACTTTGACCCCCCAGCAGATCAATACAATAAGCAGATGCATTCCTCCTCCAGCCAGTGTGAAAACCTTTCCGCAAAGTATACTTACCCAAAGCATATGTTCCAAAACCTGCCCACATTCTGTACATGTACACACGCATGGTCCCTGCCTCAGGGATTGTGGGAGTTGTAGTCCCCATGAAGCCACTGGAGCCCTGTCTCCAGAAAGTGAATGAAAAGTGTGGGCTGGAGGGTGTTGTGTATACGATCCCCATTCAGACAGACAGGACCTGTGGGCTGTCACTGGGTTTTACTGAGACATCTGCTTCCACAACCTGATTTTCTGATGTAAGGAATATAGATTCAGTCAACTGGGGGGTGGGGAGGTTCATAGGAGGAGCAGATTTTAAGTAGAGGTGGCTCAATGGTTAGCATTGCTTACTCACAGCGTCAGGGACCTGGATTTGATTCCAGCCTTAGGCGACCCTGTGGAATTTACATGTTCTCCCCGTGTCTGTGGGGTTTCCTCTGGGTGCTCCAGTTTCATCTCACAGTCCGAATATGTGCAGGTAAAGTGGCTCGGCGATGCTAGATTGCCCACAGTATCCATGCATGCGCAGGTTAAACCATTAACCATGGGAAATACAGGGAATGGGTGAGTCTGAATGGGATGTTCATTATAGGATTGGTGTGGACTCCATGGATGAATACCCTGTTTTTGCACTGTAGGGATTCTATTCTATTCTCTGTGGAAGAATATACCTATCTCAATGTGCTGTAAATCTGTGGAATTCCTATTCAAAATACAGTGGATGCCAGGACAAAGAGGAAATTTACTGAAGAGATACAGATGTTGAATTTGCAATGAGATGAAGGGTGAGAGAGAGCAGGTGGGAAAATCCAGCTGAGACCGAGGTGAGCTCAATCATCACCGTATTAAATGGTGGGGCTGGTTCGAAGGGCTGCATTGCCTCTCCTGTACCCAGTGCTCATCTTCTTACGGTAATAACTGGAAAGCTGCATCCAAAACTCACCACCTTCACCAAAGGAGATTTTTGGAAAAAGCAGGATAGTCAGGTGGATTAGTGTTCCAAACTTAGATAGTGAGGAAGCGTGTAGGAGATAATGATTTTGCAATTTTAAACTGAGATGAGTTAAAAATCACACAACAGGTTATAGTCCAACAGGTGTAATTGGATCATGATGAAGGAGCAACGCTCCGAAATCTAGTGTGCTTCTAATTAAACCTGAAGGACTATAACCTGGTGTTGTGTGATTTTTAACTTTGTACACCCCAGTCCAACATCAGATTCTCCAAATCATGTAAACTGAGGGGAGACAGTGATTTATGGTTTTAGACTGTGTAGTACATTCACACCGTCCAGAATACTCTGTTGTGAATATCCATCCTGTACTTTATTACAAAGCCAAGGTCTCTGATAATGAAAACCAAAACACCCAGGAAACATCCCCTCACTTTGTAATCTGATAAAAGACGTGATAAGTATGGTTGAATTTAGAATACAGTTGGAAAGCGGGAAGATTGAATCCAATCCAGATCCTATGCTTAAACAAAGGAGACTACAATAGGATGGGACAGGAGTTGGCTAATGTAGACTGGAAGCAAAGAGTTTAGGGTGGGACAGTTGACAGACAGTGGAGAAATATCAAAGGATATTTCAAACTGCTCAGCAAAAGTATATATCAGGGAAAAGGAAGGACTGTAGGAAAAGGAGTAATCTGCCATGGGTGGCAGGAAATAAGGGAGTCTTAACAAATTGAAATAGAAAACACACAAATTGGCAAAGAGCAAGGAGAAACTAGGAGATTAGAAAAACTTTAAAGATCAGCAGAACGTTAAATGGGATTGGGGAGACAAGTGATGAGTAGCTGTCCCCAGGGCCAGAATAGCAGTTTGCACTGCTAGAGGGGAACCTGTTGTGTGGGGAACATATGGCCTCTGTCATTTTTGAAACACGAAACTGTGACAATAGAGATAATCCTGATCAAGTTCAAAATCACAGCACATTCCTAAAGCTTGTACTTGCAAATAATCCTGTTGGACTACAACCTGGTGATGTGTGTTTTTTTTTTAAACTTTGCCCACCCCGCTCTAACACCAGTTCTTCCACATCAGAATCCTGACAGACAGCCCAGCTGAAACTGAAGTGCCTGTCAGATACCTCACTGAGCCACAGGGGCGCGGGGGAGGGGCAAGTGGTTTAACCACAAAGTGCTGAGCTGAACTCGACTTTTTAACTGCCATCGCCATGGAGAGAATACTGAGGGGCAGCATCCATTCAAAACCACAAACCACAAAGGTATAAGAATGGGAGGCATACATCGGACAAGCGGAGAGTTACCTGATGCTGCCTGGAGGTGTTCTGCATGTACACTATCCAGGTAACTGCCATGTCTCATCAATAAAGACTCAAAGAAGACCTCGCAGAGTTCTGCTAATGTAGTTATTCCTATCCAGCAGGGTTCAGGAATAGGAGTACACAGCAGTCAGTCTTCACAGTGGATGATACGAAGAACATGCCAAGAATTGGTAAAGAAACTGGGGAAGGTGAGGAAAAAGAAATAACCATTATCACAAAAGCGTTAGAGCTGGGCAAGCTAATGGAGCTAAAGGTAGATAAGTCTCTTTGCCCTGATGGAATATATCCCAGGGTGCTCCCAGAGATAGCAGGAGAAATAGTAAATAGAGTTGGAGTCAGAGCCCTACAGCAGAGACAGGCCCTTTGGCCCAAACTGACCAGAATGTCCATCCACACTAACCCCATTTCCCTGCACTTGGCCCATCTGCTTCTGACCCTTTGCTATCCATGTATTTGTCCAAAATGTCTTTTACCTGTTGTTAAATGTACCCACCTCAACCACTTCCACTGGCACCTCAGTCCTTATACATACCACCCTCTGTGTAAACCTGTTGCCCCCTCAGCTTCCCTTTTATTCTTTCTCCTCTAACCTTCAACTGATGCCTCCACTCCTTGATTTCCTGGGAAAGAGACTGAGTGCATTCACCTTACCCAAGCCTCTCATGGTCTTATACACTTCCAGAAAAGATCCCCCCTCTGTTTCCTCTGCTCTAAACAAAAAACAAAAATCCTCGCTTGTCCAACCTCTCCCTATAACTCAGACCCCTGAGCCCTGGCAAAACTTCTTGTAAGTTTCGTCTGCACTTTTTCCAGTTTAATAACTGAAACCTACGTTACATTCATCACATTTCCAGTATTTCCCCATGGCACTGGAACCGGCGTGACAACACTAATGGATAAAAAACCATGATCGAGAATCAACTCCTTTACAACAATTCCATTTTCATTGCATTTTCCATGCTGCAGGTATCCTTGTGTCTTTCTGATTGCATGGTTAATTTAAAACTTATCCTCATACAAATCTGTGACTTAATTGTCCCTTGGAAATGTGCCATGTTTTTTCAGACTTTTAAAAGCAAATTAAATCTCTCTCCACAGTCACCACGCTAACATGGACTTGGCTGTGTCTCAGTATTTTTTCCAGACATACTGACATTTGAAATATTTGCCCACGGACAGAATACCCACCTTCCCTTCCACAGGAAAAGGCCAATGATATTCAGATCGGCACGGATCAAGTAACCATCGGGTCTGAACATGAAGCTCAATTTGAATTTCTCATCCACAAATCTGCCCGTTCAGTACCCGACAACTGAGAAAACAAGTCACCACCGTTAACACAGGATGGAAATTCATGAGACAATTATAGTATTAAATTGTAGTTTCTTTGTTCCCTCAAAACATTAAATCTCAGTCTCACAATTTCTCTCTTCTGTGAACTGAAATCCAAACCAATCTCCTCACTCCTTTCCTTCACACCCAGCTCTCACTCACTCTCCTCTCTTTGCATTCAGCTTCCTAGCTCCTGCCTGCAGACAAAGAACCAAAAGAAAGGGTGGCATGACAGCACTAGGGTCCCAGGTTCAATTCTCCCCGTGCCTGCGTGGGTTGCCTCCGGGTGCTCCGGTTTCCTCCCACAATCCAAAGATGCACAGGCCAGGTGAATTGGCCAGGCTAAATTGCTCAGTGTTCGGTGCATTAGTCAGAGGGAAATGGGTCTGGGTGGGTTACTCTTCCGATGGTCAGTGTGGGCTGGTTGGGCCTAAAGGCCTGTTTCCACACTGTAGGAAATCTAATCTAATCAAGTCAAAATCAATGAGTCTGACTCGGAGCCTCCTGGGTGTTAGTGAATCCTCCCCAAACCTCTCAGGGTTCCCTTCTGGGGCAGAACGCACTGATTTTTTTTCCCACAATCTGGAACCTCTTATTTATTTTCCCCACTCCCATCCTCTGATGAGAATCATCCTGCACACACTGGCCAAAATCATATCTGGTTGAACTAAAATGAATCAAGTTTGAACTTTAATTGCAGGCCCATCTTTGTTCATTTCCATAACATTCCCGAGTTCTGATAACTTTCTGCAAAATGCTCCCCACACTGATACGCTGACCACTTGTCATGATACCGGGGGAGGGGCCATTCCCCTGGGTCCTGTTCTCAGAGGGAGGAAGGGAGGGAGCTGCCAATGACAGATTAATCCCACACACCCACAACCTCCCTTCCTGGCACTGACCCAGCCTGCACATACGCCACCAATTGCCCAGCACTGTGCCTGTGCACTGGTCTCCCTTCCTACAGAGCATGCTCCAGATCACACAGGAGCCCTGGTGATTGACAGCAGCTGCTGTCCAATAGGGTGGAGGTGGCGGGGCTGGCGGACTGGGACAATGGGATTGTAAACAATGAATGAATGTGGAGGGACACGGGGAATGGACAGGTCAGTGAGGGACAGGAGCAGTGCAGCTGCAGGAGGGGATCCTGGACAAACTGAGCAATGGGAGAGTCTAACAGGAGAGAAACTACAGGAAGGTTCTGTTTGGAGGCTCAGGCAGGGACAGCTGGGAGACAGTATGGCCTGGTTGCTTGGGCTTGGGCCTTTTCAAAGATGCTGTTACTCAACCCTGAACCCGATCCTCCTGGCCCAGAGGTAAGGACACGACCACCATTTCCTGGTGGACTAGTGGAAAGAAGGGAAGATGTTCTCAATCTCACTCACATGGAAACTCCATGAGCTCCTCCCACTTACTGTCGACGGTGGGGATGGAGGAGGCACAGCAGATGGGAGGGGGGTTAGGGATATAGGGACTGCCTTTCCAAAGGAACCCACCTGTGTTGGTGATATTAACAAGATACAATACACAGTCACTAACACAAAGCTGGTGTACATGAACTTCATCCAGAATATTAACACCGATAACTGGGTGACACCGACCCCAATGTACAGAATTAAGTCGTGGATATTAATAATGGCATTGTGTGTGAGAAATCACGTCTCATGAATTTGAGTCAATTCTTCTGAAGTAACAACAAAGAGGATTGACAGTGCAAAGCGGTGGAGATGAACTACATGGACTTCAGTAAGACATTCATCAAGGTTCCCCATGGGAAACCGGTTAGCAAGATTAGATCTCATGGAATACAGAGAGAACTAGCCATTTGGATACAAAACTGGCTCAAAAATAGAATACAGAGGGTGGTGGCGGAAGGTTGATTTTCAGATTGGAGACCTGTGACCAGTGGGGTGTCACAAAGGATCGGTGCTGGATACACTAATTTTCATAATTTATATTAATGATTTGGATGTGAATATAGGAAGTAATGTTAGTAAGATGACATCAAAATTGGAGGTGTAATGGACAGTGAAGAGGATTACCTCAGATTACAACAGGATCTTGATCAGATGGTTGAATGTGTTGAGAAGTGGCAGATGGACTTTAATTTAGATAAATGTGAGGTGCTGCATTTTGGAAGAGCAAATATTAGCAGGGAGTATACACTTAATGGTAAGGTTCTCGGGAGTGCTGCTGAACAAAGAGACCTTGGAGTGCAGGTTCATAGCTCCTTGAAAGCAGAATCGCAGGTAGATAGATTAGTGAAGATGTTTAGTATGCTTTCCTTTATTGGTCAGAGCACGGAGTATAGGAGTTGGGAAGTCATATTGCGGCTGTACAGGACATTGGTTAGGTCACGCTTAGAATATTGTGTGCAATTCTGGTCTCCTCCCTATCAAAACAATTTTGTGAACCTTGAAAGGGGTCAGAAAAGTATTACAAGCATGTTGCCAGGTTTGGAGCATTTGAGATACAGGGAGACGCTGAATACACCGTTTTCCCTGGAACGTTAGAGGCTGATGGGTGACCTTATAGAGGTTTATAAAATCAGTAGTGGCATGGATAAGGTAAATACACAAGGGCTTTTCCCTGCGGTGGGGAGGAGGTACGATGGGAGGTGGGAGACAGAGGGGGGAGACCAAAAGCGGAGGGTGACGGTTAGTTTGTAGATCTACAACACAACCCTGTTCCTGTTTTCTCCCCATCTCCTTCAAGCCCTCTGAAGGGCTCAGCACAAGTGCACAGTCCCTGGACAGTAGAGCTTCAGGGTGACCAAGTGCTGAAGGTTGCATTTGGGTCACTGACCTTTACTGTTCTGTGCACTCATCAATAAATGGACCTGGGTTCAATTCCACTGTCCTGGATTCATGTCTGTGGCCACAGACACGCCTGTCTCTGACCCTGACTACTGGATCCCCTGTCACTATAGCTCTGCCATTCTCCTTCCTCCCGTTCTGTGCAGCAGAGCTCTCTGTGGTGTCATGAACCTGGCTGTTGCTGATTTCCCCTGAGAGTCCACCCCACCTGTTCCCCCCATTATAGAATCCCAAGCAGTGCACAATATCTGTCTGAGAAGGGGAATGATTACTGGGGAGTCCTGCACTCCCTTCCTGAGCCTTTTAGTTGATCTGACGGTCATCCATTCCCTTTCTGCCTGTGTAACCCTCACCTGCAGTGTGACTAACTCACTGAACGTGCTGCCCATAACATTCTCAGTATTGCTCCACAGTGAGTCCACTCTCAGCTCCAGGTCTGAAAAGCAGTTTCCCAGAAGCTGCAGATGGGCACTCATCCTGCACACATAGTCGTCACGGACACTGGAAGTGTCCCTTATTTCCCACATTGTACAAGAGGAGCATACCACGGGTCTGAGGTCTCCTGTCACAACGTCTCTCTAGTTTCAGCTAGTTACTCCCATTAAGAGAATTTAAATGAGTAGCAACTATCTTTCACTTCAAACATTTCCATTACATTCAAAAGCCATTCCCTGTGAATTTCTAGTCAGATCCATGCTCCCCACCAACCCACCGTCCCCTCCCAGCACCTTCATTTGCCACTGCAAGAGGTGTAAAACCTGTGCCCACACCTCAAAAGGGCCCTTCCACATCCAGCAGAGATTTTCCTGCGCATCCAAACACCTCACCTATTATGGCCTTTGCTTTCGATGTGGTCTCCTCTCTACTGGGGAGTGGACAAAGAACACCAACTTGCAGAATGTTTCAGGGAACATTTCTGGGATGCATGCACCAACCAACTCCACCATCCTGCGGCCGACCACTTCAACTTCCCCACCCACTCCGCCAAGGACATTCACGTCCTGAGCCACCTCCACCACCAAATCCCAGCCACCCGACGCCTGGAGAAAGAAAACCTCATCTTCCACATTGGGACCCTTTAACCACAGAATCA
Source organism: Hemiscyllium ocellatum (assembly GCF_020745735.1). Classification (NCBI taxonomy): domain Eukaryota; kingdom Metazoa; phylum Chordata; class Chondrichthyes; order Orectolobiformes; family Hemiscylliidae; genus Hemiscyllium; species Hemiscyllium ocellatum. Next base: position 87,880,824 of record NC_083414.1, on the reverse strand, counting down.
AGGTTTCCTCATCTCCCCTCCCCTGCCTTATCCCAGATCCAACCCTCCAACTCGACACCACCCTCTTGAACTGTCCCACCTGTCCATCGTCCTTTCCAATTATCCACTCCACCCTCTCTCCATTACCCTCCACCTACATCTACCTATTGCCTTCCTAGCTCCCTTCCCACCAACCGGACCCACCCTTCTTATTTATCTCTCAGCCCTCTTACTCCCTCCCACCCCACCCAATCCCGGCATTCCTGATAAAAGGAATATGCCGAAAACGTTGATTCTCCTGTTCCTGAGATGCTGCCTGATCTGCTGTGCTTTTCCAGTGCCACACGTTAACACAAGCTGGAAGAACAACACCTCATCTTCTACTTGGGGACCCTGCACACCTCTATCCCCAGTATCAAATTCAATAATTTTACGTCCTGAACTCTCCAATGTTCTAGCGCCCTAGCCTCTTAACCCACACACAAGGCCTTGTTATCACATAGCCTGCCATTACACATTAGCTATAGTTAGCCACGAACAGTCCCCAGAAACAGCTATTCACCCTCCCCCAGCCAGATCGTTATCCACTCCTTTGTCCAACTGCTCTTGGACTATATTACCACCTATCATTTACTCCTTAACCCCTACCTTCTGCATATAAACCGACATTAATTTTCAGTAACAACAGTTCTGAGGAAGGGTCAGCGGATCCAAAATGTTAACTCTGATTTCTCTTCACAGATGCTGCCAGACCTGCTGAGTTTTACCAGTACCTTCTGGTTGTTGTGCGAGATTTACAGCATCCGCAGTTCTTTTGGTTCTAATTTACCAGGAATTTCTAATTCAGGTCTAGCAGCCTAAAACTGTGCGTTTATAAACCCTCCCAGTCCACAATAACTCCATTTCTTCCCCAGACTTTGCAATCTCTCCCACTCCCTTCACACTCACTAGGTTCCCCCCCCCCCCCCCCCCTCACCGTGACACTGCGCCTGCACAGCTCATGGCCATGTGTTGGCCTGCTGGACCCAACCCAATTCACTCCCATTGGCTGGAGGATCACACCAATTCTCCTATTGGTCTGAAGCTGCTGTCAATCACCCGGGCCCCATTGTGACATGAGTGGGCTCCTCCCAAGAGCATCAGATGCTGAGGGGTGACCTCATAGAACTTTATAAAATCATGAGGAGTATGGATGGGAAAAATAGACAAGGTCTTTTCCCTGGGGTGGGGGAGTTTAGAACGAGAGGATGTAGGTTTAAGGTGAGAGGGGAAATATTTAAAAGTGACCCAAGAGGCAACTTTTTTTCACACTGAGATGGGTGCCTGTATGGAATCTTCTGTTCAGGAAAGTGGTGGAGGCTGGTACAGTTACACCATTCGGCATCTGGATGGGTATGTGAATAGGAAGGGTGTAGAGGGATATGTGCCAAATGTTGGGATATCTGGTCGGCATGGACCAGTTCGATCAAAGGGTCTAATTCCATGCTGTATGTCTCTATGACTCTGCCCTGGGATAAGCTTCATCATTCACAGTGAATGGGACAGTAACACAGAGGACAAGGGTTTGGGGCTATTCAGCTGTACTGGCCGCTCTGGACATGGTGCCAGTCTATCCCAACTCAGCTCCCATTTGTCTGTAGACCTCCAAATCCTTCCTTAAAAAAGTTACATTCTAAATTCGGTTTCTCAATAATTACTGGATCTGCATCCAGCTGGCGGACAAACTGTTCCAGATGCTCAGAACTTAGTGAGTACAATAATCTTCACATTTTTAACCTATTTTATTAGCCATTTAGCTGAAGGTAGTTACTCAAAATTGTGACGTTAATAATTTCTCCCTCTGTCTCTCTGTAAATTAAATATCCTGGAAAGAAATCTGCTCCTGGTCGAAATTCCTGCCTAACCTTCTCAGCTCCAAGAAGAATTAGTTGATCTTCTGCTAACTCTCCATAAAATAGAAACCCATCTTAATTTTTAGTAGTGCCATAAAGATGTACAGCAGAGAAACAGACCCTTCGATCCAAAACTTGTCCATGCTGACCAGATATCCTAAATTAATCTCATCCCATCCACCAGCTCTTGGCGTATATCCTTCTAAACTTTTGCTAATCACATAAAACATCTCAAAGGTATAAGTGGGTAATTGTACCAGCCTCCACACTTTCTCTGGCAGCTCCTTCCACACACGTACCATGTTCAGCTGGAAACATTGCCCCTTAGATCTCTTTTCAATCTTTTCCCTCACACCTGAAGCCTGTGCTCTAAGCTTTGGACTCACATATCCTGGGAATAAGACCCTGGGATTTCACCCTATCCTTGCCCCTCACAACTGCATCCGATGCTCCAGGGGAAACAGCCCCAGCCTATTTACCCTCTACCTATATAGCTCAAACCCTCAAACCTTGCAACATCTTTGCACATCTTTTCCGAACCCTTGCAAGTTTCACAATATCATTCCAATAGCAGGGAGACCAGGACTGAAAGCAGAATTCCAGAAGTGGATGAATCAATGTGCTGTGCCCCTGCAAAATGACGTCCCAACTTCACTACTCAAATGTACTGACCAGTAAAGGCAAGTACACTAAACACCTTCTTCACTACCCTGCCTATGATTCCACTTTCAAGGAACTATGAATCTGCACTCCAAGGTCTCTTTGTTCAGCAACACTCCCCAGGACCTTCCCATTAAATGTATAATTCCTGCCCTCATTTGCTTTTCCAAAATGGAGGATCTCACATTTATCTGAAATAAACTCGATCTGACAATCCTCAGCCCATTTGATTGAAGTCCCATTGTACTCTGAGTTAACCTTCTTCGCTGTCCAGTACACCTCAAATTTTGATGTCTACTGTAAACCTACTAACTATACCTCATATATTCACAGAAATCATTGATATAAATGATGAAAAGCAGTAGACCTAGCACCGATCCTTACACCATATTGCTCATCACAGGCCTCCAGTCCGAAAAGCACTATCCTCCGTTCCCAACCTTCCCGCCAATTTGTATATAATAGCTGGTTCTCTCTGCATCCCATGGTGTCTAACTTGCTAACCAGTCTGTTATGTGGACCTTTTTGAATGTCTTTCTGAAGTCCAAGTTAGTGATGTATGTACAAAGCCATGCTGACTATTCCTAATCACTTCTTACATTTCCAATTACATATAAACCTGTCCTTCAGAATTCCTTCCAACACCTTGTCTGCCACTACCCTCAGGCTCACCGGTGTATTGTTCCCTGGCCTTTCCTCATCACCTTTCTCAAATAATGGTGCCTGTCTTGCAGCACCTCACCTGTGGCTATCGGTGGTAGAAATATCTCAGCGAGGGACCCGAAAATCACTTCCCTAACTTCCCACAAAGATTTGGCATACACCTGATCAGGTCCCACATATTTACTCAGCTTTCTGTATAAGACATCCCGTACAACCTCCTCTGGAATATGGACAGTTGTCAAGATATCACTATTTATTTCTCCAAACTCTCTAGCTTCCATATCCTCTTTCAGTAAAAGCTGACATGAAATCCTTGGGTAGTATCTCTCCCACCTTCTGTGGTTCCACAGACTGCCTTGTTGATCTTTGAGGGTCCCTATTCTCTGCCTGGTTACTCTTTTGTCCTTAGTGTTTGGTAGAATCTCTTTGGATTGTCCTTAAACCTCTTTCCCCCCCAAAGCTATCTCTTGTAGCCTTTTTGCCCTCCTGTTTTCCCTCGAGTGTACTCCTATTGCCCCTATACTCTGAAGGATTCATTAAAACCCAGCTGTCTGTACCTGCCATATCCCTCCATCTTTTTGACCAGACTCTCAATTTCTCTAGACACACAGCATTCCCTACACCTACCAGACTTGGCCTTAACAGGAACATACTGTCTATGTACTCCTGTTGTCTCATTTTCACAGGCCTGTGGAGGCAATCGCAGATGAGGACATGGAAACAGTCATTCTCAGTAAAGAGGTAGTGTTGGGAAAGATAACAGCCCAAAAGTACATGGGTCTCCTGGCCGTGATGGAATGCATCCCAGGGGACTAGAAGAGATGGTGAAGGGTGCATTGTCCTTCCTTGCTAGAGGGATAGTTATGCTGCAGCTGTACAGGGTGCTGGTGAGGCCACACCTGGAGTACTGGAATACAGGTTTGGTCTCCTGACACTGGAGGGGGTGCAGAGGAGGGTCACTAGTTTGAGTTGGGAGTTGAGAGGGATGGTGTATGTGGAGAGATTGAATAGACTGGGACTATACTTGTTGGAATTTAGAAGAATGGGAAGTTGTATTGGAAAAAATAAAATTAAGAAGTGAATAGATAAGATAGAAGCAGGGAGGTTATTTCCACTGGAAGGTGGGTCAACCTAGAGAGCACAGCGTCAAAGTAAGGGGGTATCTGATTTAGGACAGAGTTGAGTAGGAACTTCTTCAGCTAAAGGGTTATGAATCTGTGGAATTCCCTGCTGAGTGTAGCAGTTGACGTTATCAACTTGAATGTCTTGAAGGCAAAATGTAGATTTGCAAACAGGAAAGGAATTAAGGGTTATGGTGAGAGAGCAGGAATGTGGAGCTGAGGCCATGAAAAGATCAGCCCTGATCTGATTGAATAGCAGAGCAGGCTTGACGGGCCAGATGGCCTACCCCTGCTCCTATTCCTTCTGTTCTTATGTTCCCACTTTCCAGCCGTCCCTTTGCCTGGGGTTGCAAAGAAATATTGAAAGTTCTCGCCTTGTACCGTCAAAATTCACCTTTGTCCAATTTTGAACACAAGCTTTTAGATCTGGTCTATTATTTTCTGCAACTATTTTAAAACTAGTAGAATTATTGTCAGAGAATCCCAAGTGTGGAAGCAGGCCATTCGGCCCATCACATCCACACTGACTCTCACAGCCTCCTATCCTACCATTGAAACGCTGCATTTCCCAAGGCCAATCCACATAGCCTGCACATCCCTGAACACTATGGGCAATTCAGCCTGGATTATCCACCAAACCTGCACATCTTTGGTCTGTGGGAGGAAACCAGAGCACCTGGACGAAACCTACACAGACAACCTCAATGAGGTATCATCCTGTTCTTATTTCCCAGTTCCACCCAAGTAATTTCAACGGGCGAACCCCCATGAATATCCTCGCTAAGCAAAACAATAATGTTATCCCAAATCAAAAACACCATCCCACCTTCTCTCTTATCCCCCTTTCTATCCTTCCTCTTACATCTATTCCCTGGAACATTAAGCTACCTGTCCTTTCCAACCTAAGCCACGTTTCTGTAATGCATACTATATCCCAGTCCCATGTTCAAAACCATATCTGAAGCTCATCTGCTTTCCCTGTAAAACCTCTTGCATTGAAATAAATGCAGTGCAGTGCTATCAAAAGGACAGACTGATGGGCAGAGGGGGTGGGATGGCCCTGTTGGTGAGGAATGACGTTCAGTCCCTTGCGAAGGGGGAGACACAGAATCAGGAGATGTAGAGTCAGATTGGAGGGTGGCTAATGTTGTCCCACTTTTCCAGAAAGGTGGGAGAGAGAAAACAAGGAACTATAGACCGGTTAGCCTGATGTCAGTGGCGAGAATGACGCTGAGTCAATTACAAAAGATGAAATTATGGCTCATTTGGATAGCAGTAATAGGATTCCTCAGAGTCAGCATGGATTTACAAAGGAGAATATACTGACTTGGATTGAAAATTGGCTGGCTGACAGGAAACAAAGTGTAGCGATAAACGCTTCCTTTCGGAATGGCAGGCAGTGACTACTGGGGTACCACAAGGTTCGGTGCTGGGTCCGCAGCTGTGTCCTCGGTCCTGGGACCGCAATATACATTGATAAAATAGATGAATACATTAAAAGTAATATTAGCAAATTTGCTGATGACACAAATCTGGGTGGCAGGGTGAAATGTGAGGACAATGTTATGAGAATACAGGTTAACTTGGTCAGGCTAGGTGAGTGGACAGATGCATAGCAGATGCAGTTTAAGGTGAATAAATGTGTGGTTATCCACTTTGGAGGCAAGAACAGGAAGGCAGATTACTATCTAAAAGGAGTCATGTTTTGTAAAGGGAAGTACAACGAGATCTCGGTGTGTTGTACATCAGTCAATAAAAGCAAGCATGCAGGTACAGCAGGCAGTGAAGTAATCTCGCTGCATGCTGGCCCTCATAACAAGAGGAATTGAGTATAGGAGCAAAGAGGTCCTTCTGCAGCTGTACAGGGCCCTGGTAAGACCGCACCTGGAGTATTGTGGGCAGTTTTGGTCTCCACATTTGAGGAAGAGCATTGTGGCTATTGAGGGAGTGTTGGGTAGGTTCACGAGGTCAATTCCCGGAATGGCAGAATGATCATATGTTGAAAGATTGGAGCGACTGAGCTTGTGTACATTTGAATTTAGAAGAATGAGAGGGGATCTGATTGAGACCTACAAAATTATTAAAGGGTTGGACACTCTGGAGGCAGGAAGCATGTTTCCATGGATGGGTGAGTCCAGAACCAGAAGACACAGTTTAAAAATAAGGGAGAGGTCATTTAGAAGAGAGTTGATGAGAAACGTCTTCACCCAGAGAGTAGTGGACACATGGAATGCACTGCCCCAGAAGGCAGTGGAGGCCAAGTCTCTGGATACTTTCAAGAAAGAGATGGATAGAGCTGTTAAAGATAATGGAATCAAGTGTTACGGAGATAAGACAGGAACAGGATACTGATTGTGGATGGTCAGCCATGATCATAATGAATGATTGTGCTGGCTCAAAGGGCAGAATGGCCTATTCCTGCACCTATTGTCTATTGTACCTTGTCAGTCCGACCTCATTATGTGCCTTGCCCTTGCCTGTCTAACTTCTCAACTGTACCAGCCTCAGGGTTACCTCCTTTCTCACTATCTCTTTAGGTTTACCCCCACGCCCTCACTGGTTTAATGCCTCCCGAGTAGCACTAGCAAATCTCCCTGCTTGGATATTAGACACCTTCCAATTCAGGTGTAATCCATCCTTCTTATGCACGTCACCTCTCCCCCAGCAGAGATTCCAATGATCCAAAAATGTGAATCTTTCTCCCCTGTATCAGAGCCTTGGCCACGCATTCATCTGCTCTACCCTGCTATTCCTACTCTCACTAGCATGTGGCACCGGGAGTAATCCAGATATTACTACCCACCACAATCTGCTTATTATTCTCCAGGCTAATTTGCTATATTCTCTCATCAGGACTTCATCCTTTTCTCTTATGTCATTGGTACCAAGGTACAGCGACCTCCCACTGATCATTCTCCCCTTTCAGAATATTCTGCACTCTCGGAGCCATCCTTCACCCAGGCAGTAGGGAGGCACCACCCCATTCTGATGTCTCACTATCAGCTACAGAAACTGCAGTCTGTGCTGCAGACTAGAGAGCCCCCTATCACCATCGATCATGTGGAACCTGATATACCTCACATTACACTAGATTCATTACACTAGTAACTTGGCTGTCAGTGCGATATTCCCCTGAGAGTGTGACCCCCGATGCTTTCCAGAACAGTATACTGGTTTGAGATGGAAATAACCACAGGAGACTCCTGCACTACTTGCCCTCCACTCCTCCCTTTCCGAGAGGAAACCAATCTCCCTGACTGGATCGGCAGTTTTCCTACCTTTCTGAAACCGCCACCTATATCACCTCCTCCCCCCCCCCCCCCCCCCGGCTCCTGTAAATTCTTCATTACCTTTAACCATCGCTCCATCTGATCCATGAAATCCTACAGGATTTGCATTCTCACTTCCTGCAGACAATCAGGATCATTGAAACTTTCCTTAATCTCCTACATCCAACAGGAAGAGCACATCACTGTACAAATGGCCATCTCTGCACCTTAACAGTCCACAGACCCAGAAAAAGGCACACAGTCTTACAGCTTTACAAAACACGACTCTAGAATAAATTAGTACCAGTATTTTATATTAAATAAAACTTAATCAAAGTATCATAAGATGTGTATTTAAAGAAATAAATCGTCGCCCTACTGAATGTTGTAGCTTTACTAAAATAAAACAGACTAAGATTTGTCTTTGAAGAGACCGAAACTCACTGAGCTGTGAGTCACAGATGAACAGCACTAAACAGAGCCTTCGGTCAAATTTGTCCATGCCGACCAGATAATCTTATCCCTTTTGCCAGCACCTGGGCCACATCCCTCTAAATCTTTCCTATTCATGTCAAGTATCCAAATGCCTTTAAAATGCTATAATTGTCAGCCTCCACCACTTCCTCTGGCAGCTTATTCCATAAACACACCACTCTCTGCGTGAAAAAGTTGCTCCTTAGTTCCCTTTTATATCTTTCCCCTCTCACCCTCAACCTATGCTCTCTATTTCTGGACTCTCCTACTCAGTGAAAAGACCTGGTCTGTTTACCGTATCCGTGCTACCAATGAGTTTATAAACCTCTATGGAGGTCACCCCTCACTCTCTGATGCTCCAAGGAAAGAAAGCCCCAGCCTTTTTGCTCTCTTCCTGCAGCTCAAACCCTGACAATACCCTTGTAAATCTTTGTTGAACCTCTTCAAGTTTCACAACATCCTTCCGATTCACGGAGAACAGAATTGCACACAATATTCCAAAAGAGGCCTAACCAATGTCCTGTACATGACCTTCCAACTTCTATACTCAATGCTCTGATCAATAAAAGAATGTATTCCAAACACTTTCTTCAATATCCTATCTACCTGCAACTCTCCGTTCAAGGAAATATGAACCTGCACTGCAAGATATCTTTGTTCGTCAACACTATTTAGGAATTTGCCACTAAGTGTATCAGTCCTGTTAAGATTTGCTTTTCCAAAATGCAGCACATCACATTTATCTGAATTAAACTCCATATGCCACTTCTCACCCATCTGAACAACATCCTGTTGTAATTTGAGGTACCCTCTTCGCTGTCCACTATACTTCCAATTTTGGTGTCATCTGCAAACTTATCAACTGTATCTCCTATGCTCATATCCAAACCATATATATATATATAAATGACGAAAAGTAGTGGACCCAGCACTGATCCTTGCAGCACTCCACTGGTCACATGCCTCCAATCTGAAAAACAACCCTCCACCACCATCCTGCCTTCTACATTTGAGCCAGTTCTATATCCAAACGGTGAGTTCACCCTATATTCCATGAGATCTAACCTTGCTAACCAGTCTTCCATGGGGAAGCTTGTCGAGCGGCCTTACTGAATTCCATTGATCATGCCCACCTCTCTCCCCTCATCAATCCTGTTTGATACATCTTCAAATAACTCAATCAAGTTTGAGAGATAGGATTTCCCACGCACATAGTCATGCTGACTATCACTAATCAGTCCTTGCTTTTCAGAATACATGCGCATCTTGTTCCTCAGGATTCCCTCCAACAACTTGCCCAGCATCAATATCAGGCTCACGGGTCGATAGTTCCCTGGCTTGTCCTTACCACCTTTCTTAAATAGCGGCACCACATTAACCAACCTCTAGTCTTTCGGCATCTCACCTGTGATAATTGATGATACAAATATCTTAGCAAGAGGCCCAGCAATCACATTCCCAGCTTCCCTGAGTTCTCGGGTACACCTGATCAGGTGCTGGGGATTAACCAAGCTTTACAGGTTACAAGACACCCAGCATGTCCTCCTTTGTAAGATGGACATATTCAACATCTCGACATCTATTTCCCCACATTCTATATTGCCCATGTCCTTCTCCACAGTAAACACTGATGCAAAATATTCAGTTAGTATCTCTCCCATCTCCTGCGGCTCCACGCATAGGCTACCTTGCTGATCCTTGAGGAGCCCTATTCTCTCTCTCGAGTTACACTTTCGTTCTTAATGTATTTATAAACACCCTTGGGATTATTCATAACTCTATTTGACAAAGCTATCTCATGTCCCCCTTTTGCCCTCCCGATTTCCCTCTTAAGTATACTCCTACTGTCTTTAATGCTCAGGGTTTTTTTTTGGATTGGAATAAATGCAAAACATTACATCTTGATAAAACAAACGAGGGCAGACTTACACTAATTAAAACAGGGCCTCGAGTAGTGATATGGAACAAAGAGGCCAAGGGGTTCGGATCTTTCACGTCTGTGTCACATGTAGACAGGGTGGTTAAGAAGGTGCTTAGCACACTTGCCTTCATTGCTCAGACCGCTGAGTACAGAAGTTGGGACGTTATTTTGGATGTTGGGGAGGCCTTTTCTGGAATTCTGTGTCCAGTTCTGGTCATGCTGATATCGGGAGGACATTATGTATTTGGAGCGGATTCAGAAGCGATTTCCCAGGATGTTGATGGGAATGGATAGCTTGAATTCTAAGCAGAGGCTGGATAGGCTGCGACTTCTTTCACTGGCGTGCAGGAGGCTGAGGAGCGACCTTATTAGACTAAAATCATGGAGGGGTGGTATCAGTAATGTGAACAGCAGGTGTCCTTTCCAGGAAGGGACGCGTTTCAAGACTGGGGACATAGCTTTTAAGGTGACAGCAGAATGGCTTTAAAAACGTGTTCGGGAATTTTTTGTTTATTTTTGTTCAGACAATGGTTTGTGTGTGGAATGAACTATCAGAGGAAGTGGTAGTTGTGAATCAAATTACAATTTTAGGGTGGCATAATGGCTCAGTGATTAGCACTGCTGCCAGGGCCCCAGGTTCGTTTCCAGCTTTGGACAACTGTCTCTGTGGGAGTTGTCCATTCTCCCAGTGTCCGCATGGGTTTCTTCCAGGGGCTCCAGTTTCCTCCCTAATGAGAGAGCAGCCCTATGGTCTGGGGGGACAATGCTGTCTTTCCCTTTTACACAGTGATGCCACTGTGTCTCTGGAGTGGGGAGAGGGAATGCTGAAGGTGGGGGATGGGACACCACTCAGGCACAGTGCTTTGTCCTGGAGGATGTTCACTTCCTCTAATATTGTTGGGGGCTTCACTGATGCAGGCAAGTGGAGAATGTTCCAACACAATCCTGATGTGTGCCTTAGAGAGAGCAAACAGACATTGGGGAATCAGGGGTTTGGGGAAACTGAGGTTGTTCTCCTTGTAGCAAAGGCAATTGAGGGGAGCTGTGACAGAGGGTTTAGAAAGTTACACGTTATAATAATCAACCTTACGCCCATCAGCTCATTCTACAAGGCTTACAGGACACACATTAAAGGTTTTGGAAGATTCAAAGGAGAACTTTTATGCAGCAAATGGAATTCAGATGGAATACAATACTCACACACAATGCGAATATCCAGGTCCTGATGAACTGACTAATTCAATCAAAGTTTGGTGTTACAATGACTGAGATTACCATCTGAATGTCCACCTGTAGTATCCTGTAATACACGTTTATAAAATCCGTCACTGTCAGTTCAGGTTAGAATCTCACACCATCCCCTCCTCCTGGCCCAGGATGACTGGACACATTACTCCTTGTGGAGGTCAGCAGTCAGTTCAGATGGAAATCTATGTGGGTTTCTAGGAGTTTCCACCTTGGGACTTCATGTGACTGAACAGGGCAGATCTTTGATACACGGGACAGAATGTTCCCGGAGTCAGTGAGATGTGGAGAGCAGGATTTGCTTCTCATTTTTTCCTTCCGTGCTACCGCTGTGCCTCATCAATAAGACATGGGATGTGAAAGACTCATGCAGCTCGATGGTCAGAATGGAGGCAACTTGCCCAATGGGCAGCAAGCTCCTCCCATAGAGTATCTCTAAAAACAGAGCAACTCTGCATGCTTCACATTGCCAAGTGCTCCCAGTAAATGTTTAGAAGGGGATGGGGGGGTGGTAACTCCTAGAAAAGGCGTAACTGTAAAGTTCTAAGAGGATTGTGAAGAGTGAGAGATGCACAGGAGAAGGGGTCAACAAGTTGTCAGATGGAGTATAAGTTGAAAAAATGCAAAGTCGGTAATTTTGGAGGGGATAATAAGGAAAAGAGTGCTATTTACATGGTGGAAACTGTAGAAAGCTGCACCACAAAGGCACCGGGGGAAAATTGTGCAGGAAACACTGAAAGCTAGCAGATTCTGAGTCAGTCACGAAATCAAGGGCTCTGTTTCAGATTCATCAAGTTTAAGGCAATGCCGACACGGTAAGGGGTTTCATTAATAATGGAGTTGGGGGTAAGGTGGAGACAAGCAACATTTTAGAGATTGGAATTCCTGGTGTTTATGATTGTGTAGATGTCTGATCAAAAAGTCACCTTGGGGTTACAGATATAACAGCAATATTGTGATGAGTCTAGTCTAGTTCTACCTCAGACTGCACCCAGCGAGAGGGAGGGGCTCAGCAGGAAGGGAAAGGAATTTGTAATAGCAACTGAAGGTAATGGGTTTAACCGTAACAATATTTCATTGTAGGAAATTGCAGTTAATCGAGTAGTGGGAATGCGATAAGCAGTTTGGTAACTGAGTAACAGTGGAGCAATGGAGAGGGATGATGGGGAGGGAGAGCTAGGCATCGTCAGTGTACATGTGAATCCTCACACTGTGCTTTTAGACGATGTCACCTCCTGGCAGTATGTAGGTGAGATACAGGAGAGAGCAAGGATAGATCCTTCAGCGACACCAAATACAAGGAATTCAGAAAGGAAAGGGAGAGTGGAGATGGAGCAGGATTTACAAATGATGGTGAGGTCAAATATTAGTTATTTGCAGAATGGATGAGAAGGACATAACCAGAAAAGACAGACAGACAGACAGAACAAGGAACAATATCTGTGAATTGGCGAGGGGGTTGTGATGAGGAGGAAACAGAATTGGAATGTCTGTGGTTTAGCGAGACTAGTAAAAGATCAAGATGAGCTCTGATAAGGCTTGACAAGAGACTGGAGAAAATTGCAAGTTTGGGACAAAAATCAGGAACACAATGTGAGGTAGTTTGTCTCGTTGGGCTAGTGGGAGGGAGGGAAGCAGCAGAGGCAGTTGATCGGATTGTCTCAGTCTTAGTGACAGAGAAACTCCGTGTGCTCCTTGCTCTTGTTGTTGGAGAGAAGGATGAAGGAGACAGGATGATGGGCAGTGTTTTACAAAGAAACAAAACCGGGGTTAGTGATATTTAAAATGAGTGAACAAACCTAATGTATTTAACTTTTATCCAGAATATTAAAATGTACAACTGAAGTCCTTGTTCAAATCACATATTGGCAAATGGTGGAATCTGAATTCAAGAAAAAAATAACTGGAATTAGGAATCTCCTGATCTCCATGGAAACATTGTCAATGGCGAAAAAAATCCTGCCAACCTGACAGTCGCCCAATAAGCTACTCACTGTATTAATCACTGCAAAGTCTCAACAAAGGAATGAAACTGGATGAACCACTTGGCATCTAACAAGGCATTAGGAAATACAACCACAGAATCAGCCCTCTTGACTCTGCAACATCCTGCTCACTAACATCTGCTTTTTTTGTGCCAAAACATGGCGAGCTGTCTCACAGACTAGTCAAGGAACAGCCTGACAAAGTCATACTCACAGAGTCATCCCTTACAGATAATGGCTAGACACCAACATCACCATCCCTAGATATCGAGAGTGCGATGATGGAAAACACAACAGGTCAGGCAGCATCTGAGGAGCAGGATAATCGACGATTCGAGCCTAAGCCCTTCATCAGCCCGACCTGCTGTGCTTTTCCAGCACCACACTCTCGACTCTGATCTCCAGCATCTGCAGTCTTCACTTTCTCCTGAAATCTCTGGATATGTCCTGTCCCACCAGCAGGACAGACCAGGCAGAGGTGATGGCATAGTGGTGTACACACAGGAACCATTTGCCCTGGGAGTACTCAGCATTGACTTTGGACACCAGGAAGTCTCATGGCTCCTGCTGATTACCACGTACCGTGCTCCCACGGCTGATGACTCAGTGCTCCTCCATGTTGAACAACACTTGGAGGAAGCACTGAGGTAATAAATGGTGACAAGCCTACTCTGGGTACAGGATTTCAATGTCCTCTACCAAGAGTAGCTCAGCAGCAGGATTACTGACTGAGGTGGTCGGTTCCTCAAGGACATAGCTGCTCAACTGGGTTTGCAGCAGGCGATAACGGAACCAGCAAGAGGGAAAAACATACTGGATCTTATCAGCATGTATCTGCCAGCTGCAAATGTATCTGTCCATGACAGTATCGGTAAGAGCGACCATCCCACAGTCTTTTTGGAGACAAAGCCTCACCTTAAAGTTGAGAAAAACCTCCATTGAGCTGAGTGGTACTACCACCGTGCTAAATGGGACAGATGTAGGAACTCAAACTGGATCTCTCTGAGGCACTATGGGATAACAACAGCAGCAGAACTGTACTCCAGCACAATCTGTAATCTCATGGGTGTGTACATCCCGCACTCACCCATCACAATGGACAGGAAAGGAGGGCATGCCATGAGCAGCACCAGGCATACCTAAAAATGCAGTGCCAACCTGTTGAAGCTACCAAACAGGACCATCTGCATTTCAAACAGCATCAGCATCAGGCAACAGAGCTAAACGATCCCACAACCAATGGATCAGATCAGAATTCTGCCACACCCACTTGTGAATGGTAATGGACAATTAATCAACTTGTTGCAGGAAGCACAACAGATATCCCCACCCTTACTAACGGAGGGATCTCACACATCCATGCAGCATTTGCAGCAATTCTCAGCCAGTTGCAAAGTGGGATGATCCATCTCAGCCTTCAACAGTGGTTTCCAAAATCACACACGTGAGTTTTAAGTCAGTTTGATTTAGTTCGAATAATACCAAGAAATGGTTAAGTAGTGTAAAGGCTATGGGTCCTGCTAACATTCTGGCAATTATACTGATAACTTGTGCTCCAGAACTTGCCACCCACAAAGCCACGTACCCATCCAGCACTGGCATTGACTGACAATGTGGAACATTGCCCAGGGATGTTCAACACAAAAACACAGGTCAACTCCAACCCAGGCAATTTCCCTCGATCAGCAGTAAAGTGATGCAAGTATTCATCAACAGGGCTATCAAGCAGCAGCTGCTCAGCAACAGCCAACTGAGTGACACTCATTTTAGGCTCCACCAGGGCCACTCAGCTCCCGATTGTGTTACCACCTGATTCACAACCTGACAAATCAGCTGAATCCCAGAGGTGAGGTAAGAGTGACAGCCCAGTCCCACTCCAACACCACTATTTCTAGCTGATTCCAACCTCATCTCAGCTCATATACTGAAACTCTCATCCATCGTGTGTTATCTCCAGACTTAAATTATCCAAACACACTCCTGGCCAGCCTCCCAAATTCAACCTCTCTGTAATCTCAAGAAAAATTGAAAGCTCTATCGCCCACGTGCTCACTTCTCCCCAAACATGTTCATCCGTCAAAAGGCTCCTATAAGCAACAACAATTTAAAATTCTCATTCTTGACTTGATTCCTGGCTGTTCTCATCCCTAGCTCCATGCACCACACATCCTTTGAGACCTCGTCAATCCATTTACTTCGAGACTCCCAATGATTTGTTAATTCATTACTTCAACTGTGTAGCTGATTCTACAGTTGCTAAAGCAACATGGTCTGGAATTTGCAGACAAAACATCACAGGTCTGCGTTCCACCTTTAAGACATCCCTCAAAACCTGCTTTTTGGCAATGCTTTTGGTCACCTGACCTAATATCTCCATCTCTGGCTTTATATCTAAAATTCTCAATGATATTTTATATGAAATTATAAGCATGATAATAAAATTACAAACTGTTCTTGATTTGGACATTATCTTCAAAAAATCACTATTGCTGTAATGAATAATCTGTAATGTCTCTTACCCAACCACATTGTGGGAGCACCTTCACCACACAAACTGCAGCTGTACAAGAAAGTCAAACATCACCCTCTCCCCAGGCAACAGGGCTTTGGCATTAATCACTGGGATCTGTGGAAGGAGAAACACAGTTCAAGGGGGTGCAAAATGCATGACAGGGAATGAAAGTGGTGCAGAATTTGATAGTCAGAAACTGAAGGAAAATACACTTGCTTATTGGAAAAAAGAATTCTTGACTCAAAAATATTCAAGACAAAATAATCTGATAATAGAGCAGCACATGGTCAGGGGCTGGGCCACGTGAAAAACTCATTTACAAAGGGTCTATAAAAGTAATAATACAGTACTAAACAGACCCCCATGGTTGGAGACTGAGGAAGCTAGACATTGACAAAGTGGTCCTGAGGGAGCCCAGAGGTGAATCAGAGCAGGATTGGCTGCTGTCATCACAATGACTCTGTACCAGAGAGAGGCTGCACATGCGCCTGGCTGCACCGTGCCCCCTACAAAGATGGCGGCTCCGCACGTGTCCAGTGAATCGTTGTCCAAAATAAAGATGGCGGCGCTCACTCAGGCCTGCAGCCGCTGAGGCAATTCCCCATTTACTGCAAACACGGGACTGGGACGTTCAAATTTGTGTTTTCCGACGTGCACAGTTTGTTTGTAAAACCTCTCTGCTCATAGCAACACAGTTTTTCTCTCGTTTCCCTGATTATTTCTTTCCTTACCGTCTCCTTTCGCTCCATAACTTCCCGAGCTTTCATTACAGCGACTCTGAGTCAGGCGCGAGGGTGATCACATGGTTTACTTTAGCTCCACCCTTCATTCACTGTGATTGGTTGCAGGATCAACCTCCCGCAAGGTCCTCCAGCTCCGCCCACCGTCCTTTCATTGGTCCGGTGCTGACATCAATCACCCGGGGGTCACTGTTGGCTGGAGCATGCGCAGTATGTCCTGCTTGTGCTGAGATGTTGGGTCATGTGATGGGAGGTAACAACAATGACTGCAGATGCTGGAACCCAGATTCTGGATCAGTGGTGCTGGAAGAGCACAGCAGTTCATGCAGCATCCAAAGTGCAGAGAAAAAACCCTTCATCAGGAATAAAGGCAGTGAGCCTGAAGCGTGGAGAGATAAGCGAGAGGAGGGTGGGGAGAAAGTAGCATAGAGTCCAATGGGTGAGTGGGGGAGGGGATGAAGGTGACAGGTCTGGGAGGAGAGGGTGGAGTGGATAGGTGGAAAAGAAGTCAGGCAGGTAGGGCAAGTCCGGACAAGTCATGGGGACAGTGCTGAGCTGGAAGTTTGAACTAGGGTGAGGTGGGGGAAGGGGAAATGAGGAAACTGTTGAAGTCCACATTGATGCCCTGGGGTTGAAGTGTTCTGAGGCGGAAGATGAGGCGTTCTTCCTCCAGGCGTCTGGTGGTGAGGGAGCGGCGGTGAAGGAGGCCCAGGACCTCCATGTCCTTGGCAGAGTGGGAGGTGGAGTTGAAATGTTGGGCCACAGGGCAGTGTGATGGATTGGTGGGGGTGTCCCGGAAATGTTCCCTGAAGCGCTCTGCTAGGAGGCGCCCCCAGTCTCCCCAATGTAGAGGAGACCACATCGGGAGGAACGGATACAATAAATGAAATTAGTGGATGTGCACGTAAAATTTTGATGGATGTGGAAGGCTCCTTTAGGGCCTTGGTTAGAGGTGAGGGAGGAGGTTTGGGCACAGATTTTACAGTTCTTGCGGTGGCAGGGGAAAGTGCCAGGATGGGAGGGTGGGTTGTTGGGAGGCGTGGACCTGACCAGGTAGTCACGGAGGGAACGGTCGATGCGGAAGGCGGGAAGGGGTGGGGAGGGAAATATATCCCTGGTGGTGGGGTCTTTTTGGAGGTGTCGGAAATGTCGGTGGATGATTTGGTTTATGCAAAGGTTTATAGGGCGGAGATGCGGGATGTGGATGAGATGTGTTGGAGGGCGTCTTTAACCAAGTATGAAGGGAAATTGCGGTCTCTAAAGAAGGAGGCCATCTGGTGTATTCTCTGATGCAACTGGTCCTCCTGGGAGCAGATACGTCGGAGGCGGAGGAATTGGAAAACGGGATGGCATTTTTGCAAGAGGTAGGGTGGGTTGAGAGTTTACTGAGGGTAAGAATTTCCTTTGCGTGAGCTCTTCAGTAGATTTCCTTTATTCATGACTGTATAGCTGTGATTGATGAATCAATGCCATCTGAATCAGTACATAAATGCCCCATTTTCACAACATCTAAAATCTTTAGCACATTGTATTACGCTCTTCTTTGGAGATAAAAAAAACATGAAACAGAGCCTCGAGGAATCGGAGCAGGAGTAGGCAATTCATCCCTTTCAGCTTGTTCCCCCATTCTATCAGATCATGGCTGGGCCAACCCAGGCCTCAACACCTCTTTGATGCTTGATCCGCATAGCCCTCAACTGCTCAATATTTCAAAAATCTCTCTGCCCTCTTTTAAAATAATTTGAGATAGAATCATAGATTCCCTACTGTGTGGAAACAGGCCCTTAAGCCCAACAAGCCAGAACAATCCTCCAAAGAGTAACCCAACCATTCCCTTCCCACATTTAACTTCCACAAAAGTTTGGGTGAGAAAATTCTAGCCATTCACTGAGAGAAAAAAGTCTTTACTTTTTCTAAAATGAATGTTCCCTTGTTTGAGACTTCATTGGTGCTAAAAGATCTAGTCAACATCCACCCTGTCAAGCTCCTCAGAATCTTGTTCCCATAAGATCACCCCTGCTTATTTATTCTTGATAGGTCAACCCTTTCGTCCTCGAAGCAGCAAAGTGAATCTTTTTTGAATGGTCTCCGATGTTGGTTATCCTTTATTAAATATGGGAGCTAACATTGTATACAGCACTGCAAGTGAGGACTCAGCAACAGCCAGTGTGGTTAACCAATCCTCAATCCATGCTAATACACTACTCCGAGACCATGAGCTCCTCAATTGTGCAATTAACTTTTATGTAGCACATTATCATTTGTATTTTTAAATTCCAAATACAGAACATCATTGGATTGCCCTTTATCAGCCCTGCTTCTTATCTCCTCAATGAACTGTCGCAAATTTGTCAAATATAGTTTCTCTTTCACAAAACCCAGACTACCATGTTTAATGACAAGCTTTTTAAAATATCCTTCTATTTCTTACTTTAATATTCGACTCTGTAGGTTCTATCAGTAGATTGGCTAAGTATGATTCCCCTCTCTTAAATCCATGCGGACTCTCTCCAATACTGTCACTGTTCAGGAAGAAACTTGAGTGTACTCCAATATAGTTCGTAAATGTACATGTATTTATTTTTAAAAATTGATTACTTATAAATGCTGGACCCATGCAATATCAATGAATGTGTGACTCTGAATTTGGGTTATTATGTTTTTTACTGTTAATTCTTTTTGGTACTGTGTTATGCAGACAGCACCAAGTGATCACTCTTAATTGTGAGTTACTTTGAAAATAATATATTTTAAAAATGACATCCCAAAATGCTGCCTCATTATTGTGCAAGAAGGATTTTATTCAATAGTTTGCAGATAAAATTGAACAGCTTTTTGCTGCAATTTGGCCAGACTGCAAGTTACACCAAAGTATGAGTGCCTCACCTTTAGAGTGTTCCCAGATATCGTGCAACTGCAGTATTTTGGTTTGCACTCAGCTATATGTTGTTCTCACTTGTTTATTTGTGAAAGATTACAAAATTAACTTGAATGAATGAAGTTATGATTTCTTTCACCAATGTTAGGAGAAAAAAAGCCAGTATTTCAAGTGCTGATAAAGTAAAATAAACTGATAATCAGTAGAAAGGGTTTAAGATTGATAGATTCTTGTTGCCTCGAGGAATTAAGGGCTACGGGGAGAACGCTGGTAAGTGGAGTTGAAATGCCCATCAGCCATGATTGAATGGCGGAATGGACTCGATGGGCCGAATGACCTTACTTCCACTCCTATGTCTTATGGTCTTATGGTCTCAGATGGATATGGAACAAATGCTGGCAAATGGGACGAGATTAATTTAGGATATCTGGTCAGCATGGGCAAGTTGGACTGAAGGGTCTGATTTATGTATTGTACAACTGTGACTTCATTCTCTCAATTATTCAAGAAGTTGAATACTTCGAGGAGGAAAAGGAGAATTTATGCAGAGAATGCACTGATATGTTGCCTGGGGTATATCAAACTCACATTGTTTCATCACCTTTTCCTCTGGATTCTTCAATGAACAAACTTGTTTTGTTCTCTGAATAACTATGGATCATGTGATTTGTTTTGCACAAAATATTTCGTTAGGATGGAGTGAACTATTAAGAAGTCTTCATGTTTAAAATTTAGGCAGCTTGATTGTGAATCTCATCTTGGCCTGAACACCACTTTCCTGCCAGCCCTCCTTAACTCTTCAACCCATTACTGATTAAACGTCTGTGTCTCTCTTATTTAAATTTACTTAATGTCCCAGATACCACAGTGTTCTGAGATAGGGAATTCCCCAGGTTCACCATTAGATTAGATTACTTACAGTGTGGAAACAGGCCCTTCGGCCCAACAAGTCCACACCGACCCGTCGAAGCGCAACCCACCTATACCCCTACGTTTACACCTTACCTAACACTACGGGCAATTTAGCATGGCCAATTCACCTGACATCTTTGGACTGTGGGAGGAAACCGGAGCACCCGGAGAAAACCCACGCAGACACGGGGAGAATGTGCAAACTCCACACAGTCAGTCGCCTGAGGCGGGAATTGAACCCAGGTCTCTGGCGCTGTGAGGCAGCAGTGCTAACCATCCTCTGAGAGAAGTAATTCCTCCAACTTTCCCTTCATTGTAAACTTAGGACGACTCATTGTAGATTGAATCATCTTCTCTGCCTCTACTTGGTCAATCCCTTGACCATTTTATAGACCCTCAAGGATACCACCTCTCATTCTTAGGCTGCAATGAATATGAATGTAAATAGTGGTTGTCGTTCAGCTTGTGGCATTTTGATAACTGTGGCGGAGGATGTTTGTTCAAAACTGAGTTCGACAGTTAGTGCTTTTCAAATAAGTAATAGTTGACGAGATTAAGTACATTAATATGTTGGCGTTTTGTTTTTAGGAAGACTTACTGTTGGGAAGATTTGGTTAAGGGAATATTGCAGTCAAAGCTGTGGAAGAATAACCTCCACCCATGTGTGAGGTAGTACACTGTGGTCAAAAGAATAAAGAGACCACTTCCTCTTTGGAAATATGTCCTTAAATAGGGCAGAGGGATCTGGAGATAGCAATGAGTCACTGGCAGCAAATGGCACCAGTTTGTGAGGTTAAATAGAAAAGTAGATCATGGGTTTATTTCTGGGATGACAGAATGAAAATGTGTTCAATATGTGTAGAACCATAGACAGATGACCCTTGGAGCACTGCAAACAGTTCCGATCTTCATATTGTAATATGGATGTAGAGGCAGTAGGGAAGATAAAGAATAGTTACTGGAATTATATTCAAACTGAATTTGAATTTATCAAGTAAGATTGGACAGTCTTGTCTCATTGTAAAAGAGTGACATGGCCCAGTTACGTTTGATCGGGTAGACATGGAAAAGATGTTTCTGCTTGTGAATGACAGAATCCACTGGATCTGTGGATATAATTGTAATCACTATTAAATCTCACGGGGAATTTGCAGAGGGCGACAAAGTCTTTACCAAAAAGGGGTTTGCATGTAGAACTTACTTCATCAGGAATAATTGAAGCAAATAACAGATTAATTTGAGGAGGAGCTTGGAATACCAGAAATCAAAGAAAACTATGTTGATGGGTTTAGGTTGAAAAGGAAGCCTGTTTAAATCACAGATACTGAGAACCTTTTTGTGTCCTGAAACTATGCATCTGTGTTGTTCTGTGACATTTCTATAGGAGCAGCAGTGGCAGCAATAAACAAGACAGCTCAGCCTTACCAGTCTTGGAGAAAAGCAGAACCTCTGGCCACACAAAAGGGAAATCGCTCTACTGAGGAGGTGATTCAAACAGTGGCCAACGACTCAATCTGCAGAGACAGTGTGCCTTCATTACCTGGTGAGAAAGGTGAATTCTTTAACCAGAAATGATGTTTTGTCCTTCCAATGATCTCATGACTTAAGCAGGGAAATGTGTCTCTTCAGTTAGATGATTTGAATCAATCAAATCTTTTGCTACATTAGCCCTCCTTCCCTACCCAAAGGATATGTGGGTCAAATAGGCACATGTCTTGCACTGATTTAGTTCAAGATTCCTTTATTCAGTCATGAGCTTAACCTATTCAATCCAAGTTCCTTGTGTTTCCCTTGGATCTGTGGTTGTGCACAAGGAAACTTAAACAATGTGTGATTCAATATCAAAGTTGTGTTGAATCAATAATTGTAACCCCACTCTGCTCCTTGAGCAGATAGTTAATCCAAGGATTCTAGCTCAGCCCTCAACTTCGAGTTCTAAACCTTTCAGTTAGCAATGGAAAATAACAAAGAACAATGTCAATCATTTATTGTCTCTACAGCCTCTGCTTCTGTTGCCACTGAATACTCCCATAAGTTTGACGAGCCAATGACTAAAGATGAGATTGAAGAGAAATCCTTCCGTTCTCTTCTGCCACCAGAGAGCCAACACCACTTTCATATGGGGAAGATTGTTGGAGATCTTATTATTCACTATTCATAATGAAAGGAAAGCCACATTCAAAATTTGGGGCCACTCTGCAGTTGACAGCGATTCCAAGTGTCGGTAGATGGAAGCACAGCATTAGAAAGCAATTTTGATAGATTCAGTAAATGAAAAAACAACGACAGATGAGTTTATGTCGACAAGTGAGAGGTTGGATCAAAATCGGATATTTTTTGATTGTGAAAATAGAGAGAGTGGACTCCAAAGAAACTACATGGGATTGATCCAGCTGTATAGTTCACGAAAATGTCACAAACAGATTCAGAAAAGTGACCAAGGGGCCGGTGGAATGTTGACTTTGATCTCGACAGAAGATGAGATACCAAAGGATTAGAAGTCATGCTTCAGCAAATCCGAACCTAGTTAGACCAAGCTGTCAGGGCTGGGCACCATGGTTGAAGGAGAGTATCCCTCTGAGGGGAAGTGCAGTGTAGATTTACTGAAGTGATACTTGGATTCCAAGGCTTAACTTAAGAAGAAAGATTAAACAGATAAAGTGTTCGAGTCAAAACATTGAGGTGTGATATCGGGGAACACTTTTATACACAGAAATGGATAAAGTTTGATAAAGTTCCACAAACAGCGATTGATTGGAAATTATTTGCAAATTTAAATCTGAGGTTGGTAGATTTGGAATGAAAATGCTGAAGGATTATGGGACAAAGACAGGGATTTGTCCTGATGATGAAGATGACCATGATTTGGGTGAATGGTGGATTAGGCTCAAGAAGCTAAATAGCCTCCTCGTGTTCTGATGTTGATGTAACCGTGGCTCCCTTATTCTCTGCAAGTGCAACTCCTGTTGTGTTTTTGGTTATTTATCAGAACCTGGCAGCAAATTAGTGACTGGAGTCCTGACCAGGAAATTCTCAGGATGAGGGACTTCGCCGGTCTTAATGTGTTTCACAGCACTCTCCTTCCGTCTCTCCACTAATCTCTCCCCCTCTCCCCTCCCCTCTCGCCCCCTCCCCCACCCTCAAGCGCCCACCCGGCCTGCCCCTCTCCCCGCCCCCCTCCCCGGCCCCTCGCCCCCCACTCAATCCCTCTCGCCCCCCACTCACTCACCTCGTCCCCCCTCACTACCCTCTCGCCCCCGTCCCCCTCAAACCCGCTCGCCACCCCGTCGCCACCCTCGCCCCTCCTCTCGCACCCCTCTACCTCCACGACTCCCCACGCCCCCACTCGCCCCCCCAACTCACCCCCTCGCCTCCACTCGGCCCCCACTCACCCTCCAATCGCTCCCCTCGCCTCCCCACTGGCCCCCCTCGCCCCCACTCACCCTCCAGTCGCCTCCCTCGCCCCCACTCGCTCCCCTCTCAACCCCCATCCCCCTCACCCCCGCCCAACCCCTCTCGCCCCCCCTCCCCAACCCCCATCCCCCTCGCCCTCACCCCCGCGCGCCACCCTTTCGCACCCTGATTCGTCCCCCCCGCACCGATTCTCCCCTCTACACCCCTCCCTGTACCCCCTTCCCTGTACCCCCTCCCTCTATCACCCCTCCCCATCTCTCTCATTCTTTCTTGCCACTCCTTCGGTGCCCCTCTGCCACTCTCCCTCTTTCTCACTCCCTCACTCCCTCGTTCCCACGCTCCCACGTTTCCATGCTCCCACTCTGCCAATCTCGTTCTTTCCTTTCTCTCTCTCGCATCTGCCCTCTCTCTCTCTCTCTCTCTTGCTCTTTCTTGCAGCTCTCTCTCTTGCTCGTGCTCTCTCTCTCTCTCAGCCCTCTTTCACTCCCTCACACCACTCTGTCTCTCATCCCTCTGTCTCTCACTCACCCCCTCTTTCTCTCACCCTCTCGCTCTCCCCATCTCTCTCTCTCTCTCGCTCCTCTCTCTCGCTCTCCTTTTCCCCCTCTCTCTCACACTCCCTTTCTCTCCTCTCTCTCCCCCATCACTGTCGCCCTCTCTTGCCTCTCTCTCTTTTGCACATGGCCCTCTCTCTCTTACACCCACTTTCGCCCCTCCGTCTCTCTCTCTCTCTCTCTCTCTCTCTATATATATATATATATATAATATATATCTTTGTTCCCCCTGTCACCATCGCACACGTCTCTCGCTCTTTCTCTATCCTTCTCTATCACCTCTCCCTCTCACACCTCTGACTCTTTCTCGTTCTCTCTGTTGCCCCCTCTAACCCCTCCCTTGCTTTTTCTCAATCACTCTCTCCCTCACGCTCTGTCCCACACCCTCTCTCCCTCTCTCTTTCCCTCGCACTCTCACTCTCTCTCCCGTATTTGCCCATCTTTAATGCAACACTCTCCTTCTTTGTCTCGTTCCCTCTCGCTCGTTCTCTCTCTCTCACTCATTCTCGATCACTCTCTCCCTCTCTCTATCACGCCCCACTCTCTCGCTCTCTCCCCGTCTCGCTCCTCTCTCTCTCCCCCCACTCTATCCCTTTATCTCCCGCCCCTCTCTCTCTTGCCCCTCTCTTTTTTTGACATCCCTCTCTCTCTCTCTCACCACATCGCTCCCTCATTCGCTCTAGCCTCATCGCTGTCGCATCCTCTCTTCCTCTCTCACCCCTCTGTCTCTGCTTCTCTGGGCCTTCCCTCTGTCTCTCGCCTCCACTATTACTCTTTCGCCTGTCTCTCATTACTCTACCTCTCGCTCATCCCGTCTCTCCATCTCGCTATCCTTTCACGCTTGCTTCCCCTCTCTCTCTCTCTCGCGGCCTCTCTTTCACACTCTCACTCTCCCCCACTTTCTCTGCAGCCCTCTCTCTCTCTATCCTGACTCCTCCTCACTCTCTCTGCCAATCCTCTCTCTCTCGACCATCTCTCTCTCTCTCTCTCTCTCTT